>NC_056730.1:21638651-21948651 GCF_019279795.1 Protopterus annectens
AACTAGTAAATCATCCCTTACATAAACTAAATTTGTGGGTCATATTTGGATTGCACAGATATGCTCAGAAGGTCCCTGTTGGTTGCTATTCTAGTATACACCTATGAACCTCTAAACCTATGAACCAGGACTTTAGCCCTAACTACAAATGTACTGACATTTGTTTTAAAATGTCAGTATTACAAGACCATCTGCTGATCACACCTTCCAAATACTTTGTGGCCCACCCTATCTGCACTTCTGCACTGGCAGTAGAAATATATTGTTTAAATTTATAATCTTTTGGCCCTGACTGCCACTCCTAGTTACCATCAAGTCACTATAGGCCCATTTGTTATGACTCCTAGCATCCTAGGGCAGCAGGAAATGGAGATAAGAGTTAGGACTTGGGTCTGTCATTAGGTGGGGATGAGATGATTTTTGTGCAAGTTCCTGTATCCTCATATTGGCCAGAAAGTGCTATGCAGTTTCCATTAGGCTAGACCCAGTGCAGAACCGAGCGCAGGTGGCACGCCTACACAATCATGTTTTCCAGCTAAAGTGATTGCACACTTCTTGGTGGGTTCATGCTCCCTGAGCTCCAAATTGCAGAAGTTGCAGTTTCAGGCCTTCCACAATGTGGAGGTCCTCCAAAGGGATTCTATTAATACATATCCTCCCCAACATGCGACACCCAGCTTTGGTTGCTCCATTGCCACGTCTGATAATGAAACCTGTGTCACCTGTGCCAGCTACCAAGCCATTATAAGAGTATTTGTGACCAAAGCTTTATTTTGAGGATCCAGGGTGCGAACTACTGGCAAATGGTGACTGTGCTAGGCTGCAGTTAGGCCTGTCATTGGTTGTTCACATCTATGCAATCAAGGAAAAATAAGAAAATATGCTGCTAAGTTTCGGTTCATGACATAATGAAATCTTCCACCTAAAGGAGTCTTCTATGGTATTCAGTTAAAAGGAAAGTTAAACAGCCTGATCCGACATGCTCAGAGATGGACATTGTTCCCATATTATCATGGTATGACTAAACCACTGTGGTGAGTATTTGGTTACAGTGCAGACTGGAAACACACTAAGGCTTGAATAATGGACAAAAAATGATTTGTCAAGTTACTGTTTGTGACCCATTGCTCATAGACTTTACAAACATTTCTAATTTAACTGGAAAATGGCATGCAGAGTGATAATATAATCATCTGTTTCGATTGATATGTAAAGTTTCTGTGCATGTGGTTAAACATGCATCATCGCCTTGTGTTCCGATTTACTGTGTGAATATTACATTGGCTATGTTTAACTAAAGGATACCTGTAATCAGACTTGTTTAAAAGTCTTCAGTGCCCAAGCTTCTGGACTCACTCCCTTCAGGTTTATTTGCATATAGCATTCCTCCTTTTAATAAAATGCAATAAATAATTAAATATCCGAGATTAGTCCTGCCCATCCCAAGCACAGCCTGCTTCTGCTGTTGAAGTTTGAGATGATACAGGAAGTAGGAAGGGAATTTCCAGGACTAGGATGTGAGATTATGTTCTCCACAAGAAGTCCTAAGAAACCGGTATTAGTGCTGCAGTGATATGTCATCAGGAATCAGCAGCTTAGTTTTGTACATTTTATAGGAGGAGCTACTGAGTCTTTTTCATGTAGAACTGATCACTGAGCACCACCACAATGCATGAGGTATTGCAAGAAGGCTCATCAAATGGTTCCTAAAAGCAAAACTCTACTTTTCTTTAAAGTGCAGTCCTTCTAATATGTCCAAGATCTGAAGACTACCTCGGGCTTTCATTCTGGCAACAAGCTTGACTGCGCCTAAAGAGAGTTCACCAGGGAATGTGGGCTGCTTGAAAATATTTATAGAGCTTAGGAAGAAGAAAACAATGTCTCAAGTCTGTGACATGAACAAATAAATAAATAAAGGCTAAAGAGATAAGCAGTAAAACAAAAATGAATATTCTGACAGAAGATTCTGACTGCGACAGGGAACACGAGTTTCCAGGACAGCTTCAGATGTCACAGAGTCAGATAAGTAGTACAATGGGGATTGCTAACACTTCAATAAAATAAAAAAATATACAAATGCATAGAGAAGTTATAATACTAATACTTTACATGTTTACATAAAGGTGAATAACAAAAAACAGTAGACATGGAAAAAAAGCTTTGAATCAACATGAAGAGATAGAAAAAGTACAAAATACAAGAAATGAAGTAATATAAAAGTGGACTGAACATGAAACTATGCAAGAAATAAAATAATAAAATGAAGCTAACAGAAGTTGAGGAGCAATGAAAAATAGAAAGCTTAAGACTTACTAGAGGATGTAGAGGGTACTAACTGTTAAGTCTTTTATGGCTGAACACTCAAACAAATAAATCAAAGCTGTATATTGAAAGAGCACTCAATGGCGTTTTTATCAGGTTACCCATCTAGAAAGAGATCAGGACTAATCCTGTTCTTCTTCTTCTTCTTTCGGCTTTTCCCGGTTAGGGGTCGCCACAGCAGATCACCTTGTCCGCTCATGATGGGTAGTGGAGTTTTACAGTGTCGAGTTGCCAGCCCGGCGCCCAATCTTCCACAGAAGGCACACACACATGCACACACTCACACCTAGGCCCATTTTTATTTTAGTGTGTCCAGTCCACCTACAGCATGTCAGAACCAAATTTATCACCAAAATTATTTATTTTGGTAATGTTTTGGCAGAAAGGTGTAGCATTAAGGATTGAGGGCAGTAGAATTTACTTGTGCAATGATTACTCTGGAATGACTACAGCTAAAAGGAGTAGGTTTATTCCGTCACTAAGAAAGGATAATGGGATTGACCTTTAAATTGTTTTACTCGAAGTTCTGAAAGTTTTCACAAAACTGGGATTAAAACATAGAGCCACCGAAGACTTAAATGCACTGCTGGAAAAACAAACTATCTCAGCCCTCAGAGATACTGATGCGATTCAGCCACCCAAAGACTCAGCTTTGTTTGCTGGGAGGAATAAAATGGGATCCTCCATAAAGCCTTTTCTTGACTTAAAAGAAATATGCTGGACAGATAAAGAAATATTAAATGATTTTCTTAACAATCATTTCACACCACCAAACTTATCTAGTGACTGCTAAGGTAGTTTTGGAATTTATAGAACTTTGAAAATGGTCATAAGAAGTGATAGTTTGAAAACCTTTTATGAATTATGATGCTCAATCTCTTCCATATCTTAGCTTTACATCATTGTTAATAGAAATGGCCAATTTAAAAGTTTGGGTTTGTAAGGTGGATGTACTTACATTGGGATAGGAGTAGAAATTTCTTTTCATTTAGCAAATACTTGCATACAAGGGACAGAAGAAGTAGGTTCATTCTTGTTTGTTGTATTTCCTGTAGCTTATGTTTAATTTAGAAAATGTAGAGTAAAGAAAAAGATTTTCATTAAAAACTTTCTAAATAGCGTATAAGAATAAGAAGACAGGATTGTAGGTTCCAACATGAAAAAACATGACAGCTCAGGAGCATTATGTTCATAAATGTAGTGGTATTAAGCTAACTGAAGATAGTGCTATCATTTGTTAATTCTTCTTCCACTTTTTAGAGGCTTTATAGTAGTAGACAGGGACTATGATACTCCTGCAAGATAAAGAATTTAAAATATTAAAGTAATTAGTACCTGTTGTATTATTTCTTTACACTTTACAAAATACTGCTTGTTGTAATGGTAACGTGATAGTTCAAGAAGGTAGACAATAGAGCTAGGCATTACCGGACTGAATTTCATTTCATCAAATTGGTGCTCAGTGGGGTATCTCAAACACATCAAATATTAGTCATAATTATAGGTGCGGGAATTGTTGCTGTCTGCACAGATTAATAAGCTGAATATGTGAAACTGACTCACCTCCAGTTGTTACACAAGAACAAGTCCTAAAAGTGCTATCAGATGATACAAATACTGCAATGGGTCCAGGCAATACCTCTGGATGCATCTTTAATAGCATGATGCACGATTTAGCCACACCCCTAACAACACTGTTGAGTCTCAGCCTCCATACAGCTTTTATAGTCAGAGAATGGAGAACAGCTACAGTCACTCCCCTGCATTGGGGAGGACCTTCAACAGACCCAGGCAATTATAGACCCATAAGTCTGACCAGCCTCATATGCAAAGCCATGGAAAGACTTATCATGGCATTAATTAATTAGGACATAGGGAACCACCAAATACTGGACTTGTCTCAGTTAGAATTTGTCAAGGACAAACCATTCTTACTCAGCCTGGTGGAATTTTTTGAAAAGGTCTCCAAGGCAATGGAAGAAGACAAAATGGTACACACCACATACCTTGACCAGGCCAAAGCTTTTGACACAATCACAGAGTCAGGCATAGTAGAAAAGCTAAATAAACTGGGAATAAACCCATATGTCACCAGTGGGGTCCCCCAGGGTTCTGTGCTGGGACCTCTCCTGTTTGGCATCTACTTTTCTAAAGTAAAAGCCAATACCAAACATTTCTGCCTGACTAGGTTTGCAGATGACTGGAACCTAGAAGAAATCAGTAAATCCTCAAATGCTTAGCCATGCTGCAAGAAGGTTTGTCTCAGATAAACAACTGGTGCCAAAATCATGGGCTAAAAATAAATGCCAAATAATCCATTACTGTATCCTTTGGGAAGTCATCTAACCCAGGGAACTACCACATTGACAATACACCCCTTAGAGTTGACCTATTTGTTCTGGATTTGGAAACTTATGCAGACAGTGACCTAACCTTTGACCAACATGTGTCCAGAAGAAAGTCCTTTTATATTGCACTGCCTATAAACAAAGGAATTGTGTCTAGATCTAGGGATGTCATTGTCCCCTTTTATTCAGTCCTCATTAGGTCAGTCCCATTGAATATAATGCGCCTTTGGCATGTTATCTGTCCAGATATATGCAACAACTGGAATACCTATGGACATACCTTACTAAAAGGATGCAAGGCCTAAACAACATGTCTTACACAGACTGACTCAAAGCCCCGTCATTGCACTCAATATCCTACAGACTGCTAAGAGGTGACCTGTGTCTGTCATACAAGGCATCCTCTGACCCATTGGATGGATTTCAAATGACATCAGAAATGCTTGGTCTAGGGATCTAAAGCTCTTCTGTAACATCAACAGAATGGTTTGGAGGGTCAGGTATATCTCACAGAGGATACTGCTGCTGTGGAACTGTCTCCTCATTCACATAAAACAATGGCAATCCCTTTCCATATTCAAGTACAACTTAGATCTAGGGATAGGAAACAGAACATTTACCCCAGGTCTGTCCCTTGCACTATTAATGGACAGAGGCAGCTCCTAAATGCTTTATCCCATGTATCGGTCCCTTCAAATTATCTACGGAATGATCCCAGTTATACTCATTTGAGGCAGTATATAACCATCAACCATGGGATGGGAAAGACCACTCTCTAACCAAATGAGATAGGTTAACTGGGACACAAAAAGGGAAATTGTCTAAGATTAAAATGCCTCTCAAGGGCAGCTAGCCTAGTACTTACCTATGAACCTATGAACTAGTACTGGTGTAGTCATCCAGCTTCAGTCCTTGTGATAGTGCCCTAATGGACCTCTTGGATTGCATGTAGGACTCTCCAGCCACCTCCCATGCAAATAGATTTCAACAATGACTGTCTTCCTGTTAGTAAGGTGAGCCATGAGCTTCTTCCTTTAACATATACAGGTGGCAGGGATTGAACCCTAGGGCATAAAGCAATGCTTTACATCATGTTCCTCCACAAGACAGCAATGACAATCTGTACAAATCCTGACATGAAATTTGATGTTCAGAGGAACATTTAGTTGAGATGTAGCTAGGCATCAAGCAATGAAACATATCAGCGATGTGCATTAGGATCAAGAGGAGGAGCAAAATATTGTGGCCTGAGAGGCCAGGCTAGCTTATATTGCCATCAAGTGATGTCATGGCGTGTGCTGACACTGAGCCTGTACATTTCAAATGCTGGACCTTCCCAGAAGATTAAACAAATGCTGAATTCTGATCAGTGAAGTGGTTGAACCCAGTCATAGGCTCCATCAAGGTTAAGGAGGATCTCCACTGTCAGATGTTGTAAACAGTCATAGGACCCCATCAAAGAGGATCTCCAGTATCAGATGTTGTAAACAGTTATAGACCCCATTAAGGAGGATCTCCATTGTCAGATGTTGTAAACAGATGTAGGACCCCATCAAGAAGGATCTTCAGTGTCAAATGTTGTAAACAGTCGTAGGACTCCATCAAAGATGATGCCACAATACAGTGATAAGATGATCAGCTTTAATAATTGGCTTAAATTTTGGTGTCATTCAAAGGGGATCCAATGTCTGTCTGCCTGGGATGACATGCTGGACAAGCCACGCTGCTTCGCAAGGGACGGCTTGCACCTGTCACCCCTGGGCTTCCGGATATTGGCAAAGGCTCTTGCCACCCCCATAGTGCCTTTTTTAGGCAAGGCTCAAATTCTAAACCTACCACCCTAGAACACAAAAAAGGAAAAAAACTAAGGGTAATGCTGCTCAATGCCAGAAGTCTCAATCTCAAGATGCACGCACTCAAGGCCCTTCTCAGTATGGAGAACATCGATGTCTGTGCTGTGACAGAAACCTGGTTCAAGGCTCCTGAGAGCACCCCAGCACTATCAGGTTTCACCTCATATCATGCGCTCCGGCCCCAAAATCCGGACAACACCAAGAAAGGAGGGGGGGTGTCCATATTCATAAAGGACACACACACCTCAAAGTTGGTGGCAACGCATGATGCATCGGAGACCATCCAGGTGCAATTAACCATAGGCAAGACTGCTCTGCAATTTGTAGCATGTTACAGGCCACCCTCTCAAACTCAGGAACCTCACATGGCCTTCCTGAAAACACTGGAGGGGATAAATGTATCTCCAAATACCATCATACTAGGTGATTTCAACTACCCTAATATAGACTGGGAACACTACTCAAGCCCAAACACTCTAGCCCAAAGGTTCCTGGAGTTCATAAACTCAAATGCCATGGAACAACTAGTCACCATCCCCACAAGAGGAGAAAACATACTTGATCTCATCATCACGAACATGGGATCACAATGTTCAACACCGGAAGTATACCCCTCACTGGTGAGATCAGATCATAAACTAATCTCGCTGGAGGTCCTCATCCCGGCCCCACCTGAAATAAAAAAGACCACAGTGAAAAACTTCTCAAAAGCCGACTTCACACTTCTAAAAACTAGTGTGGTCTCCTTTAAGGCCCCTGAGCCAGTGGTAAACATTACTCAAACCGCTGAATCACTTACAAATGCCTTCTACCAGCACCTACAGGACTGCATGGATCAGGCAATCCCAAACAAAACTAAGACTCTTTGTACCAAAGGCAAGCGTCCAGTCTGGTGGACCCCAACTATAAACAAGCTCTACAACAAAAGGAGGAAGCTACTACAAGATAGAGCAAAATCCTTGAAGGGTAAGACACCTTTGATCATTATAAGTAAAAAACTAAGAGCTCTCATAAAATCATCCAAGGCAAATTTTGAGAGAAAAATCGCCAAGGACTCAAAAGACAATCATAAGGCCTTCTTTAGCTATGTTAGAAACCTAGGAGGAAACTCCCAGATATGCTCAGAATTAGTTCAAAATGATGTGAAGATTACTGAACCTACACACATTGCCAACATACTGGCTGACAGGTTCAGTGCAAACTCTCCCCCCCCAAAAGGAGAGATATCTATACCAGAGGATTGTAGCCCCCCAAACATCTCCAACACCCAGGTGAGAACTGCCCTCTCCAAGGCAAAAAACACAGCATCCATGGGACCGGATGGTGTCCCCGGCTGTGTGCTCCACGAACTCAATGAGGAATTAAACCCGCAGTTAGGACAGCTGTTTAATCTTAGCCTCACCTCAGGATACGTACCCAAGGAGTGGCGCACGGCGACTGTGGTCCCACTTCACAAGGGCGGTGCCTCCACCGACCCTGGAAATTACCATCCCATTAGCTTGACAAGCCTTATCTGCAAAGCCATGGAGAGGATCATAATGGAACTCATAAATAAAGACATAGGGAACTTGCAGACTTTGGATCCATCCCAGTTTGGCTTTGTCAAAGGCAGATCATGCCTTTTAAACTTGGTTGATTTTTTTGAAACAGTCACCAAGGCTATTGATGAGGGCAAGGCAATCCATACAGCCTACCTCGACCTGGCAAAGGACTTACCCCACTCAGGTATCATCGAAAAACTCATCAGCTTGAATGTAAACCCATACATCACAAGATGGGTTGCAAACTGGCTAAGTGACAGAACCCACAGGGTCAGAGTTGCTGGCGCCATGTCAGACTCAAAGCCTGTCACAAGTGGTGTCCCACAGGGCTCAGTCCTGGGACCACTCTTGTTCGGCATCTACTTTTCTGAAGTACAAGCAAACACAGGAGGGTTATGGCTGACAAAGTTTGCAGATGACTGCAAACTAGGCGCCATAGTCGAAAACACATCTGACACAGATATCCTTCAGAAGGGCCTCACAGAAACAGATAACTGGTGCCAGAGCCATGGCCTAAAGTTAAACGCCAAGAAATGCATAGTCATATCCTTCGGGAAAAACAAGATTACCCCTAGCTACCATATAGGTGGCAATCCACTGAGCACAGAAGAAGTCATCAGGGATCTGGGGACCCAGGTTGACAGTAACCTTTCGTTTGACACTCATGTTGCCAAAGTAGTTAGGAAAACCTTCTACATTGCCCACCTGATCATGAAGGGATTCACATCTAGATCTAGGGAGGTCATCGTCCACCTGTACTCATCACTCATTAGACCTATGATTGAGTACAATGCTCCATTCGGAATGTATCTGACCCGACACCTGCAGCAGCTGTAAAGGCCCCAAAAGTTCCTCACCAAAAGGATAAAGGGTCTCAAAAATATGTCTTATGCTGCCCGACTGAAAGAACTCCAGCTTTATTCAGTCGCATACCGCTTGCTCAGAGGTGACCTGTGCCTGACATATAAGGCCATGTCAAACCCAGATTTGATGAATATGCTTCACCTCAAAAAATCTAGATCCCTCAGAACCACAAGGGCTGGAGACTTAAACCTTGACACGGTTATTAATAGAACGTGCTGGAGGGACAGATTCATCACCCAGAGACTCCCTATGCTGTGGAACAAAATCCCGGTACATGTGAGGCAGAGCACCTCGCTGGCCTTGTTCAAGAGGAATCTTGACCAATGGATGGGAGATCGCAGATATACCCCAGGGATTACTTCAGTGTCACTGCTTGACAGAGGCACAGCAAAATAATAGGCATAGTTTTCTTCAAACTAAAGGGGTGGCGAAAGCCACATAACTATGGGCTAGGCTTATAAATGCCCTTGGGCAGATAGCCTAGTATGAACCTATGAACCTATGAACCTATAAAGAGGATCTCCAGTGTCAGACATTGTAAACATTTATAGACCCCATTGAAGAGGATCTCCACTGTCAGATGTTGTAAACAGTCATAAGACCCCATCAAGGAGGATCTTTAGTGTCAGATGTTGTAAACAGTCATAGGACCCCATCAAGGAGGATCATCAGTGTCAGATGTTGTAAAAGACTGTAGGACCCCATCAAAGAGGATCTCCAGTGTCAGATGTTGTAAACAGTTGTAGGACCCCATCAAAGAGGATCTCCAGTGTCAGATGTTGTAAACAGTTATAGACCCCATCAAAGAGGATCTCCAGTGTCAGATGTTATAAACAGTTGTAGGACCCCATCAAAGAGGATCTCCAGTGTCAGATGTTGTAAACAGTTATAGACCCCATTGAGGAGGATCTTCGGTGTCATAGGTTAGTACTAAGCTAACTGCCCTTGCGAGCCATTTTAAGCCTAGCCAATTATCCCTTGTGAGACTCAAACCCTGCACCTTGTGTTTGTAAGGCAAACACCTTAACCATTAGGCCACCCTCCCAACCTAATTTGCCTTCCCGTCAGGGAATAGAACCCCAGTCTCCCACGTGACAGGTGGGAATACCTACCACTATACTAACAAGGAGGGATTCAGATGTTGTAAACAGTCATAGGACCCCATCAAGAAGAACCACCAATATCAAATTAATTGGAAGTGTATATCTCCCATATGTAGACGTATGAGCATATTCACACACACACACACACACACACACACACACACACACACACACACACACACACACACACACACACACACACACACACACACACACACAAATAGTAGATCCTAAGAATATGCACGCCTGAAATGTTGTTTAGATGAAAAGATTAAGTACCTGTGGCCTTTTTAATCATAACACAGTTATTTTTTGTATATCTTCCAATTATAATGGGAAGTGATGATTAAGACAACAATATTTATCTGTGGTGTAAACATTTAATATCCTACATCCTACTGTGATGAAATTATGCATTGCTGCGTTCATATTGTGAAATAAAAGAAATATATTGTATAAAATGAAACAAGCAAAGTTAATGACATAGACAACAGATGCATGCAGTGGATGAAGATCAGCTGGCAGAGGTAAACATTTTATATCGCTGAGAATGCCACACTCAGAGCAGTAAGGAAATCAGAAATTAAATATGCCATACTGAAGTTACAAATAGATCAGTTGTTGAGATCTGTCCTCCTAAAACAGCTTTTAGATGGTAAACTTCATCTCTAGAGCCCCCAAAAGGTAAAAAAAATGAGGGACACATGTACACACACACACACACACACACACACACACACACACACACACACACACACACACACACACACACACACACACACACGTACAAAAATTAATAAATAAATGTTAAAATGACCAAAAAAATATATGAACATGAAAATAAGTTGTCAGGAACAGTGTTAACTCATGGACAGGGTTGCTCTGTGCTGACATCAAACATGGCAGCAGATACTCAAAAGGCTATCTGTAAATTATATTGCTTATTTTTATTACATTGTGAATAGGAACTGCTTAAAACTAATCAATTCCAACTTGATGACAGATAGTGAGACAGAATGTGTTCATTTCTGTATTTACAAGAAGGTCATGCCTTCTTCCCTGAGTACAGAACCATTCTTACTGGAACTTATCATTAGCGAGGCGAGGAAGACACGACACAGTCTCATTTCCGAAGCAGCATGCTGACAGCACTGCCATCTGTGGTGATGTGTTGCTGTTACTTATGTCTGCATTGTGTTTTAGCACTAAATATACAAGTAAAAGCACAACTAAAGGATATCATTTTGTGACATTCAGAGCTTTTGCTTATCACTTTACAGAGCTGATGTTACCTCTCAATATGCCACGATAACCCTTACCTATCATTTTGTACAAATATTATTTGTGCATTTACTGAAGTACTTGAGTTGGGAGTGACTCCACCCCATATCTAATGGACTCTTTAAAATGAGTGATGTGGTTGTTGAAACTCCTCTTCTCAAATTCATTAATAATAAAAAGTCACCATAATAAATGCTATTGCACATATATAGGTAAATGTCGGGTCTGGAACTAGAATCCAGATTTATGTAACCTTTTTCAAACAATTATGATTTATTCTCCCTTTTAGAGGACTTCCTTCTTAACTTTCCCAGGCCCAACACCTGGATTCAGCTACATGGCATCACTCGCAATCTTTGATCAGTCCCCGGCTACTCCCCATACTTATTCGTCCCCCCACTCAGATGGTGACTCAGTTTGCCTCTGGGGTAGAGATTTCCCCATCCAGGAAATTTGACCTTATTAGTCTTTTGGCTGTGTCCACTGCCTGTCCAGGCAAAAAGCTGGAGCTGGAAAGAAAATGTTGCGTTTGGAATTTTAATAAATATTTGTACCCAGCCACTGGGGATGCACAAGCATTTCTTTGTGCCGGTCCCAAGCCCGGATAAATGGGGAGGGTTGCATCAGAAAGGGCATCCGGTGTAAAACCTCTGCCAAATTACTTATGTGGAGAACATTTCATATTTCCATACCGGATCAGTCGAGGCCAGGGTTAACAACGACCACCATCAGTACTGTTAGCCAACAGGGTGCTGGCGGAAGTTAGGCTACTGTTGGCTGAAGGAGAAGAGGAGGGGGAAGGCATGCCCGAAGGCAGGAAGAGAGGAGGAAGGTTAGGAGTGTAGTAGTGGGGGTAGGAACTTTGAATGTTGGCAGTATGACTGGTATAGGGAGAGAGCTAGCTGATATGATGGAGAGAAGGAAAGTTGATATATTGTGCGTGCAAGGGACCAGATGGAAGGGAAGTAAGGACAGGTGTATAGGATGCAGGTTCAAATTGTTTAATCATGGTGTGGATGGCAGGAGAAATGGGGTAGGGGTTTTCCTAAAGGAACAGTATGCAAAGAGTGTTTTGGAGGTGAAGAGAGTGCCTGATAGAGTGATGTTTATGAAGCTTGAAATTGATGGTGTAATGATGAATGTTGTTAGTGCATATGCTCCACAAGTTGGGTGTGCTATGGATGAGAAAGAAAAATTTTGGAGTGACTTGGATGAAGTGGTGGTGAATGTACCCAAGGGTGAGAGACTAGTGATTGGAGTAGACCTCAATGGGCATGTTGGTGAAGTGAACAGAGGGGATGAGGAAGTGATGGGTAGGTATGGTGTTAAGGAGAGGAATGCAGAAGGTCAGATGATTGTGGATTTTGCAAAAAGGATGGACATGGCTGTGGTGAATACGTATTTTAAGAAGAGGGAGGAGCATAGGGTGATGTACAAGAGTGGAGGAAGATGCATTCAGGTGGATTATATCCTATGTAGGAGGGTCAGTCTGAAGGAGATTGGAGACTGTAAAGTGGTGACAGGGGAAAGTGTAGTTAAGCAGCATAGATTGGTGGTCGGTAGGATGACGTTGGTCATCAAGAAGACGAGGAGAAGTGTGAAAGCAGTGCCAAGGATTAAATGGTGGAAGTTAAAAATGGGTGATTGTGAGGTGGAGTTCAGGGAAGAGATAAGAGGCAGTGAAGAGTTACCGAATAGCTGGGAAAGTAATAGTAGTAAGGGAGACTGCTAGAAAGGTGCTTGGTGTGACATCTGGATAGAGAAGGAGGACAAGGAGACCTGGTGGTGGAATGAGGAAGTACAGGAGAGTATACAGAGGAAGAGGCTGGTGAAGAAGAAGTGGGATTGCCAAAGAGATGAAGAAAGTAGACACAAGTATAAGGAGATGAGAGGCATGGCAAAGAGAGAGGTGGCGAAGGCTAAGGATAAGGCATATAGGTTCATAGGTTCATACTAGGCTATCTGCCTGGGGCATTTATAAGCCTAGCCCGATTGTGTTTGGCTTACGCCACCCCGTGATTTGAGTATACTGTGCCCTTTTTAAAGTTTAGTTTACTGTGCCTCTGTCTAATAGTGACACGGAAGTAATCCCCGGGACAAACCTACGATCCCCCATCCACTCATCAAGATTCTTCTTGAAGAGAGTCAGTGAGGTGCTCTGCCTAACATGAATTGGAATTCTATTCCAGAGGGAAGGGAGCCTCTGGGTTATGAATCTATCCCTCCAGCATGTTCTATTTATTTCTGTGCTGAGGTTCAAGTCCCTCGAGCGCGTGCCTCTAAGGGATTTAGATTTACTGAGGTGGAGCATGTCCATTAATTCTGGGTTGGACATAGCTTTATATGTCAGGCATAGATCGCCTCGAAGTAGGCGGTATGCAACTGAGTAGAGCTGGAGTTTCTTTAACCGAGCAGCATATGGCATCTGTTTGAGTCCCTTGATCCTCCTGGTGAGGTACTTTTGGGGTCTTTCTAATTGCTGCAGCTGTCGGGTAAGGTACATCCCAAAGGGGGCATTGTATTCTATGATGGGCCTGATGAGGGATGAATAAAGGGGCACGATGACCTCTCTTGATCTAGATGGGAATCCTTTCATGATGAGGTGGGCTATGTAGAAGGTCTTTCTAACCAGTTTGGCAATGTGGTTGTCAAAGGAGAGATTGCTATCAACTTGGGTCCCCAGATCCCTAATTACTTTCTCTGTACTTAATGGGTTACCACCTATGTGGTAATTTGTGGGCACATTGTTTTTGCCAAAGGGTATGACTATACACTTTTTGGCATTTAGCTTTAGACCATGGCTCTGGCACCAGTTATCTGTCTCTGCGAGACCTTTTTGAAGGATGCTTGTGTCAGCTGGAGAGTCGATTATGGCGCCCAGTTTGCAGTCATCTGTGAACTTAGTGAGCCATAGTCCTCCCACATTGGCCTGTACCTCAGAAAAGTAAATACCGAACAAGAGAGGTCCCAGGACAGAACCTTGTGGGATGCCACTTGTGACCAGTTTTGAGTCTGACATGGCTCCAGCAACTCTGACTCTGTGGGTTCTGTCTTTGAGCCAGTTTGTGACCCATCTTGTGACATAGGGGTTTATATTTAGGCTGGATAGCTTATCTATGATGCCCGAGTGGGGTATTGTGTCAAATGCCTTTGCGAGGTCCAGATAGGCTGTGTGGACTACCTTCCCTTCATCTATGGCCTTGGTGACTGTTTCGAAGAAGTCGACCAGGTTCAAAAGGCAGGATCTGCCCTTGACGAAGCCAAATTGGGTAGGATCTAGTGTCTGTAGGTCCCCAATGTCTTTGTTTATGAGTTCCATGATGATCCTCTCCATAGCCTTGCAGACTAGGCTAGTCAGGCTTATGGGGCAATAGTTTCCAGGATCCGCAGAGGTGCCACCTTTGTGGAGTGGGACCACTGTTGCTGTACGCCATTCTTTGGGCACATATCCTGTAGTGAGGCTGAGATTGTACAGCAGTTTTACTTGAGGGATTAGTTCTTCTTGGAGTTCATGTAGGATGCAACCCGGGACGCCATCTGGTCCCATGGAAGCAGTGTTTTTTGCTTTGGAGAGGGCGGCCTTCACTTGAGCATCAGAGATGTTTGGGAGGCTGCACTCTGCCGGGATAGATACTTGCTCTTTTGGGGGGAGGGGGTGGAGAAGTTTGCACTGAACCTGTCTGCCAGGATATTGGCGATGTCTGTGGGTTCAGTGTATTTTTTGTCACTTAGAATCAACTCAGAACAAGTCTGGGAGTTGCATCCCAGGTTCCTAACATAACTGAAAAAAGCCTTATGATTGTCTTTAGTGTCCTGTGCAATTTTTCTCTCGAAGCTATTGGAGGATTTTATGAGGGATCGTAATTTTTTTCTAGTACTGATCAGAGATGCCTTCCCTTTTGGGGATTTTGCTCTATCATGTAGTAGCTTCCTCCTTCTGTTGTACAGTTTATTTATGGCTGGGGTCCACCAGACTGGATGCCTGCCTTTGGATGATTAGGTCTTGATTTTGTTTGGAGAGTATGGAGAGTTGTATGAGAGACTGGACACTAAAGAGGATGAAAAGGACCTGTACCGATTGGCTAGACAGAGGGACAGAGCTGGGAAAGATGTGCAGCAGGTAAGGGTGATAAAGGATAGTGAGGGAAACGTACTCATAAGTGAGGAGAGTGTGTTAAATAGATGGAAAGAGTACTTTGAATGGCTGATGAAAGAAGAGAATGAGAGAGAAAGAAGGTTGGATGATGTGGGGATAGTGAATCAGGAAGTGAAACAGATTAGCAAGGAGGAACTAAGGTCAGCTATGAAGAGGATGAAGAATGGAAAGGCTGTTGGCCCAGATGACATACCAGTGGAAGCATGGAGGTGCTTAGGTGAAATGGCAGTGGAATTTTTAACCAGATTGTTTAATGAAATTTTGGAAAGTCAGAGGATGCCTGAGGAGTGGAGAAAACGTGTTTTGGTACCTATCTTTAAGAATAAGGGTGATGTGCAGAGCTGCAGTGACTACAGAGGGATAAAACTGATCAGTCACAACTTGAAGTTATGGGAAAGAATAGTCGAAGCTAGGTTAAGAAGGGAGGTGATGATTAGTGATCAACAGTATGGTTTCATGCCAGGAAAGAGCACTACAGATGCAATATTTGCTCTGAGAGTGTTGTTGGAGAAATACGGAGAAGGTCAGAAGGAGTTAGTCTTCCTAAATGATCACCCACTCACAGGGTACAATGCAATTGTCCCCACAATCTCTTTTTCAAGGCTAACATTTTGACCTCACAGTAAAGTTTGCAGTTATTGTTTGGTACTACTGAAGGCATGACAGAATTCCCATCTCTCTGCCTTAGGAAGGCACGTAATCCATCTCACACTGGTTGGCCCTTCAGGAACCCAAGGTCACCACTAAACTCCATTTACTGGCATCTCAGTAAAGGTGAAATCCTCTCCACCAGCAGGCCAGCCATAACATATAGCCCCAGCTGTAGCTTGACTATATTATGCTTGCATGTTGGCTATTCATATGCATATTACCAATATCTTTATTTTAGAAATATTGCATGCTTAATCATTGTTTTTTTCTCATTAATGTATGTTCAAATCACTGATTGCACTATGTATTTATCTTGTGAAGCTTTTTTCCCTAGGACACAGCTGAAAGAGGGTTATCCAGCAAGTCTCACTGTTCTGGTAAAAAAAAAAAAAAAAAAAGCAATAAATAAATAAATAAATTAAAACTTATTTTATTTTGTTAACTGTTTATTCTATTCACACAAAAAGGCTGGGAGGTAGCATAGTGGTGAAGGTGTTCACCTTATAGACAGAAGGTGCAGTGTTTGAGTCTCATATGGGGGGTAGGACTTGGAATGCCTTCTAAGGACAGTTAGCCTGGTACTAATTTAAGTCTGGCAGCACAGTACAGAGCATTAGAGCTGAGAGCTACTAATGAGCTTTACACTGTACACATTGAATGTTCTAATATCAAACCCTATTCAGTGAACGCTGAAAATAGCGAAGCTGCAGAAAACCAAATTTTTTCCCAGGGAAAGAATTTGGTTGTCCATTTCTGTCGCTTTGCTATTTTCAGCGCTGTGGTGGAGCATTACGATTCGGGTTCAGGCAAGTGTGCGATTGTGTGGATGTGAGGGTTAGGGCGGGTTAGGTGAGTTAGGGTTAGGGAGTGGATCAGGTAAGTGTGCGATTGTGTGGACGTGAGGGTTAGGGCAGGGTAGTTGAGTTAGGGTTAGGGCGCGGGTGAGGTGAGTGCATGATAGTGACAGATCTTAGGGTTAGGGTTTGGGTTAAGGTAAGTGGATAGTTAGTGGTGTATGTACAGTTTAGTGTAGGGTTAGATGTAAGATTTAGGTGTATGTGTGGGGATTGCTGTTTGTTTGGTGTGCTTGTGTTGTGTGTATGTGTTTTGGAACAGCAAATTTTTTCCCTAGGAAAAAATTTGCCGTTCTGAATGTTCAGTGTTGTCAGCGTTCGCTGAATTGGGTTCGATATTACAACATTCGAAGTTCTGACACTTCGATGTTCTAATATAGACCCAAAAAAACTATTACAACAACGAAAGTATAGTTGTGCAACTTAACTTACCTTAACAGTAGATTTTCAAATAGATCACTGTTGCAGTAGCCTAACCTATATGTGTTACATCCTGCCAAGGACATGACAACCAGCTAGCATCCAAAGTTTCAGTACACCTTTTAGGCACCCTAACCATTGAAGGGCATGAGGAGAGATGTATAAAGTAATTGATTAGGGTGACAAACCATCAAAGCTTTCTTGTTCCAGAGTAAGGGAGGCTAGAGCCCTGTAATTTAGGTATATGCTACAAAAATGCTAAATAAAAATATCCACACCCTGGTACAAAGCATAACACAAAAAAGAGGGATGGAGGGTGTGTATGACTACTGCATCAGTGATCTATTTGAACAAAACTGTACTATGTTCATCATTAGATCACTGCTTCAGTAGTTTAAGCTACATGGATGGATTATCACAGCTTAGAAAGAAAGAAAAAGTAAGAAGGGTCCGAGTCCTGGAACACATAGGTGCATAGATTAGTACTAAGCTAACTGCCCTTGCGAGCCATTTTAAGCCTAGCCGATTACCACTTGTGAGACTCAAATCCTGCACCTTATGTTTGCAAGGCAAACACCTTAACCATTAGGCCACCCTCCCAACACTTTTGGAGAATAGTCCTAGCAAAACCTACTCTGGACCTGGAAAAAAGGAATCTAATTTGTAATGTTTTATAAAGGAATGCACAGAGGACCAAATTGCTGCCTCTAGAATACTTAATGAGTTCAACCATTTTCAGAAAAATAACAGAAGAGGCCAAAGCCCTGGTACACTATGGGCCCTGACCTTTCCTGGAAGTGACCAGTTATGGTGACTATAACAAAAAACAACAGCATGAGACAACCATTTGGAAATTCACTGTTTTGACATGGATTGTACCCTTTTCTTACCTTCACAGAAAATAAACTGTTAAGCCAAACTCTTGTAGAGTTTAGTCCTGCCAATATAGTTTCTGAGGTGTTTGTGGACATCTAGAATATGTAAAATCCTTTATCCCTTAGTTTTTTTGTATGTGGAAGAATATACAGGGAGATGAATACCTTGACTCTAAGTCAAGATATCCTATTATTATGAAAAATGAGGCATGACTTGACACAGAACCTGGAACTCAGATACCCTTCTTGCAGAGGTCAGAGCTGAGTAACATTGTTTTCAAAGTTATGAACTTCAATTCAGCCTTGTGAGTTGATTCAAATGGAAATTGTACAAGTTTCACTATGACGAAACGGAGATCCCAAGAAGACACTTGTTTTCCTAGCTGTACAGATGTGCAGAAACACTTTAAAAAAGAGATGGCTGAGAGGTGACTCTTGATAGAAAAGTAAGAAAGGCCAGAAGATAATAACTGACAGAAATGTTGTAGAACTGGAGGCATCTCCCCCTTAAAAGGGTCCTGGGTCTTACTTTGGTGACAATTACAAATTCCATTCCATTAACGTGGTATTACAAATCTATTATCCAGGAAGTCAGCTAAAGAATTTCAAGGGTGGGGTATATCTAATAACCCCAGGCTTGTGTGAGTAAGTCCGTTTTGTGAGGAAGCTTGTGGTAACTGTCCTTGGTTATTTTCAAACGAAGGGAAAAACACTGCTGTGTGGGCCAAAAGGAAGTCACCACAATTATCTTTGTGGAGTCCTTCTGAATCTTTAGAATGACCCTGGTAATCCATAGAATGGGTGGAAAGGCATACAACAATATTCCTGTCCATGAGAATGAGAAGGCATCTGTCTTCCAGGCCTGCTTGCAAGGAGTCCTGGAGCAGAAGTTCTTTAACTATCTGTTGTGAACGGAGGTAAACAAATCTATTTGGGGATTTCCCCACAGTTGGATCAGTTCCTGGAAGTCCCCCGTGTTCAGTTTCTATTTAATTCATTAGCACCTGTCCTGGCCCTGCTCAGCTTGCTTGTATTAATGTTTTGTTCTGATGGAATGTAGATGGTTGAGGGAATAGCTTGTGCTGAGTTGCTAGTTCCCAGGCTATCACAGCTAGTCTGCAAAGAGACGTATGATCTGGTACCACTCCTGTTTCTTTATGTATCATACTGCTGGGCTGTTGCCTGTGATTAATTAATAGAGGGTCTGGAGTCCAAAGATGGTTTACAGATTCAACAGCATTTATTACTGCTATAATTTCTTTTACATTTATGTCTTTTAGTTTGCCCTGTTAGTTCCGCAGACCCTGAACATCCATCCCCTTGGAAACAGCTCTCCATGCAAAGTCTGAGGCATCTGTTACTACCAACTGAGTAGGAGCTGGAAAGGAAAAGGGGTGACCTAGGCTGAGCAATAACTGGCCCATCTACCAAAGTAACTCCCATTTTGACAAACCTGAATACTGGTATCTGAAGCAAAAGTCAGTGCTGGCATTGCATCCAAACAATTTTGAGGAACCTTTGATTTTTTTCTCATGTGAAGTCTGGCCTGAGGACTCATGAATATTGCAGAAGCCAAGAAACCCTGAATCCAGAGATATTCCCTATCTGAAATCAGAAACTGGCTGTAGAAAATCAGAAACTGTTCCTTGTAAAATTATTTGTTCTGAGGCTGAAACCCCCTCATGAGGAGTGTATCAAGAAGATATCCCAGAAACAATATCTTGTGAGAAGGAATGAGAAAAGATTTCTGTATGTTTATTTGGAATGCCAGATTGAGAAGTAGGTCTTTTACTCAGTCAAGAGATTCCCAACATTTTGAAAAAGAGTCTGCAAATATAAGGTGGTTATCTAAACATGGAAACGTGAATGCCTTAAAACCTACAATGAGCCATTACTGAAGCTAAATGTTTTGTACATGCCATTGGAACTGTAAATAGCCCAAAGGGTAAGACAGAGAACTGAAAATGTAAGCCAGACATAGAAATCTTAAACAAAAATCTGAAGTATTTGAGAAATGAGATGTGATGCTAGACTTCATTTAAATCTAGAATTACCAAACAAATATAGGGTGAGATGAGGAATAACACAGATTAAAGGGACATTGTCTTGAACTTTAGAACTTTGATGTGAAGGTTTAAGAAAGAAAGGTCCAGGAATTGTCTCCAAGTTTCTTCTTTCTTTGGTGTCATGAGGATTCTTGAATAAAATCCTTTCCCTTTTTGATTTGGGAGAACTGTTTCTATAGCCCCTAGAGACAGCGTTTTCTCTAGGACTGGAGAAAACAGGAACGTTTGGTTTGATGAATGAGGAGGAATCCCTGAAAAGGATGTAGATGGCCACACTGCTAGTTGTAGTCCTTGCAGATCTCACTTGTCTGACATTATCTGATGCCACTGAACTAATGAAGGCCTAGACTTACAAAAGATTTAGAGGGATGCCAGGGTGAGAAAGGGAAAACATCTGATGGGGCATATACTTAATCATCTTTTGTGGACTGTTCCCCCTCCCCCCGCCTTCTTTTTTAAACCTCCCCGAGGTTTTGAAATTTCCCCATTTTGAAATTATGTTTGCTTGAACCTTGGTGAGAATGTCTGTTCTGTTTTCTATAAAATTATCCTGAACTTTCTTCTTTCATCAAATCTTTTAAGGATTTCAGCAAAGACTCAGACAACACTTCTCTGTCTAGCGGGACATTCAAGATTTTAGCGTTGGCATCCTTTGATAAATTTTGTGCACATAACCAAGCAAACCATCTTATTACTTATCCAGAAGCAGCTGCTCTGGATACATCATCAGCAGAGCCATAGGAACACTTCAAAGAGTGTTTAGTTATGTGAAAAATCAAAGCTTAACAAATTCAGAGAAACCTTAATCTCTGAAGAAGAGAGGTTAGCAATTAACTTTCTTATATTTTCAAAAGAAGCAAGCAGACATTTTGACATATGAACATTCTGAATTCCTAAGCAGGAGAAGAATATACTTTCTTCCTAAAGCTAGTAAAAGTGATCCTGTCCTTGTCAGTGCAAATATGGTTAGCATTCACCAGATGCTTGGCAACAGATGATTTTGCCAAATAAATGACTGCATGGTATACCTCTCATCCACAGACATTGAACATAGGAATGAAACACCTTGAAAAATAGAAACATCCATCTAAAAATCTGGACATCTAATTAGCATGAAAAGTGAATTCCAAATAGCATATAACTATTTCCGCTTTCAGCACGAATGTGGGATACTTCTCAGAAACACGTGTTTAAAAACAGAGAATGAGAAAATGATGAAAAAATATAAGCACATTATCAAAGGGGCAGCGTAAAACCTGTAGACTTTAATAAACTGTATCACAAAATGCTGCCATACAAGGGCATTTCTTTTGCTTCAGATAAAGGGAGTTTTAAGATGTGTGTTCTCCTTCTTTCAATTATTGTTGCCACTAGTATATTAGCCATATAGTAGGGTCTGCTGAGTACACAACAGCTTCAAAAATCAAATACGATGAAATGGATTCAGAAAATTGTGTGAGGGAGTTAATCAAGCCTGAAAATAGGGTAGTACCTTCAAAAAATGAGACATACAAAATCAGGTCTGAAAATAGGAACATTCCTCCAAAAATAGGAAAATTGTGAGGTCTGTAGCATGGAATGGTCTGATTTAGCATTTGGAAATCGATATTTGCGAATCTGTGGAACCTTATATAATCTATTAGACTTTTTAGGGGCAGAAGGTTAACTGTCAGGTGTACCGCAAGCTGTCAAGAAAACATCTTCTAAAGTTGGTAAAACAGAAGGAAAGCTGGAAGCTGAGGAAATTCCAGCTATAATGCGTCAGAATATTTTTGTTAGGATACTGAAATTTCATTCTATCCTACTGAAACAATTCTTTCAGAAAACGATAACTCTTCGGGGTATAGTCTGAAGAAAAGCTTTTTTCTAGAATGTAATTCCCCTTCCTGTAAAATAGGCACTAAAGAAAAATAATCCCAATCTAATTCCTGTCCTTCAGATAGGAATCAGTATCTGGAAAAGAGGTACATCTTTTTCATTTAAAGTTTTGTGATGAGTCAGAACTAAAAGAGTGAAAGCCTTGAAATAAGCTTTTAGCAAAATCCAGTCAATCTACCCTGTCCAACCTATGTCAAGCAAGACAAGATATGTGCCTTTCTTTTTTCATTTTAGGAGACCCCCTAGAAAAAGATCAACTCAATGATGGGACTCTTCCCCAGGAATCAGACTCCTTACATCAGCTTTGCAGAAACGAATTTACTTTTCCCTCCTATGATACCAACAAGAGTGGTCATTTCTTGCCTGCAGAGGACAACCCAACAGTCACTGAGGATACCTATTTCTCAGTCCTTAGTGGCTTCTCAGGCAGCAATGCCAGAGGGATCGAGAGAAGATGATGAGCAGTCCAAGGAATCTGATTTGGCCACAGGAGAGTCATTCATTTGCAGTTGAGGCATTGAGGCATCCATAATAAGTACTAAAGACTCCCATAAAACTTTCTTCTTTTTCATGCAGATGGGGGAGGAAAGAACTGAAAATCTCAACACCTGCTCCATGTTCTAGTCAAGAAAGGGGTCGGAAAAGCAGATAGCAGAGCACAGAATAGTTGGTGAACCTTTTGATAAAACTTATTAAAATTTCTCTTTAAACAGAACTTATTAAAATACTGCAACCTTACAACCTCTGTACAGTTCCCATGTGTGGTGCACAACTAATTATCTCCATGGTGGCTGGCCTTCATTCTGTTAAGTTTTGCTTTCATTAATCAACTATTAAGCAATTTTGATTTATTCTCTTTCACTCCGGACTTAACCCATTACCAAGAGCTACATTTGTCATCTCAACATTCAGTGTTACAGAGATCTTTCTTTCAAATTGTGGTATCTTTCCAGAGAGAAAAAAAGCAGTAATCTTTGAAGAATTCCCTAGGTAAACTTTCAGCAATACAGAAAACTGAGGCATTATCTAGGCAAACCTATTTGTCATAGAGCCACCCCCTCTTCCTTATATCCCCTTAGCCCCTATACTCCTGGTGGTCTGATCCATATCTCTTTTTTCCTTATGTTTTTCAATCCTTTCAGCCATATTTCCATCTACCTCAGCTGCCTCCTCTACCTCCTCATGGTGCATTTGCATTTCTCTTCATCTTTCCCACTTCTTTTTGAATCTCCTCCTCCTCTTCCTCCCTTTTTCTCCTGCCTATCTTCTCCCTGTTCCTGGAGTTCTACCTTAAATCTTTAACCTCTTCCCATGTTGGTGGATCTTGCATTATCCATTTTCTTGTAATTACTGTCTTCCTCACCATCACTGCTAACACTAGTAATTCTTTATTCTCCCCTAACACGTTCTTATCATACCCTAGGAGAATGAGTTTTTTTCTGCTTCCTGAAATAGTTCCTACACCTACCTTTGCAGCTGTTCATTATGCCCTTCAAGTTTTGTACAACTCAAAAAGATATGACCTTATGCACCTCTCTCTCCTCCTGAGGAGGGTGGTCTAATGGTTAAGGTGTTTGCCTTAGAAACACAAGGTACAGGGTTTGAGTCTCACAAGGGGTAATTGGCTAAGCTTAAAATGACTTGCAAGGGCAGTTAGCTTAGTACTAATCTATGAATATCTAAGAATCCATGCATCCTCATTAACCTATAAGAAAATTATGAAGCCGCTCCCATGCAAATACTTTAAAGTTCTGAACTATTGATGCATATCTAAGTAACCTTAATATTTGAGTCGTTTCTCTCAGTTCTGTTTGACTCTGACTCGCGTCCTTCCAGGATCTCCTTGGCTTCTCTCCTGCTACTCCTTTTACTTCTTTTACTCCTTTCAGGCATCTTTCCCTAATCCTATAAATACTTTAGTTGGTCTTCCTGCCGATCTCCTCATATCTATTGCCGCTCTTCTTATGTGCATTAAGAAGACGTTGAGGCTTGAGTGTTTGCTTAAGTGGTTTATTGTATACAAATACATCAGGATGGATGGCAGGAACATTAAACTGAAACTAAGTCACTGACTGACTACATACTTGCTTGCTCACACTCTGGCTGCTCACTGAAAATGGCACTCTTGCTTGCACATGCTCAGTACTTATATGCATGTGCTGACTCACTGGAAAGCTTCTTAAAGGTATATCACACACACACTGGTCTACATCTATGTCCTTCACTATTTCTGGCTCTCATATTCGACCATCAGCCCTCCATTAATTAAGCTCCATGCATCCATCCACCCATTACTCTCTGGTAGTCCCATTCTAGTGTATTATCTAGTTGAAATTCTTCTCTCAGTTCTCTTCAGCCTTTCACCATTAATATTTGTATCCAGAACTTTATCTCATTTTGTTTACTCCTCCATCTCCAAGTTGTTCTTTTTCTTTCCTCTTCTAACCTGGTTCCTCATACTGGAGTGAGCCTTTCTCACCATTTCTTCCACTCCATTTATGTCACCACGCACTAAATATTTTTTGGTTTTCTTTGGCTGTGCAAGTCGTGGTTGTTGCCACCTCATCTCACTTCTTTCTGCTTCAAAGTTAGGTTTCAAAAACGTTTTACCACAAAACAAACAAAAAAAAAAACGAAATTAAACTATACTTTTAACAAGTTTTCTTTACATAAAAGCAAAAAGTGCAACCATAGACTTTAACTGAAATTTTGAGTCACAACTAAATAAACATACAATTCTCTGCAATAATTAATGAATTTCACAAAAAAAAGTAATATTTCTGTCATAAAATAAAATGTGGATTTTTTTCCTCAAAGGGAATTGATCCAAACAGTACTGGAAAAATGCTTGATGACCATTGATCACTGCAATTTTGTAAGATGGTGACAATAAAAATTCTGAAGGGCTTGATGCCCAGGCCAATGATTTTCTGCAGCTCTGCTCAAATTGTTAATGGTCTAGGGAGTCTTCACTGTACCTGCACAGAGTAACTATAACAACAATTACCCAAGTTGGAAACAGTACACGGAGGCAAATAAATGCCGCTGTTCACTGGAGGCCTGGATGCATGTGATGCAGAGCCATAGGGTTACCTGTCCAGTGGCTCAGTGTGACCTCTGTTTTTCTCTGGATTGTGAGTTTGTCCACCGGTGCTTCCAAAAAAAAAGTAAGGTTATATAAGTTGCACTTACCCATAACAGTAGATGTCTGAATTCCTTACTGATGTAACTGGCCAGCCTCCAAAAATATTTGGCTCCCTCCCTCACTTCCACTCTGACTGCAGATTGGTCAGTCCTGTGGAAGGAAATGAGAAGTTAGAGTAGAAAATCTCCAGGACTTTCTTGCCTAAAAGTTAAGAAGTAGCATATTCATCCTGAAGCTAATAAACAAGAAGTAACCACCAAACTGCCCCCCCCCCCAAAAAAAAAAAATTTTTGTATATATAAAATAAAAGAGGGTTGGAGAGTGTGTATGTGTATGACTATTACAACAATGAGGACTTCAAACATCTACTTGTTGTTGTGTCTTTTCCCAGTTAGGGGTTGCCACAGCAGAACTCTGGTCCGCTAATGATTGGTAGTAGATTTTTACGTGCCGAGTTGCCGGTCCTGACACACAACCTTCAACGAAGGTATGCCCATTCATGCATGTCCCCACACAGAAGACGCTCTAACTGAGAATCGAACCAGACATCGTCTTACTATGAGGCGACAACGCTACTGCAGCACCACCACCGCAGTCCTACTTCAAACATCTACTGCTATGGATAACTGCAATTTACATAACTTTGCTACATTCATCATTCACTCTGTTATAGTAGCCTTTGGTTTTATGGGTTGATTACCAAAGCTTATACGGTCTGGGAGGAGAAGGGTTATTGCTCTGGGAGGCCCTGAAGAATGGGTCTAGAAAGCCAGTCCTGGACCTAGAATAGAATGCAGTTTGAAATGCCTTGTACAGGTATGTACAAAGGACAATGCAGCTGCATCTAGATTACTTCTTGAGTCCATCCTTTTCCAATGTGGCATCAAAGAAGACAAGGCCCTATTACAGAGCACCTTGCCATGGCCTGGAACTGTTTTTACCATGGTGGGTATAACAAAAGGCAATAGCTGGGGACAGCTATCTGGAAATAGACAGTTTTCGCTTGAGTTGCCCGTTTTTAGTCCCAAGATAAGAAAGGAATAGCCAATCAGCTTTTCTAAATTACATGCATCTGTCATCCAGAGTATGTAGAATATTTTCTCCCTGGTTCTCAGGATCAGGATAGAACTCTGGCCTGATTCAAATATATTCTTAAACCACCTTGGTCTTGAATGAGGATTTGTCCGTAATAACATCTTATCCCTATGGAATACAGATAGGGTTTACCCACCATCATAGCTTGCAACTCAGTTATTCCTCTTGCAGTTGTCAGAACAAGCGATACAATTTTCTATGTAATGAACCTTAAATCTGTTAGATGTACCGGTTCAAATGGAGACTGGTTAATTTTTTTCACCAAGGTTAAGATATCCTGAAGAAGTAACCTGTTAACGCGATGATCCCAGGAGTAACCCTCTTTACAGAAAGTATTTTACTGAAAATGTTGAAGAAAGTGTAGGACCCACAGGCAGACATATTAAAATGGCTGCAAGATGTACCTTCCAAAGAAGTATGAAAGGCCAGATGCTATTAATTTACACAGATATTTGAGCACCAGTGCTACATTTCCCTAACATGACCCTGGTTATAAGACTAGGCACCAGCTAGAAAAAATCTTATACACGTCAAGCTCTTATTTTCTAATAACAGGATGTGTTACCTCCTCTAGTAGCTGCTGCATGTCCTTTGAAAAGAGACACCTAAAAAGGCATCAGAATTAAATCATCCAGGCAGATAAATGAACATGTGTTAGATTAGCTTATATCAAACTCCCCCATCTTGTGTGAGCAGATCCAGATTGTGAGGAAGCTTGTGTTAATTGCCCTTGGCCAGTTCCATAAAAAGGGAGAACCAAAGTTATCCAAGCTGAGAGGGTGTCATCACAAGTATTTGGAGAGTCCTTCTGAATCTTCAGAATTACCATGGAATTTAATGGAAAGGGAGGAAATGTATAAAGGGCAATCATGTTTAAAGAATGAAAAAGCATCTGTTACGTTGTCTGTTTTGAAAGGAGGCAAACATATCTCTGAGAAGTGCTTCACATAACTGGATCAGTTCAACCACCCTCATTCAGTTTCCATTTGTGAGGGTTTGCAATGGTCCTGCTTATCTTTTCTGCCACTATTTTTGGCTTTGACAAAGTGTAAGAATCTTGGTGGGTTAAAATGTTGAAGAGCTACCTCCCGGGTGATCATAGCCAGCCTGTCTAGAGGTTACAGTCCTGTGCTCTCTTTCCAGTAAATGTACCACATCACTCTGGTGTTACCAGTAATCATCTGGAGATGTCCTGGGGACCATAGATGATGAACAGATGTAAAAACATGGATCACAGCCTGTATCTCTTTTATGTTTATTTGCTTTCGTCTATCTAAAGAATCCCACAGGCCTTGAATCTTAACCCCCCATAGAAACATCCCCCCAAGCTTAATCTTAGGTCTTCATATTACAGAATGAGCTGGAGGTTGAAGAAAAAGGAGAAGACCTGAATTTAGCTGTCTATGTTGTTTCCAACAGTTCAGTTTCTTGAATATAAGGCCCTAAACTGGTATCTGAAAACTTAGAGGATGAAAGCACTGGCTAACTATGTTTTTTTAGATACCATCTTATTTGTCACATTGTGAGAGAAATCAAGAGAATCATAAATGTCATGAACCCCAAAATCTTGAAAAACTCTTTGGTCAAAGTCTGAGACAGAGTTGAGAAACCCAAGATGATTTCCAGATAAAGCTGCATTTTCCTGCAACAAAAAGGTTTATTGCTGCAGAATGTCTGAAAATCATTCTAGGAAAAAAAAACAACCCTGTATGGATGACTTCTGAAAGTTTATGTGGAATTCCAGATTGGTCAGAGGAGATAAAATCCACGCTATGGACTCTTGTCATCTGGGAGATGGCTCTGGAAAGATAAGTAAGTCATCCAAAAAAGGAAAAAAAGCAAGTGCTTTCAGTCTGCAATAAGCTATAAGTGAAGCTAGACACTTTGTAGATACCCTTGGAGAAGAAAATAATAAAACGTGTAATGCATAGAAATGAAAGTGAGACACAGAGCTAGAAAATCTGAGAAATATCCTGAAGACTTATATGATGGGAGTGTGATGGTATGCATCTTTTATATCCAATATTACCATAGCATTTTTTCAGGGAATGAGAGGTGATAGTCTCAGAATGGTCAAAATCTACAATTTTTGGAACTTCCACATAAAGATTTTGGAAGATCTAGAACTGGTCCCCAAGAAGACTCTTTCTTTGGTACCAGAAATGTCTAGGAACACACTCTTACTGGTGCTGTGACTACCAGGGTAAACAATTGCTGTGGAGCCTGATGAACGACTTCTGTTTGGTTTGGAAGGTGGGGAGGAACTCCCCCGAAATGAGGATTTTGTACCTAGTGCCAACTGTAATCCTCATGACCCAACTATAAAACCTGAGTCTGCCAAAAACTGTTGCCAAAGGGGAATGTCAAAGCCTTAAAAGCAGAGGGATCAAGAAAGCCTTCTTATCTAAAATTGAATACAAAATTTTCAGTCATTACTTCCTCAAAAAAAGTTTTGGTTACAGACAGAGAGGTCCAAGAGACAGTATCTGCACAAATGTACACATTTCTTAAAGTTTATTTAGATACTTGAGACATGCTGGATATAATGAAATAGGGACAGGCACTACCTTCAGGGAGAAGAATGTCAGGTAGATTTCTCAAACTTTCTATACAAAAACACTGAAAGTCCCACTTATGGGTCAGGTAGATAAGAATTCTATATTGTGAAGTGGAAAAAGAAGAAAAAAATCTCTAACCAAATCCATCCAGACTCTTTCCCTCTTCCACTGAGGAAGTCATTGGTTTGAGACATGCTGCAAAGCCTATGTATTTTATTCGGGACTGAATTGTGAGTAAAGTTTGTTACAGTCAGAATTAAGGCTGACACCAAAAGAGGAGGAGTCAGAATAGAATGAGAAAACATCATAATATTTCCTCATATCAGGAGGAACATCGATTTGTTCTCCTAAACATGTCCTAGATATCCTAGCAATAAACTGAGAAATACAGAATTCCACAAAAGGAGGATGCAAAGGCTAAGAACCACTGTCCCAAGAGAATGGTTAGAGAATTTGCAGGAGACAAAGCCTTATCTCTCTCTCTGTCAGAATCATCTTACATGTCTTCCTTAGGAATATTTAAAATGAACTGCTTAACAGGTACTGTATACAGTGTTCCAGGTTGGATGCCTGTAACAATTTCCCTGCCAAGGCAAGAAAATAAC
This sequence comes from Protopterus annectens, assembly GCF_019279795.1. NCBI lineage: Eukaryota > Metazoa > Chordata > Ceratodontiformes > Protopteridae > Protopterus > Protopterus annectens. Next base: position 21,668,267 of record NC_056730.1, read on the forward strand.
TCTTTTTTATATATACCCCCTGTGCCGAGAAAAACAATGTTTAACTTTTTATTGTTTTTTCTTTACAGATATCTGCAAAGACCAACCTGGAAAAGGAATGTTCATCCCTTCAATAGAACTCTTCCTTCTGGTATAGCCATCATCAGCAAACCCCTGATACCTCGGTTATACAGAAAGGGTGGTTCTCAAATGCCCATAACAGACACTGACACAGCTGAGGAGGATGTGCCTGACCTCCAGCTCATGGTGGCATGAAGGACTCAGCAGAGGAAGCCAAAGAGGTAAGTGAATGGTCTGAGGAATAACTGATGGGCACTACTGACACCCACTATTGGCTAAGCCTATGTAGTTGGCAAGGACTCCTTGGTAAGTAGATTGAGCTTTCTAGGAACTCCAGATAACTGACCAACAGAAACGGTGCAAGTATCCATGCTGCGACTGAGGATGAATATTCTGCTTCCGCTAGAATCACTGAAATAAGTCAGTCAGAAGACAAGTTGTTAAAATGTTTACATGAGCATCCCAAATTATGTGGATATTCTACAAAAGGGCCTTACAGAAACAGATGTTTGGTGCCAGAGCCATGGGCTCAAGTTCAATGCCAAGAAATGTGTAGTTATCTCCTTTGGGAAAAAAACATGTACCCATGAATTACCACATAGGTGGCAGTACAATAAACACCGAAAGTGTGATAAGAGATTTAGGGACATAGGTGGACAGTGGTCTCACCTTCGATAACCACATCGCCACAACAGTGAGGAAATCCTTCTATGTGGCACACCTCATCACTAAGGGTGTTTGATCCAGAAAAAATGAGGTCATTGTCTCACTGTACTCATCCCTCATTAGACCCATTATAGAATACAACACCCTATTCGGTATGTACCTCTCAAGACATCTGCAACAACTGGAAAGGCTGCAGAAATGCCTATGAATCACAAGCCTAAAGCAGATGCCCTATGCTGACCATCTAAAAAACCTCCAGCTATACTCTGTCGCATATTGTGTACTCAAAGGAGATCTCTGCTTAACATACAAGGCCATGTCAAACCATGGGCTGTTGGACATGCTACACTTAAAGAAATCCCAATCCCTCAGAGCCACACGCTCCAGGGATCTAAATCTTGTCATCACAATGAACAAAACATGCTGGAGGGATAGGTTCCTGACCAAGAGACTCACAAGACTCTGGAATAGACTGCCCATACATGTCAAGCAGAGCACCTCTTTGGCCCTCTTCAAAAGGAACCTTGATGATTGGATGGGAGATAGGAAATTCACCCCGGGGATCACGTCAATAGGCCTGCTAGACAGGGGTTCAGGGAAGTAAATACTGTGGTAAGATATAGCCAGAAAATTGTTACGGCTAGGCTTGTATAGGCCTTAGGGCTGATAGACTACTACCAACCTATGAACCTATGAACCTATGAGCACTTACACTTCCCTGTCACATACCATCCCCCAAAACACAGTAATGCACAAGCAGTACAATAAAACACTGTCAGAAACCCCTAACAAATAAGTCTGACAAAAACAAATGCTAGGTAAGTTGTCATATCATGAACACAAGCATTAATATGCCCCTGCCAAAATAATGTCACTCATAAAAATAGTCCCTGCCAAAATAATGTCACATGTAGAAGTTTTAAATACAACTCTCAAAATTTACGTAAGCCTCCACAATTGCCAAAAAATAAGATAGGAAATAGAAGGTATAGAAATACTGGGTTTCTCAAAGGAACCAACTCCTATTTCCAATAACAAAGGTAAAACACATTTTTTGTTTACACACACAGATGTGCACACGCGCACACACACACACACACACACACACACACACACACACACACACACACACACACACACACACACACGCACACACACGCACACACACACACACACACACCACTGCAGTGGTTAGTGTTGTTGTTGCCTTAGAGCAAGAGGTTCTTTGGTTCAATTCTTGGCTGGGGTGCCTTCTTTGTGGAGTCTGCATGTCCTCCTGTGGTTGTGTGGGTCCACTCTGGGTGCTCTGGTTTCCTTCCTCCTTCCAATGACATGCAGTAGGTGGATTGAACACTCTAATTTGACTGTGTGTGCGTGAGTGACTGGTAGAGATGACCTACTGTGGCAGGGCTAGCCACCTGGTGGTGTAAACCTTGGCTTGAGATGATTGTCACTGTTGAAGTGACACCCTGACCCCATGTGCAAAATAGGGAAAAAGATTTTGAGGATGGATGTATTGATATATATATATATATATATATATATATATATATATATATATATATATATATATATTATTTATATTTATATATATATTTTATATATATATATATATATATATATATATATATATATATATATAGGTTCATAGGTGTGTACTAGGCTAATGGCCCTGGAGTCTTTACAAGCCTAGCCCATAGGATTACCCTGGCATCATGACACCCGACCTTAGTTCCCAGTGCCTCTGTCAAGTAGAGCCACTGGAGTGATCCCTGGGGTGAATTTTCTATTTCCCATCCACTCATCAAGATTTCTCTTGAAGTGGGCCAGTGAGGTGCTCCGCCTGACATGTATGGGAAGCCTATTCTATAGCATGGGGAGTCTCTGGGTTATGAACCTGCCCCTCCAGCTTGTTCTGTTGATTGTGGTAATGAGGCTCAGGTCTCTGGAGCATGTAGTGTGGAGGGACTGGGATTTCTTTAGATGTTGCATTTGTAACAGAGCTGGGTCAGACATGGCTTTGTAAGTCAAGCAGGGATCACCTCTAAGTAGGCGATATGAGACAGAGAATAGATGAAGTGTTTTGAGTTTGTCCATGTAGGATAAGTGTTTAAAGCCTAAGATCCTCTTTGTGAGGTATTTTTGTGGCCTCTCCAGTTGTTGTAGGTGTCTAGTGAGGTGGATGCCAAATGGGGCATTGTACTCGATGATTGGCCTAATGAGGGAAGAGTAGAGGGAGACAATGCCCTCTTTCTTCCTGGATGCAAAACCCTTAGTAATGAGATGTGCCACATAGAAGGATTTTCTGACCACAGTGGCAACATGGTGGTCAAAAGAGAGGTTGCTGTCAACCTGTGTTCCCAGATCTCTTGTGACACCTTCTTTGTTCAGTGGACTACCATTGATGTGGTAATTCAAGGGAACCAGGTTTTTCCCAAAGGGGATGATGACACATTTTTTGGCATTGAGCTTAAGGGCATGGTTCTTACACGAGTCATTGGTCTCAGTGAAGCTTTTCTGTTGGATGTCAGCATCACTTGGGGAGTTAATTATGACTCCCAACTTGCAATCGTCTGTGAACTTTGTCAGCCACAGTCTCTTCATGTTGGCCTGAACTTCAGAGAAGTAGATACCAAACAAGAGAGGACCCAGGACTGAACCCTGTGGGACTCCACTCATGACTGGTTGACAGTCTGACTTGGAGTCAGCTACTTTCACACTGTGGGTTCTATCTGTGAGCCAGTTTGCAACCCACCTAGTGATATAGGGGTTGATGCCTAGCTTAGTGAGTTTTTCTATGATTCTTGAGTGGGGAATGATATCAAAGGCCTTGGCCAGATCAAGGTAGGCTGTATGAACCACCTTGCCTTCATCCACAGCTCTGGTGACTGACTCAAAAAAGTCGACCAGGTTGAGCAGGCATGATCTACCCTTCACAAAACCAAACTGTGTATATCTTTGTTTATTAGGTCCATGATGATGTGTTCCATAGCTTTGCATATCAGACTTATCAGGCTAATGGGGCGATAGTTCTCAGGGTCTGTAGTCACTCCTCATTTGTGGAGAGGGATGACTGTAGCAGTGCACCATTCAGTAGGGACAAAGCCTGAGGAGAGGCTCTGACTGAACAGGGCACACAGGTGAGATGCCAGTTCACTCTGTAGTTCATGTAGAAGACAGCCAGGGATATTGTCAGGCACCATAGAAGCTGTATTCTTGGCCTTGGACAGTGCTGTTTTAAACTGTGCAGCAGTAATACTGGGTGCCTGGCAACCTACTGGCATAGTGATTGGTCCTTTGGCATGGGAGAGCGGGGTAAAGTTGGCATTGAATCTGTTGGCCAGTATATTGGCAATATCTGTTGGCTTGGTATAGGAGGTACCATTGTGCAACAGCTCCAAGCAAATCTGGGTATTGACGTGGAGATTCTTTACATAACTATAGAAAGCCTTGTGGTTATCTTTACTATCTGCTGCAATTCTGTTTCCATAGCTAGCTTTAGAGGATTTGATGAGGGATCTCAACTTTTTGTTGAGGCTGATAAGGGAGTTTTTCCAATCTTGGAACTTCACCTTATTTCACATCAGTTTCCTCCTTCTGTTATAGAGTTTGTTTATGGCAGTGGACCACCAGATTGGCTTCCTTTTTTTAGAGGAGAGCATCTTGGTTCGATTGGGTATGGCGAGATCCATGCATTTGTGTAGTTTTTCGAGTAGGGTATTATTGTATGATTCTGTGGTCATGCAGCTGTTCTGCAATTGCATGGGTGCCGTGAAGTTAGTCAGCTCTGTTTTTAGGAGCCCAAAGTTAGCTTTGGAGAAGTTTTTCATGGTGGTTACCTTTGTGGGGTGTGGGAGGGATGTGGATTTCCAAGCTGATTAGTTTGTTGTTGGATCTAACCAGGGAGGAGCAACGGTCAACCATGTTAGTAATGACCAGGTCAAGGATGTTGCTACCTCTAGTGGGGGTAAAAATGAGCTGGTCCAGGGCATTGAAATTAATGAATTCCAGGAAACGTTGGGGAAGTGTATTGGTACATGAGTAGTTTTCCCAGTTAATGGAGGGATAGTTGAAGTCGCCCAATATGAGAGTGTTAGGTTGGACCCTAATATTCTCCAGGGTGCTTAGAAACGTGGAGTGTGAGTCTTGGGTCATGGTTGGGGACCTATAGCAGGCTACAACCTGAACAGCTGTCTTCCCAATGTTAGCTGCACCTGAAGTATCTCTGATGCATCATGTTGGGCTACCAGTCTGGAGGTGTGCGCATCCTTTATGAATATGGAAACACCACCGCCTTTGGAGCTTTGGTCCAGGTTCTGGGGCTGGAAGGTATGGAATGAGTTATAGCCTAGTAGTGCAGGGGTGCTATCTGCTGCCTTGAACCAGGTCTCTGTTACAGCACAAATGTCGATGTTCTCCATTTTAAGGAGTGCTTTGAGCGAGTGCATTTTGAGATTTAGACTTCTAGCGTTGAGCAGCATGACCCTCAGATTGCATTTGTTTGTAGCTGTTAGGGTGGTAATTTGGTCTTTGGAACACCATCTAAAAAAGGCACTATAGGGGTGGCAAGAGCCCTGGCCAGTATCCAGAAGCCCAGGTGTGACAGGTGCAGGCCATCTCTGGCAAAGCATCTAGGTTTGTCAATCATGTCATCCCAGGCAGACAGATACTGGATCCCCTTAGAATGACACCAGAAACTTAGCCAATTGTTGAAATTAATAATTTTCTGCTTGTACTGTGGTATTATTCTGGGTGATGGTAGGAGGCTGCTCAGGGCGAGGGTCATACCCATCTGGGCTGCATAATCCGAGAGCTCCTCCATGTCTCTTTTCATGTAGTCCAGGGAGGTACGTCTATGGTCATTCACACCCACATGTACAATGACAGAGTCATATTTGTACCTGTTGTTGAGGGACCTGAGTGTGTGCATTATCTGGTGGAGCCTGGTACCTGACAGGCAGCTGACTGTTACTTTCTCCTTATTCAACCTTGTGAGTGGGACATCTGTGTGACTCACTATCGAGTCATCTATGACTAGTGTGTTGGACATGCTGTTTTGCCTTAGGGGCTTTAGTGGAGTGGCACACTGTTTAGGAGAGTTATGTGTCTCATGATTAGTGTTGTGTTGTGGTGGTCGAGTGCATTTCTGCCTTGGAGGTCTCTGCTGTTTGTGTAGATTTTTGAGAGCCTCCACAAAGGTGGGTGTGTGGTTTGTGTTCTTATGTGAAGGCAGTGCTGGTGTGTGTTCTGGAGGGCTATGTGTTCCATGTGGTGTGGTGCAACTGTTGACCTTCTCCTCTTTACCAGCTATTCCGATCTTGGCTGCAGAGTGCATGGCTTCCAGTTTGGATATATAAGTGCATCTCTCGCAAGTCTGAGTGTTGGGAGGTAAGAGGGGAGGGTTTTCAATGTACATGAGGCAGTTGCTACATTGCCTCAGGATACCCAAGTTCACCAGGCTAATAGGAGAAAGCACAGGGAACTGACCTTTAGACATGCCTGGAGGGGTGGGCATTAATAATAAGTACTGGAGCGGTTTCCTTGCTTGTAGAATGTTTACTGCTGGTAGCACTGTTGTATGCTACAATAATTGCTACAAGAAGTAGGGTAAAGTGCTAGACTAAAGCTAGTAAAAGTGCAGGAGAGCAGAGAACTAGCAGATCTAAGGGAAAAGTTGAAGAGCACCGCTCAGAAGCCTACAAAAAGTCCTGGATACAGCAAATCTGTATCTGGACCACACTAGTCCCAGGAAAGGCAGGAAACAGTTTTTTTTTTTTTTTTAATAGAACGTAAAGAGACAGAAGATAATGAGATAAATCAATATGCAGAAGCTAAAGGGGTGGGTCTAAGCTAAAGGGGTGGGCCTTTGCCAAGTTCTCACTATTAACTGTAGAATGAGCTGATGTAATGTGACTGGGGGGAGTGTTCAGTATCAACTTTATACCAGAGGCGGGCATCTCAAAGCCACCAAGACGCAAGACCACCACAAGAGCTGGGTGGAAAAAAAAAGGTTTTACAGATTACAGAGATATTAAATCAAAAGTGCAGATGATAACTGAGAATAAACTCTTATCTTTTCTGAATATCACAGCAGGCAGTAAGTCACTCTCTCTCTGCAACAGCTTGAGCAACAGGCATATCTGATTTAAAACACTGGCTATTTAAGGCACAGAACACAGAAACCAGACCTATTATGCAAACAATAACAGCTGCAGGAATGCCCTACTCATATATATATATATATATATATATATATATATATATATATATATATATATATGTGTGTGTATATATATATATATATATATATATATATATATATATATATATATATATATATATATATATATATATATATATATATATATATATATATATATATAGGTTCATAGATTTATAGGTTCATAGGTAGGTACTAGGCTATTGGCCCTAGGGCATAAATACGTCTAGCCAAAATGTTTCGGCTTGCGCCTCCCATGTGATTTAGTTACCTGCTCCTCTGTCGAGCAGGGCCACAGAAGTGATTCCTGGAGTGAATTTCCTGTTCCCCATCCACTCATCAAGATTCTTCTTGAAGAGTGCTAATGAGGAGCTCTGCCTCACATATATGGGGACCTTAAACCAGAGCAGGGTGAGTCTCTGGAACATGAATCTGTCCCTCCAACAAGTCCTGTATATTGTAGTGGTCAGGTTAAGGTCCCTAGAGTGTGTAGCTTGGGTAGATTAGGTTTTCCTTAGGTGGAGCATTTCCGGCAATTTGGGGTTTGACTTAGCCTTGTATGTCAGGCAGAGATCACCTCTGAGTAGCTGGTATGCAACTGAGTACATTTGATGTTTTTTTAGCCTGGTGGCATCTATTTTAGGCCCGTTATCCTCTTGGTGAGGTATTTTTGAGGCCTCTCCAGTTGTTGCAGGTGTCTAGTAAGGTACATCCCAAAAGGGGCATTGTACTCAATAATGGGTCTAATGAGTGATGAGTACTGGGGCACAATAACTCCCTTTTTTTCTAGATGCAAACCCCTTTGTGATAAGGTGGGCCATGAAGAAGGATTTTCTAACCACCTTAGCAATGTGGTTATCAAAGGAGAGGTTACTGTCCACCTGAGTCCCTAGGTCTGTTATTACACTCTCTGTGTTAAGTGAGCTGCCACTTATGTGGTAATTCGTACGTACTTGGGTTTTTCCTGAAGGGGATGACAATGCACTTTTTGGCATTTAGCTTGAGGTCATGATTTTGGCACCATGTATCTGTTTCAGTGAGACCCTTTTGAAGGATATCTACATCAGTAGGAGTCTCAATTATGGCACCCAGTTTTCAGTCGTCTGCGAACTTTATTAGCCACAGTCCCCCTGTGTTTGCTTGTACCTCGGAGAAGTAAATACTGAACAGGGGTGGTCCTAAGACTGAGTCCTGGGGTACTCCACTTGTCACCGGTTTGGAGTCGGACCTAGCATTTCCTATTTTCACTGTATGGGCTCTGTCCATGAGCCAGTTATCAACCCATCTTGTAATGTAGGAGTTTATATTTACATTAGTGAGTTTGTCTATAATTCCCAAGTAGGGAATGGTATCAAATGCTTTTGCAAGGTAAAGGTATGTCGTGTGGACCACCTTTCCCTCATCAATTGCTTTGGTGACTGTCTCGAATAGGTCAACCAGGTTTAGAAGACATGACCTGCCCTTTATGAAACCAAACTGAGTTGGGTCCAGGGTTTGTAGGTTCCCAGTGTTGTTGTTTATGAGTTCCATGATGTGCTCCATGGCTTTGCAGATGAGGCTCATCAGGCTGATGGGGCGATAGTTCCCAGGACCGGTGGTGGCTCCTCCCTTGTGAAGCGGGATGACCGTTGCCATGCGCCACTCAGTGGGCACATAGCCTGAGGTGAGGCTGTGGTTGAACATGGCGCTTAGGTGAGAGATTAGTTCATTATGGAGTTCATGTAGCATGTATCCTGGGATGCTGTCAGGTCCCATGGATGCTGTGTGTTTTGCTTTAAAAAGTGCCATTCTCACCTGGGTGTCTGAGATTAAGGGGCAGCGCAATCTTCTGGTATAGATATGGGCCCTTTAGGGGGTGAGGGAGGGGTAAAATTTGCACTGAACCTATCTGCCAGTATATTGGCAATATCAGTTGGTTCCGTGAATTTTGAACCGTTATGTTGTAGCTCAAATTACTGAAAACTCATTTCACTGAATATATATATATATATATATATATATATATATATATATATATATATATATATATATGGGTCTGCTTTGGTTAGTTGAATCTCATTTCACTGAATTTCATTTCACCCTGACCCCATCACTGAAAACTCAAATTACTGAAAACTCATTTCACTGAATCTTATTTCACTGAACTGCAGTTAGTATACATGGCACTGTGTAGAGTACTGTTGTTGTTTTTCTTTCGGCTTTTCCCGGTTAGGGGTGGCCACAGTGGAACTCCGGTCCGCTAATGATTGGCAGTAGATTTTTTTATAGGTGCCGAGGTGCCAGCTTGATGCCCAACCGAGTACTGTAAGGGAAGTAAAAGGTATGTGCCCTTTTCCCCACTGTAGTGCGATACTGGAGTAAGTATATATAGTTAGGGAGGTGCAGGGGGAGTAGCCCCTGATTAAGTTTGAATACATTTGTCTTCTGGAATATATCTATATATATATATCTGGGTCTATATATATATATATATATATATATATATATATATATATATATATATATATATACATGGGTCTAGTTTGGTTAGTTGAATTTCATTTCACTGAATTTCATTTCACCCCGACCCCATCACTGAAAACTCAAATTACTGAAAACTCATTTCACTGAATCGTATTTCACTAAACTGGAGCCAATGTTCGGAGGATCAGGTAGGTGTGCAATTTTTAGAGTTTTATATAGGAATATGGTTTGGTTTAATGTTTTGGGAAGTTTTAGAAGTTGGTTAGGGTAGGTAGGTGTGAGTTTGTGTGTGTGTAAGCATTGAAAGTGGTTTGTTTTTACTATGTGTAGTGTGTGCGTTTTTTGTGAGATAGGTATAATAACAGTGTGCAATGGAGAGAATGGAGCATTACATTAGGTTTGTCATTTTGTTTGTGTTAGTGCGACCTCAGAGTTGGTATCTATAAGTAGCGGGGGTGTGGTGGCGACAGCCCCCACATGTGGGGTGTACAGGGGGGCTTGCTCCCCTGCTTATACGTATGGTAGCAGTGTGTGTGTGTTGTTTTTTTGTTGTTTTTGTGTTTTTATGTCAGGGAGGATTGGGTATTCTTTTTGGATTGTTATTTTCGATATTTTGGGTATCTGTTTTTTGGGTCTAGTGATACTGAAATTCAACATTTCAGTATCTCGAGCTTCTAAAGTGAATCCATATATATATATATATATATATATATATATATATATATATATATATATATATATATATATATATATATACACACACACACACACACATTTTTTGTGACAAAGGGGTCCTCAAAGGGGACTTGTTTGCTAGACAGGAGATGAAAGCTAGCTGCTGCCTTTAGTGAAGCTTCTGAGCTGCTTCTTCATGAGGCAGCAAGAAAGTACTGAAAATATTCCACTCTGAATGCTGATTTTCCCTCCACAGGCCTGGCCTTTCAGCAGTAGGACTGGAAGTGAGGGAGGGAGCCAGAGCTTTTGAAAACTGGTAGGTTATTATGTGTTGGGGCAAGATGCAACCCTCATAGCTTAAAGGCTACTGCAGCATTTAAAATGATGAACATCATATATCTAGCTAACATCATCTGGACTGTGAGTTTGGCCACTGTGGCTTCAAAAAAATAAGATCTAGCTAAGAATTACAAGTTTTTAATTGTACTTATTTTTAACTATGAAAGGTGATTAAACACAAGTGTCTGTTTAGTTAAATGACTTGTTTAGAGTCACACAGTCAGCAAATGGGGGGGAAAGGGAATCAAACATTATTAACAATTCCTAACCTTACTCTACTGTGTCAACTGCTGGGCTAACCTTCACATCCATCATATTGTAATGCAGTTATTTTCAAACCAGCTTATCGATTTACATTTAATTTTCATCATTATTATATCAGTCACACAACTGATTATAAGTGAAGGGTTTCCCTGATCCTTAGCAGATAACATCACCCACTATGTCCCATTATCTAAAAATGGTATTAGCATGTGCGACCAGTTATATACTTAAACTCTTAATAGTGAAATATTAGTATATTCTTTGTATTCTCAGGATACTTGTTTTAGAAGGACAAAAAAGGTGACGAGTCTCCCTGTGACATCTGTTTTTTATGCATGCATTAATTTTTCTATATCTGCTTTATCCCATTCAGACTTATAGAGGACCAAATTATGTCCCTTTAAGCAACAGGTATAAAGCAGAAAATTAATTTAAGGTGGAAGTCCAGCCCATTGTAGGATAAGCATACACACACACACACACACACACACACACACACACACACACACACACACACACACACACACACACACACACACTCTCTGTGCATGTGCACCAACAGGAAATTGAAATGATTTCCTGTTTACTTAATAGTATGCTTCACAGCTATGGAAGGATATTGATGAACTCAGTGAAAACTGTCAGAACACAGGATGGGCATATACACTTGGCACAGAAGACACCCTATCTTGTAAACAAACCAGGAAAACCAAAACCTGTAAAACAGCAATGTTAACCACTGCACCTATGGTAGGTTAAGGGAACTGTGGATATTTCCCAACAGGTTAAGAACGCTAGATTCCCAGAAGCAGAAGCAAGGTCTGGATAAAATTATGGGCTGGCAGACAACTGGAAGCACTGAATATCTTTTCCAACAGAGGAAAGTACTTGACCATAACAGCAGATATTTAAATAGATCATTCTTGCAGTAGTCTGAGATTTTTGGGTTATACCCTGCTAATGATATGACAACTGATCAGCTTCAAAAGGTTTAGGCCACCTTTCATGTACTCCATGTACTCAAGGAGGGTAGTATAAAGCCAGTGGTTAGGCCGCCAAACTTTCAGAGCTTTCTTGTTGTTGAAGTGTGCTCTTCCCTGCATTCTTTGAGTGATCAATGGTTGGCTAGCTCTTCTTCAAGTCTGGGCAGTTTCCTGTTGGGGAATACCTCCATTTTATCATTTATTGTGAGGGGAAAAGTACAACATTTTGTCAAAATTTAGAGCTACAGGCTAGGGCTAGTGTTTTTTTATGATTGTCACAAAACATTACCTCAAAACTTATCAGTTACCAGTTGGGAAATACCTTTGAAATTACCATTTATTGTGAAAAAAAGTTTATGTTTTGTAAAAAATTGGTAGTTAGTGGCTTAGGATAGTGTTTTTGATGGTTATCAATAAAAAAAAGTTTACCTTAACCCTGCACTTTATTCAGGTGGTAGGTCTTACTCACCCAGGCTTCACTATCATCTTGGCAGATACTTGTTCTGGTTGAGACATGGAGCGCACTTCCAATTCTTCAGTTCTCCCCTCCCCAATCTGCAAGAAGAGAAAAGTTGTATGGGAGTCTTTTTGTTGAATGGGAATCTTTGTGTTTTATAGGAATCTTTGTGTTGAATGGGCGTCTTTGTGTTGAATGGGAGTCTTTGTGTTGTAATGGAGCCTTTGTGTTGTATGGGAGTCTTTGGTCTTCAAGCCAGGTTCCTCTTTTCATCAGACACTGATGAGTGACTCTACTGTGGCCGTTCCATTGCTTTCTTTTGATTTCTGTGGTACAGCCCCTGAGGAAGCCATTGAGCCATTAATTACTAAGAGACAGGCATGTCCTCTGCAGCAGTTCAGCTATTCTCTTTGGGCAACAGAAAACCACATTTCTTGGTATGTTCTTGAGCACAGCCGGTCTGAGGAGCTTGATTCCTACAAAAGGGGCTGTTCACTGTGATCAGGTTTTTTCACAGCGTGGGTTTCCCCAGTATAAGACCACATACTGTAGCACACAGGACAGACAGGGAAGATTGGCTGGGTTTTGCAAAGGGTTTATTTCAGGCCTTTCAGCCTTTACAGTCTGTGTCATCCTAGAATTTAAAAAGGAAAATACTTTCCTCTCTCTCAGATTCTCAGTCATTTGGGAATTAGAGATGATATTTTTCAAGCTCCTATTCCACAGGATGAGGAATCCTATTCTGAGTAAAGTTTTTCTTCAGAATCCTCACCAGAAAAGTTATCCATTTCTGTTACTATTGCCAGAATAAAGAAGTTATTTTGGTGGGAAGGAAAAGAAATTCCAGAGTCCCGTGAATTGTTGCAGGTGGATTTACCAGGATGTTTTCCTGTCAGTTTGCCTGAGAGTCAGCCACCTGTTCCTAAGAAGATTCATATAAGGTTCCTCAAACCCACACATTCCCTTTTCCATCCTAGATCAGATCCTGCAGTCATTTCTCTGTTACAATCATGTTTTGCCAAACATTTTATGGTAGCTAATGACATTCTGTCTGAAAAAGGTGATAAAGTACTGGATAAGTTTGGGAAGAAATTTTATATTTTGCCACCTTAACTGTCAGAATAGTGTATTGTTAGGTTGACATGCCCAAGTTCCCATACAACACAAAAGAATGCCTTACAACACAAAGACTCCCATACAACACAAAGACTCCTGTACAACACAAGACTCCCATTCAACACAAAGACACCCATTCAACACAAAGCCTCCCAATATGAAAAAGTTAACTGCTAACTTTGCTTGTTAAGAGACTACGACATTAAATTATTTTATATTATCTGTGTCTCAATTAATCAAACACTCTTTAAAATGATGTTGTGACACTTCTGATGCAACAGCTAATGGGTCAGAGATGGAAACATTTGCCTATGTTCCCAGAATTCACTAGAGGATGTCAGAGCTGTGCTCCTTAATGATCCCCTGTCTAAACAGATGCTATTTGTTTTGTTTTTTTTTCTGCTGAGGTCCTTAAAAGATTTGATGAAAAGGAAAGCAAATTCAGGGGATTACCCAGATTACAACCCTCAATGCAAATAAATAATAGACACTTCTCTTCAGTTCACATTCCTTTTATAGAAAACAGAATAAAGTATTTTAGCAAGGTACAGGCAAACAGAATGTCAAAAATTAATGACAAGAAGGTCATGAAAAAAGAGAGTCCTCCCAAAACCAAGGACAAGCTAAAAACACAGACTTAACTATATGTCCCTGTGATGACCGTGCCCTGGCCCAGCAATCAAGGAGCCTCAATCCTCACCACTAACACCAGGGAGGTCATCTCATAGAAGAGGAAAGGATAACTAATACACACAGTAAAGTGCAATTTCCCTTAAGTGCACACAGAGATCACAGTCAGTCTGGGCTGGTTGTTCCCTTGCTCACCAGGTCCCCAATAAGACTCCCCACTGGCACAGCTATAGGGTCCAGGTCTCAGCCTAGCTGGGCAAGCTAAAACCTCTCTGTCCAACCAGTGCTTCGTGTCCCTGCTCAAATAGCTGACACAACACACACACACTTTGATATAACACTCCTGGGAAAGGCTGACACAGATTCTCCAACTGTGCCCCTTTACCCAGACTATACGGTAGTAATTACTGCCACCACCCAGTTAATAATATCAGCTACTAAAAGGCCCTTAAAAGGGTGTACAATTATTACTGTGCAATATTATTATCCAATGGTAGTATGACTAACAGTCAAGGCTTACTTTAGAGTGGCCTATTACAATAGCCTCTATAAATATGCAATGTACTCTAGAGCTTATCTCTACACAAAGCAGCCACAGGTAGAGGTTTCAAAAATATTTAATAATAAATAATTAAAACACAAGACAAAACTACTACACCACAGAGATATCCAAGAGTTCAGAGATCACACAGAAACTTAAAATAATACAGTAGGACAGGTCTGATCTCAAAGAAAAATATTGAATTAATCTTTTCTAGCTTTAACTATTCCTACAAGAAATCACAGTGCTAAAACTTACATGTGAGCATAAGCAGAGTGCTGAATTAGATGTCCAAAGTCAAAATGGTTTGAATCTCCTGTGAGAAATAGTATTTGAACATTACTAACAGACATGTCTCTAAGGCCCTCCCAAAATGACATCATTTTTGACCCTTAGGTTTTCCCAGTATTCATATTGCATCATCTTAACACCTGGTCTGAGTTCTCAGGCGACAAACTGCATTATTTAGCAATCTAACACCTGCACAGAAACTTACAATAATACAAGGCATTTCACATATACATTCTAGCAGAAACTAGAGCAATAAAGCACCTTCTACATCTAAATTCTAGTCATAAACTTTAGCCTTAAAACAATGGGCATGAAATCTTCATCCAGCTACCTTGGAACTGAATTCTAACATGAAAGGGTACAACATGCTTCACTGGGCCAGTACAGTGCAATGTTGTCAGATATTTTGCAGTTCCACATTTCACAGTATTCTTTACACTCAAGAAAACATGCCTGTATTTTACATTTATTTACAAATGCCAGAATTATATATCAAATTCTATTTGACTAGGCTGGCAGCCTTCACCCATCTATCCCCAATCATCACAGTCCCTATCAGGTTTTCCCACCTCTACACCTTGGCAGTTCAATAAATCTTTCCCAAACCCAAAGTCTTAACTTCCCTTGGTGGTACCAGATAACTCCAGACACTTGGCTTTTGAGAATTCTTCTGAAAGGATATATCTGGCCATAGTATTCCCTTCATTCTTTTCAAGGGATTGGTCTGTAGTCATCCAATCAGGCCTCACTGTTTTTCCTTAATATCTTGGATCAAATGCTGGGTACAGAATCAGTCCTCCTAGATTAAATGCAGAGAAGATTTTATTCAATAATCGTTCTGGTGAGAAAGAAAGAAGGCTCCGGCAGACCTGTGCTAAATTTTTTTTATCTAAACCTTCATATCAACGTTTCAAAACTCAAATTGCTCTCTCTTCAGTCTCTGTTACCTCTCATTTCACTGATCAGTTTTTTAGAAAGTATAGATTTAAAAGATGTTTATCATCACATTCCAGTTCTCAAATTTGCAGATACTTTTAAGATTTTGTATGTCTGGTTTACAGTTTTAGCTTTCTGCTTTACCCTTTAATCTACATCTCCAAGAGTGTGTATACAAAGTGCCTGTCTCATGTAATAGCCCAATGCAAGTTGGGACATTCACATTTTTCCATATTTAGACAATTGCCTTTTTACATATTCTTCTACAAGTTGTCAATAATCGCTGGCTTGAGTGAAAAAAAACAAAAACTTTTTTTGTCAGTTAGGAATTTTAGGTAAACATAGGGAAATCTTTTCTCATTTCATCTCATATGATAATGTTTCTGAGATGTCTCCTGGATAAATCCTTCATAATGGCTTTTCTTTCTCAGAACAAAATAGAATTTAACAAGGGACAATTTTTGATAATCCTCAATTTATCTCTAAATTCTGCCAGGGAATAAATATCTCAGGATTCTGTGGTTTATGGCCTCTACAATTACCATGATTCTTTTGGCCAGACATCTCAAGGGAAATTCAATGGTTCCTCAAATCAGTTTGGACCCAGCACACAAGCACCCCATGTCTTTTCAGATTCCAGTTCTGAGACTGGTAAGAATGGAGTTACTCTGGTGGGTGAGTCAGTTATGTCTTAACCAGTCCTTTTTACCCTTCCAGTCTATATTCAGTCTGTAACCATAGGTGCCTCAGACTTTGCCTGGGCAGCTGAATCCAAGGGGATGGAAATTTAGGGTCTGTAGAACAAGCAGGACAAATGGAAATACATAAATATCAAAGAAATAATGGTACTAATAAATGTTCTCAAATGTCTACATCATCATTGAGTTTCAGTCCTCCTGATAGTATGTACAGACAAGACTACAGTGATGTGGTGCATAAATCAAACAGGGGGAACAGATCCTATCAACTTTGTAAGCTAGTCGTGGTAGCCTGAGAACTAATAACTTAGCACGATCTAGCCATACAGACTGAATATGATCTGTCAGAGCAAAATATTGTTTCAGACAAGCTGAACAGGTCCAGGACAGGACAGACCCCACACAAATGGAACCTCAACCTGCAGGAATTACAGGAAATGTTCTAACTGTGGGAAGCTCCTCAAATGGATACGCTTGCCTCCATTTGCAACAGACAGCTAAAGAAATTCTAATCCAGGACTTCTTGCACAAAAGCCTGGAAGACAGATGTCTTTTCTTTCCCATGGACTGGAATGTTTCTGCATGCCTTTCCACCCTTTCCACCGATAACCCAGGTTCTTCTAAAGGTAAAAAAAGACTGTCCCATGGTAATTGCAGTAACCCCTTTTCGGCCCAGGCAACAGTGGTTCTACCTTCTTTTAAAACTGGCTGGGGCAATTACCACAATTATCCTCACAGGTTGGACTTACTCACACAGAGCAGGGGGTTAACAATGAAACTTTAAAAGCTGTCTGTTTGTCATATCCTTGGCAAGATATAACTCATGTACCTTAAGCTACTGTAGCAGTAATTTAGTGATGAGCATCTTAGAAGGAGATACTGCACTTCACAAAAAAAAATTGTCATTCAGTATGACTATGATCAGGATTCTGCTATTCTGCTATCCAAATCACTTACTTCTTTTACAAGGGGAATAACAAGCTGTAAAAATGGGTTACATAGGTATGGAGGTCTGGTTACCAGAAGCATAGCTAGGGTGGTACAATGGGGCAACTGCCCCAGGTTCAGAATTTTAGGGGGGCTGATGGCCAATCCCAATCACTCTTTAATGCATACTGGCTTTTTAAAGCTGGTATTGCATTAAATGGTCAAACATGAGTGCTGTAGCACTCCTTGTATGATCTAAACTACAGCAACTGCTTGATACATTGTAGCAAGTAGTTTGCTACAGTTTAAAATATGTCTTTTCCTTTCTTTTTTTAAAAGTAAATCCTGAGTGCTACAGCACTTAGTGCAGAATATAAACAGTAGCATCTGCCTGCTACATTGTAACAAGCAGTTTGCTACAGTTTAAAATATCTCCTTTTTTAACTAAACCCTGAGCAACCTCTGTATCACTAGGTGGGTTGCAAACTGGCTCACAGTTAGAACCCACAGTGGGCATACTCCAAGTCAGACTGCCGACCAGTCACGAGTGGAGTCCCACAGGGTTCAGTCCTGGATACTCTACTGTTTGGTATCTACTTCTCTGAGGTCCAGGCCAACACAAAGGGACTCTGGCTAGCAAAGCTCACAGACAATTGCAAGTTGGGCGCTATTATTACTCCCCAAGTAATGTTGACATCCTACAGAAAGGCCTCGATGACACCAACGACTGATGTCAGAACCATGGCCTTAAGCTCAATGCCAAAAAATGTATCATCATCCCCCTTGGGAAAAACCTGGTTCCCCTGAATTACTACATTGATGGCAGTCCACTGAACACATAAGGCGTTATAAGAGATCTGGGAACACAGGTTGACAGCAACCTCTATTTTGACCACCATGTTGCCACTGTGGTCAGAAAGTCCTTCTATGTGGCACATCTCATTTCTAAGGGTTTTGCATCCAGGAAGAAAGAGGTCATTGTCTCCCTCTACTCTTCCCTCATTAGGCCAATCATTGAGTACAATGCCCCATTTGGCATGTACCTCACTAAACACCTGCAACAACTGGAGAGGCCACAAAAGTACCTCACAAAGAGGATCCTAGGCCTTAAACACTTGCCCTGTATGGACAGAGTCAAAAAACTCCAGCTATTCTCTGTCTCATATCATCTACTTAGAGGTGATATCTGCTTGACTTACAAAGCCATGTCTGACCCAGCTCTGTTAGAAATGCTACATCTAAAGAAATCCCAATCCCTCTGCACCACATGCTCCAGTGACCTCAACCTCATTACCACAATCAACAAAACATGCTGGAGGGACAGGTTCATAACCCAGAGACTGCCCATGCTATGGAATAGACTTCCTATACATGTCAAGCAGAGCACCTCACTGGCCTTCTTCATGAGAAATTTCGATGAGTGGATGGGAAACAGAAAATTCACCCCCGGGATCACTCCAGTGGCTCTACTCAACAGAGGCACTAGGAACTAAGGTCGGGTGGCACGATGCCAGGGTAATCCTATGGGCTAGGCTTATAAAGGCTCCAGGGCCATTAGCTTAGTACATGAATATATGAACCAATGTAGTGCTTCATGCAGTGCATGTTTAAAAGTTAAAAAAATCTTTATTTTTTTCATACTAAAACCTAAGCACTGTAGTGCTCTGTGCTGGGTATAAACTATTGCAACTGCTCGCTGAAGGGGTGGGGATGCAGCTTCATGGGATTTGCACAGGATGCTAATTGAACCAGCTACATCTCTGCTGGTTACACAAAGTAAAGGGATTCATTAACAAAAAAGAACAAATACAATAGGTAAAGGGTGTTCTTGTAGGAACGTCATATAGCTGTAAGCTACATCAGAGAGTCTACAGACATCAAAATTACTTCTCTGTGTCATTTTCAGTATTTAACTATCTTATCAGGTAGCAGTTTCATTTGGGACTTTTTGCTGTTCTGATTCTGTGACAGCCAAAGGAAGAGGGAGAGGCAATGTTTACTTTACTGTTATTTTGACTATTCTCACTACTGTATGATTCTGCCCCTGGTATTAAAGGAACTGTTTTGAAATTTTCTGGAAAAAAAACAAGCAAATTGGTTGCAGTTCTTAAAGTGCATAATTATCTACATTTCTACAGAATTTCTGCAAGCAAACCAGTATTCGATGCTGCATCTTGGTAGAGTGTGGCAACTAAGAACAGTCATTGATGCACAACACCAGCCTGGTCATAGTAGCTGCTATGATTCAGTGTCTGGTTGACTGTTATGGAAATCTTAGGACTGTTGCAGTTGATTTGGGGTTAGGACTGTTGAGGTTGATTTGGGGTTTACCAGTTTCACGGCACAGTAACTGAACCAACATTTTAATTATTGTAATTTTGTTGATTTGACTTGGTGGCTAGACATTATTCTCCATATGTCTGGGGATTGGTCAATTATTTATCCAACTTTACTTTGTCCTAGCTTGTTTAGCAAATCCTGCTGCAATTTGATTGATGTTTTATTATTTTTTGGCTTTTTGAAGTTGGAAAAACTTGCCCCTTGATGCTTATTCGTCACAGCATTATGATGCATTTTAAAATACCACTTTTTTAGTACTAGAAGCATCATCATTAGCATCATCAGATTTTTATTTTGGACTTTGTCTGGGGAACATGTGCACCATCAAGCATTTGTTCTAAATGTTTTCATGTAAAAACTAATTGTAAGACTATAATTCCACTGCAGATTATTTTATTGTCACTTATTATCTCAGGGAAGGTATACGGCATGTTACCTCATTACTGTCATTTTATTATTGATATTACTGTAGTTTCACATTGTGCATTCAGTGCTTAACAGTGCTTGTATGAGTTGAGCTGAGGGTTGAGGATATATTAATAAACTTCACTGACCCTTCTCTTGGCCTTTACATATTTTCACTGTAAGCTTTGCACACCGTGATAACTACAGGAAGCCAAGGTAACTGCTTTATGGAATCCCAGGGATGTACACAGGAAGGTCAATGGTTTCATTCAATAAACATTTATTAAAAATAGAACAAAAAGCAAGCATGGTGTCAACACATTTTTCAGAAGAGGTAATTACCACACGGGGAGTCTGAAAATCCAAAATAATCAAGAGGAAACTGTAATATTTTGTTTATATTTTAAGGTATATAGTAATGTATAAACCACATTGTATTACAATGCACAATGGTGTTCACTTTAAAAATACAATAAGTTTTCATAGTTAAGTATTATGTTTCATAATTACTGGTTCACTTCTTTCAACAATGCTGTCAGAAAAAAAATATTTCCTTCAAAACATGCAGCAGGCAGTTGTCTGTTATAACAAAAGCATCAAAAAGATCCCGGAGTTTGTGGATGTGACCTTTTTCCTAGTCGTTTTGTGACTGTTATAACAAAAAAATTCCACTCTTTAAATTTTTTTAGAATTTTGCAGTGATGGATTAATACCGCATGATGACAAGGTACCTATATCTTACTCTGGTGATTCATACAGATCCTGCACCCCAACAAACATAGCCACCTCAGAATATGATGCAGCTCTTTTTTTAAGACCTTCCTGCTTTCAAAGCTTCATACGTTTGGGCCTGGTTGTTTGGTGTTACAGTCTATGGATATCTTCTGCAAGGCCTGCTTAATCACTGCTGCATGGTCACAGTCTGTGTGTGTCTCTTGCTGAGCTTTACTGTCCGTGGTTGAAGTCTGCACATTTCCTCTGATAGGGTTCCATGTCCACTGCTGCAGTCAGAATATGTCTGCAGATGGACACATTTATCTACTGCTGCAGGTTGTGTATGTCCCCAGAAGGACAGATTTGCCTACTACTGCAATCTGTAAACATCTTCCTGAGCTGACATGTTGACTGCTGCACTTGTTTAACAACTGCTGCTGCTTGCAAATATCTACTGCTAAGGCCTACCTGTAAATGTCTCCTGCTAGGGCCTACCTGTAAATGTCTCCTGCTAGGGCCTGCCTGTAAATGTCTCCTGCTATGGTCTACCTTTGCATCTTAAGCCTGCACATCTGCTGCTGAAGTCTGTAAATTTCTTGCTGGATCACCATGGCTGCAATCTGGATGCAAATGTCCTAATTGTCTACATCTGATACCTGTATGTGTCCTCCTAGACTGTTACAAATAACATATCACCAGCTGGGTCTCTCCTCTCTACTTTGCAGTCTGTACATCTCTTCTTAGGGCTAGCTACTTGTGCATTCAGCAGGAATCTCCTTCAGGACTTGGCACCTTACTGTATTGAAGCAATCTGTAGGGACTTGTTTGTCTACTGTTCTGCCTGTGGCTATAGTTAGTGATTTTTTTTCTGATGGGTAAGTCAACATCTTGAGCTGAATAATGCAGTAGTTAGTACACAGACTGTAGGTACATCTCCTACTGGGCTTGTCAGCTCAGAAGTAGAGTCAATCCACATTTCAAAGTAGATAGGAGAGCATGCTCAGCATTAGAGCTGTTACAGTTCTCTCCCAGGGTACAACTACCAACTATCTGCCCACTGCTGTACTTTGCGTATTTCACCTTTTGGGGTTACATCCTTGCATTGACACATTTGTCATGTATTCTGGGTGTTTGGAGTCGAATAACATATAACTGATTGACAAGAATCATTCCAGTGAAGTAGAGGTATTCGAAAAGAAAGAAGGGTTGGGTTAACTCCAAAGTAGTATCACTTCTCCTAACAGGTACTAATTTTCACTCTGTACACTTTGATTGCTCACTTAGTCATTTCAGGTAAGTACTAGCAGAGAATACAAAACATGGCTTGCTGAGGGGCGGTCTGCCTTTCCATATTGAATAAATTATTTATTTATTTTTTTTGGCCTTTAATTACACACGTCCACAAATATGACCATGTTTGCCTTGGAGGTTGCAAAGATAAGTGAAAGAAATGCATAAACAGCAGTGATAAATCTCAGCATCACTGGTCTGTCTCTTGAATGTTATATCTGAAAACACTTTCCAGACACAGTGTGCAATACAGAAACATGAAAGATCTACCTGCCCACCAAGTCTGCCCATCCCCAAAGTGAATGACTGAATTGCTGATGATATTTATCCTATGACATACATTTTGTTTTTATTTACTAAATGCACTCTCTCCTCATATATTCTTGAATCCCATTCCCCATTTTATTTGTATACAATGTCTCCCTAGGAAACCTGCTGTATACAACTACTGCTTTCTTGTTTTTCTCTTTCTGTTTATGTGTGTGTGTGTGTGTACACACACACACACACACACACACACACACACACACACACACACACACACACACACACACACACACACACACACACACACACACACACACACACACACACATCAAGTTGCTTTTGTTCTTCTCCTCATATTTATTTTCTATTGCAGAAGTTGTACCAAATAAACCTTTGTGAATTATCTCCTGCCTGCAAATATCTTTTCAGTGACAGGTATCTTCAGAAATGCACAGTACTCAAAACAGAGGTTTATTTGTATAACAGAGCAATATATTCTTTCTACTAGTAATGCCTCAGCCTGTAAACTGTAACATTTTATTAGCTGTATATTGTCATTTTATAAGTTTCTTGCATGTTTAAATGAAGCCACCATGACTAACACTGAGATTCTTTCCATTCCATTATTATCCTTCCCAACCATGCACTCTTCCACTGGGTTTTTTCTCCATTCTTTTTGGCTCCCTGCAGCTGCCCACCAGCCTCATCCAGCTCCTCTCCACATTCATCAGGTCTGTCCAAACCACCTCAGCCTCCCCAATGCTCTACCCAGCCTACATCTGGGGCAGGAGAGGAGATTAAGGACACTGGTGCAGCATTATTTTGCTTCTGAGGAGTGTTTTTTTTTGTTATGCTCTTATCTCCTCCCCTCCCACCACAGGCAATTGCTGTACATCCATGGGCAGACATGCAATGGAACATGCTGCCATATCGTCCCATCTCCACACTGACTCAGTCAATATCCCCTGCTTATTTCCCCTTAGGACAACACTTCCTGTGCATCCCTAGCCCCACCAAGAATTGACTGTGAGGTGCAAACCTGCTCATCCTCTTAGAATAGGCATACCCATCCTTCCCTGCCACTGTTTCACCCACCTCCTCCGCTAATTGAACCTGGGTCACCTGGGCCATAGTCAAGGCTTTATCCTCTACGCCACTCTGCTAGCTTCCCACTGGATTTTTGATTTGCAGGTAATGTTAGTCTTCATGAGGGAAGAGGAAGTGAAAGGTATAGGGCAAAAAACACTATACTAATGAGGAAGACACTCTGAAATGTGACTAGTGAATCAACTGTGTAATGGCCAACACTGGGCAGTGACAAGTTAGGGGAACTGGTTATCCATTGCCAAAGTGAGAGGAGGTGACACTAAAATAAAAAAGGCAAACTTTTAAAAGAGAAGTGTAATTAAAAATAATCAGCAAGTAACAACAGAATTTTTCCATTGCTGAAAACAAGCAGCTTTGTACTGGATCCAACGCACAGGTCCATAAACCCAACAGTACTTAAATTGTTCATTTATGATCAGTGCTCTTCCATGGTTAACAAATTAAAATCAGTACCGCAAGCCCTAATGCTTAAAGCCCAAGTGTGAAATTGTGAGAGGTTACTGTAGGCTGGAAAACAGGTAGATAGATCAAACATACTAGGCATGCTACTTCTGAAGAAGAAACAGATGGTCATCGACCCTCTCTGCCATCAAAGTCATAAGTCTGGCAAACTGGAACTACTCCACAAATTAAAGAAGGGAACACATTCAATTTCTTATGAATGCAGATTGTTGTCAATCAGCTTGTCTTCCCATCTGTTAGCAAAATATGCAAAACATGTTTAATATGAATAATGTCTTCTGAAGGACGGGATGGGATGCAAAGCCAAATGCAGTATGTATATGGCAAGTTATCGACATATGTGTCTGGTGTCCCCTGTCTGATGGCTCCCTAAGAGAAGACTCTCCATACAGCAGAAAGACAGGTATATCAAAACCAAATAAACTCTTCACCACTGGATGGCCTTACCACTACTAAAGCCATGGAAAATACAGTCATAATGATTTAGGTGTTTGGTTACTAATGTCTGAACTCAGATCCAAGAATGGCGAATATAGTCATAATGATTTAGATTTTTGTGGGAAGAAATGTATTAAAGAAAAGATAAAAAAAAAGTAATGGACTTTGCATTATTTTACTATACTAAATTAATTTTATTGCAAGTTAGATTGGCAAAATAACAGAGTAATTGTTAAAATTAAAAATAAACTGCTCATGCTTTAGTACATTTGCACCAGCTATTCACTGAAAAAAAATATCTAAAAGCATAGAAAATCATTACTCAAAAAACATCAAATGCTTAAATGAAATCAGATCATTGTTAAAACTAAAACAATAATGCATAAATAATAGTGGTTAAAGAATTACCTTTGTACATGTGAATAAGCATTTGCTTCAATTGTTTTAAAAAGCGACAGGATAGAGCAGTAAACACATCCATGTTTATGCACATACAACCCACACACACACACACACACACACACACACACACACACACACACACACACACACACACACACACACACACACTCTATCTCTGTCTTTGACTATATAAAATGGGCTACTGCCTCCTTAAACCCTAGCTTACATCAAAATAATTGAAAAATGTTGATTAAAGCTACTCTAACTCGGGGAAAGTTAAGGAGAGCAGTGGCCCCCTTATAAAGCAACTGTACATAAATCATGTTTTGTTTATTTAAATAAAGTAGTACCATTCATTTTATTTATTTATCTTTTTTGACCACGTTAATCCCAATAAGCTAGTGGCCTTTTTTCAGGCAGATGCAAGGTGGTATTTTTACTACTAGGGGGAACTTAGTCCAGGCATTGTTGAACTACCCCTACTTTTTTCTTTGACAAATTGTCACTTCCAGTGCTGGCATGGAGGTGGCTAGAAGAAGTGACTGCATGGAAGAGTGTCGTGCTAACTTGGTTGAAAATATGTAAGGAGGCACTGAATGAGATGATAATATGCTGAGAAAGGTGGCAGATGTGGCTGTGGGGATCCTGGAGGTAAATAGTATTTTCAAATGAGCGGGATTAGCTGCTCCATAGAGTGTGAGTGTAAATGGAAACGTTGTGATAATGGAGTTTGAGAATGGTGGCAGCAGGATGAAAGATTACTGGAGTTGCTGAATAAGAACGGGCTAGGAGAAAATTTGCTGGATCATGAGGAAAAATGGAGGATCATGTTCTTGGTGAGAATGTTGAGTGAGGAGAGCAATGATTCAGGAAAAAAGTCTGGTGAAGGAGAAGCGTTTTTAGGCACAAGGAAAACTATCGCAGAAGTGATTAGTGCATGAAAAGAACACGAGAAAGGTATTGCAAAAGCTTTTCAATACAAGAAAAAATATTTATTGTAAGAGTGCAAATGAAAAATTGTTTTGCTGTTGTATGATACTATGTTTGACACAATTATTCTCTTACTTTTTTCAGTATGAGATGTGTGGTCATTTATTCACTCATGAAAAGAAGTATTCTCTGATACTACTTTTGAGACTGAACTATTACTGCATACATTTCTAAATGAATGTGAAAAGAAAAAGGATGAAAGGTAAAAGAAATGATGAATTATTGATTGTTATGGACAATGTGCTGGTTGATATATTACACGGAGAGAGGGATACAAAGTTAATGGTAATAGATACAAGTAAGGTGTTTGATTATGCAAGTTATAAATATTTATAGGAAATTTTAATACAGTATGGGCCTGAAGGGAAAATAATGTGTTACAGACAGCATACAGTAATAACAAGGTTAGAGTAATTGTTAGGGTGCAGTTTACTGAGCAGATGTTTGTAAGAAGAGGTGTGAAGCAGTGTTGTCCTATAAGAAGCATGTGATTTTCTTTAGTAATGGATGATGTGGTATGTTGTGAGATGTGCACTGGTGGAAGGGTATATAGATTGCAGAACTGTGTTGAGATTCCCAGTTTCTTATCATACACTGATGATGTAATAATTCTACCAAAAAATAAAACTCGGATGATAGTAATGGTGATATTATTCACTGACGCATTGAAAAAAATGAATTACGGTTAAATAAAGAAAAGAGTAAGAATATAAGCGATGCCGATAGTGGTCGGTAAAAGAGAAGTAAACAAACAATGGGAAATAATCGAGAAAATAAAAGGAGTAGGTAATTTTTGGAGAACATTTAGGTTATTGCTTAAGAAAAACATATAATTAATTAATTCTATCAGTTCAGATAGACTAGGCTATATGGGAGTGCATATATGTTTCCGAGTGAGAAAGAGAAGGAAATAATGCAATTGGTCTTTGATGTTGTATGAGAGTAAAAAATGAACCCAGAAAAAAGGGGGTGGCGTTGTATTTGGACGAAGAAAAAAAAAGAAGCGTTAGGAATAATATATCCTATTGTGCAAATTTTTGTCTTGCATTTATACTGGATTCTTAAATGTAGAAAGGAAAGAAAAAAAAAGAGTTATGTTGCTAAAAGTTTTGAAGATAAGTATACAGTATCTTGGGATAAAATTAAAGTAGGAAAAGAGAAAAAAAATGTTTTTGAATGATAAGATTAAAGGATATCAGGGAAAATGTAATGGGAAGTGGATATTGAAGAATTAGGGGAAATAGGAAGGAATATTACAATAAGGTGATATGTAAGTGATGGCACATGACGTAAGTGAATCTTTAAATCAAAGAAAGTTAAGATTTAGAAATAATGTAATGCATCAAAGATTCTTTATGGAGACTAATAATTATCAAATTGCCTGTAAAAGAATGCATGTTATATAAATGTGTGATAGGCTGTGTATATATTGTTAACAAAGAGAAAGAGTCTTTTTAAGATGTGAAAGGGTGATGAAAATACAGGCCGAGTCTATAAAGAGAATATTATTACGGCTATAAAGAGAATAGAAGATGTTAATACGAGTATGACTTTGTTGGACACTATGGAAGAGAATAGGGTATGATAAAAGAAATAATGCATAAAAAAAATGCTGGGTAATATGAGAAATATGGAAAGCAAGACTGAGAGGAGTTTTTAAATAAAAATGGAATCGACAACATTCTGAAAAGGAAAATATTTTGGTTCATTAAAAAGGGTGAGGGGAGAAATGATTAGCTCATTGTAATATTTTACTATTTTAGGAATGATTTAAGTGGTTGAATAAATAATTATATATATTGTAAATACTTTAAATAATGTACATAAGTACTATAACTATTGTAAAGTGTTATACAATTATGTAAGTAGTGCAGGAGAATTATTTAAATAATAATTAAAAAAATATTTTTTTTGATAGTTGCCATAACATATTTTGCATCTACCTGAACTACCACCAACTCAAGTATAAGAGAGACCTCAGTTTAATGTCTCATCTAAAAGACAACACACCCAGGAGTGCAGCACCTCCCAAATGCTATATAGCAGTGTCACTTGGAATGGGAATAGAACCCAGAGCCTTTTGATCCTCCAGCACCAAAAACAAGTGTGCTACCCATTGCACAACTGACACTGTAGCATTTTAATAGCTATGTTTTAGTAAATACATTTTTTTCACCAAATACTGCACATTCCAAGTCCATGTGTAGATGGGGTAATAATAGGTAATACTAGTATTTGGAGTGGTGTCAGTACAGCCTAATGCAAATCTTTCATCCAGGCACCCCTAGCTGTATATACCTATGCAGCTGTATAGTATTTAAGAAACATGGGCAACAACTTACTTAATGGCACTGGGATCAGTAACAGGGATATGCCATCTGCAGATGGAGAAAAAAAAGAACCAAGGAAAGGCGTTTCACGAAGCCCGTACTATAGTCATACGATGTGTAACAAAAAGATAGAGCAACAGTTGTTTTCAGACAAAATTTCAATTAAAATACATACTTTAACAGTTTGCTTAAATGTTAAAAATTTTATATTACCTCAAAATACCATTTTAAATAACCCCTTCCATTACTCTAAATGTATGAGCATTCTAATTACAGACATTAATAAATGTAACTGTGCTAACCATTACACAAATTACACAACACACACAGACACACACAGACACACACACACACACACACACACACACACACACACATCAAATGACAAAGTTTATGACACTTGTGACATGATTTTGGTTTTTGAAAGAAAACCCATTATTTATTATCTATTATCTATTATTATTAACATAACAACATTAACTGATAAAGGTCTTTATTGTAAAGAGTTGATTATGGCTTTCTTGCTTTTTAGTATTTGTTAACATATACCTTTCAGGGTTATTTGTGTAATGGCTTTGTAAATAGTATAACATCTTAATGAAAATAAAATAATTTCTAAATAAATTGTCTATTGTGCATATTATATTTAGAGTTTTTCATGTCAGTTTGCTTCATTTTTGGTCCAAGGAGCACCATTAGTTGAACACAACAACTTTAAATTCAGTTTTAATTTTAATTTTAATTTAAATTCAATGAAACTGAATATAAACTAGCTAAAGATTAGTATGTATATCAAATGACAAAGTTTATGACACTTGTGACATGATTTTGGTTTTGAAAGAAAACCCATTATTTATTATCTATTATCTATTATTAATTGTAAAGAGTTGATTATGGCTTTCTTGCTTTTTTTATTATTTGTTATATACCTACTTCAGGGTTATTTGTGTAATGGTTAGCACAGTTACATTTATTAATGTCTGTAATTAGAATGCTCATACATTTAGAGTAATGGAAGGTTATTTAAAATGGTATTTTTTGGTAATATATAAAATGGGGTATTGTTGCACTTGGTTTTAAACAACAATTTTTTTTTTTTTTTAATTTTTTTAACATTTAAGCAAACTGTTAAAGTATGTATTTTAATTGAAATGGCAATGTGTTAACTGGATAATTGACATCCTATATTAGATTTAACAGGATTTTGTCTTTTTTGTCTGAAGGGAGATACCAATCTCTCTCCAAAGTGCTGCTTTTTTTTGGGTTAATAGGTTTAATAACATCACAATTTTAAACACTGTTATCTTCTGATGGATGATAACTTTTTTTTACACACATTATGATGACTATATATCGGGGGCGAACGCCTTTCCTTTCCTGGTTTTTTTGTTACAAAAGTTTGTTTGCCTTTTTGGAATCGTAATCTGCAGATGGAGAAACAACAATGTCCTGTATTTACCACCTATGATATTAAAAGGGAGGTAAATCAATAAGCTTGACTACATCATAAATGGAATGGCAAACGCAGACGTACAACAGCTACGGCAACGTGAAGTTTGCTTCTCTCTGTCTTATGAGTAAGGCTAAGGCATATAACAATCTGCGGCCACTGACTAGTTCAAAGTCTATTACAGAATTATTTTTACCTGAAAATGCGTTACACTAGCCTTTAGTAACCTAGCCTGTTTCAGACAGGTAGTGCTAGCAGGATTCTAAGTGACAAGTTTAAATACTTCCTTGTCAGCAGTTTAAACTAACCAGG
Organism: Protopterus annectens; assembly: GCF_019279795.1. Lineage (NCBI taxonomy): Eukaryota > Metazoa > Chordata > Ceratodontiformes > Protopteridae > Protopterus > Protopterus annectens. Next base: position 21,698,040 of record NC_056730.1, read on the forward strand.
TATAGTAACCAAACTGAAAGGGAAAATACATCCTGGAAAAGAACATAATTCACAAAGGAGAGGAACCTGTAGAAAAGTCAGTAAGAGGCTCAGGATGTCTGTGTAATGCACAAGTCCACAAGTCTGCATCAAGATCCCTGAGGCAGCCTCATTTTCTGTATGGAAAAAGCATGTATGAATAATGTGACTTAGGCTGCATTTTCTACAGGTTCATACCCATACATGTGCCTTGACAGAGGTAAGTTTGGAATCAGGCATGGAAAACATGATTCCATATGACAAAGTAAAATCAGGTTTAAGTTCAATAAAATCCTCTTCAACAACACACACACACACACACACACACACACACACACACACACACACACACACACAACACACACACACACACACACACACACACACACACACACACACACACACACACACACACACACACACACACACACACACACACACACACACACACACACACACACACACACACACACACACACACACACACACACACACACACACACACACACACACACACACACACACACACACACACACACACACACACACACACACACACACACACACACACACACACACACACGCACACACACACACACACACACACATACCAAAATCAGTTCTGGTAGATTTCTCATTATAATAAGGTCTTTCCTGGCTATGTAAAGTAAAGTTTCATCGTTAATCACCTTAGCACAAAAGCATGCACCATCACCTCCTTAAAACTCATTCTGCATTCTAGCATTGAGAAAAAGAAGTAGATCCACCAACTCATAATCACTTCTGGATTTGGGGAAGTACAGTAAAATAATGCAGAGTCCATTACTTTTTTTATCTTTTCTTTAACACATTTCTTCCCACAAAAATCTAAATCATTATGGCTATATTCGCCATTCTTAGATCTGAGTTCAGACATTAGTACCCAAACACCTAAATCATTATGACTGTATTTTCCATTCTTGTATAAGTACATGCATTAGTGTCTACTTTCTTCGGTCTGTGGCTTTAGTAGTGGTTAGAGCATCCAGTGGTGAAGAGTTCATTTGGTTCTGATATACTTCAAAGGCAGTACACAATTGTGTGCAAAGCTCATTGTCAATGGAGCCATATATACTGAGACAGAAGTTATAGTGAGCCTACTAGCAGACAAATTCTGCTCTGAGTTTACTCCTCTGTCCCCTCAGGAAGTACCATCAAATATAATTCTCCCTACTATCACTAGGGAACAGGTCCTTAATGTTCCCTCTAAGGCCAAGAACACTGCATCATTACGCCCAGACAATATCCCAGGATGCATTTTAAATACCATGAAACATGACCTATTAGGGCCAATAGAAATACTACTTAACCATATCCTCCAAACAGGCTTTGTGCCTCATGAATGTAGAACAGCAACAGTCACCCTCTGCACAATGAAACTACAGACCTATAAGTCTCAGTAGTCTTACACAAAGCCATGGAAAGAATTATCATGGAAACAAACAATAATGACACAGAAAACCTCTAAACACTAGACCTGACCCAATTTGGTTTCATCAAAGTAGGTCATGCCTATTCAACCTGGTGGACTTCATTGAGAAGAACATTGAAGCAATGGATGAGGGCAAAAGAGTCAACATTGCCTACCTTGACCTGGCCAAGGCATTTTACATAATATACCACTCAGGCAGTGTTGATAATCTCAGATAATTAGGTATAAACCCTTACATCATGCAACGGATAGCCAGCAAACTCAAAGACTGGACCCAGGAAGGTAGACCTGCGGAGTCTACCTCTACAAAGAGGCCACTCACAAGTACAGTCCCTCAGAAATCAGTCTCGGGACCACTCCTTTTGGCATTTACTTCTCTGAAGTCAAGGCCAATGTCCCAGGCCTTTGGCTGGCCAAATCTGCAGGCAATTGTAAATAAGGAGCAGACATAGAATCCCCCACCAACACTAATGTGCTCCAGAAAGGGCTGACATAGTCAAATAACTTGGGTCAGAGCCATGAACTAAAACTAAATGCCAAGAAATGCATAATAGTATCCTTTGGGAGTTCATCCACCCCAGGTAACTATCATATTGACAACACAATCCTAAGGATCAATCCAGTACTTCAAAGACTCAGGGACAGACATAGACAGTAATTTATCCTTTGGCCATCATGTGTCTACAATATTATAGAAATAATTCTATGTTGTGCAACATATAAGCAAAGGTATGGCATCTATGTCCAAGGAGGCCATTGTTTCACTGTATTCAGCATTCATCACACCTATCATTGAGTACAATGCCCCCTTTGGTATGTACCTATCCAAGCACATCTAACAATAGGAATGTCCACAGAGGTTCCTCACTAAAAGAATACAGGGCTTAAGTAACATGTCCTGTAAAGACCACCTCAAAGCAATATCTCTGTATTCTATCTCCTACAAACTATTGACTCACTCTCCAAAGCCAAGAACACAGCATCCATGGGACCTGACAACATCCCAGACTGCCTTCTACACAAACTACAGAATGAACTGGCACCCCACCTAAGTACCATGTTCAATCATAGCCTCACCTCAGGCTTTGTACCCATTGAATGGTGCACCATGATGGCTATCCCACTCCACAAAGAGGGGCCACAACAGACCCCAGGAACTACCGCCGCATTAGCCTGACGAGCCTGGTCTGCAAGGCCATGGAACGTATCATCATGGAACTCATAAACAAAGACATTGGAGATCTTCAAACTCTGGACCACACACAGTTCGGGTTTGTAAAAGGCAGATCATGTCTCCTAAACCTGACAGACTTCTTTGAAGTAGTCACCAAAACCATAGATGAGGGTAAAGTGGTTCACACAGCCTATCTAGATCTCGCCAAGGCGTTCAACACCATTCCCCCACTCTGGAATTATAGATAAACTCACTAAACTAGGTATAAATCCCTATTTCACAAGATGGTTTGCCAACTGGCTTACTGACAGAACCCACACTGTGAAAGTAGCAGACTCGAAATCAGACTTCAGACCAGTGACAAGTGGAGTACCACAGGGTTCAGTCCTGGGTCCTCTCCTGTTTGATATCTACTTCTCTGAAGTACAGGCTAACACAGAAGGTCTTTGGCTAACTAAATTCGCAGATAACTGCAAACTAGGAGCCATAATCGAAACTCCTAATGATGTGGGCATCCTACAAAAGGAAAATCCAAATAAACAGCCAGCACCTCAATTCGCACAGGAACAATATTTATTTTAGATCCACGATAATTCAGCATCAAGCCTTCTTCAGTGATGTTGACCAATAATGTCAACTCTTTATATATATAGCCCAAAGTTAATTACATAATTAACCCATAATTATTAAGGACCTGGTTTAAAGCTGTACATCACAAATGTGAATATTATTAGTATATTAAATTTGTAAATGAATACTTCGGATATCATTCAAAGGTATCAAACTAAAAAAATATACATATATATATATATATATATATATATATACACAAAAAATATATATATATTTATACTTATAAATGGTCATTCATACCTGGAGAAAACAAACCCCCAAGTCTAATAATCCATGTTTTTTCTTTTTTGTCAAGCAAACTACGCCAACCTGATCTATTAATCTGATCTCCCCTAACAGCATCAATAATTTGAAATTGAAATCTTGCTTTATTGTGGGACAAAACATGCTTATAAAGGGCACTGGACAAATGTTTATTTCTGACATCACTTAGGTGTTCGGACATCCTAATTCTAAGTGGTCTAGATGTTTGTCCTATGTAGAAAGCACTACATGAACAGGTCACCAAATAGATAATCCAACTCGTACCACAGTTTCCAAAACATCTAATGTCAAATACTCTACTAACATTTTTACTAGAAAATTCTTTGGATTTTCTAATGTATCCACAAAAAGAACAATGTCCACATGGGAATGAACCCCTAAGCTCCTCCCCTGTTAATGTACATTGTATCCCACCCAACTTATATCTCCCTTGTTTATGCATATTCAAATAAGAGCCCAATGTACGACCTCTCCTAAAAGAAAATAAACAATTGGGCCTTAAAATTTTAGTTATCTCTGAATTAGCAAATAATATATTCTAATTGTTGTTAATGGCACTCTTAATGACATTAATATTTCTTCCAAATGTTGTAACAAGTCTGATGGGTGTCTCTACTGGAATATTCTTTTCTTTATATTCCAATAATTCTTCACGATTAAATTGTTCTACCCAATTAGACGCTAAGCTAATTTCTCCACATTTATATCTCCTAGTTATGAACCTATTTTTTAAATCTTTTTTATAATATTCATAACTTTCCTGATTGGAACATATTCTTTTAATCCTTAAAAATTGGGACTTGGGGATATTTTTTATAATATGTTTTGGATGTAAGCTGCTTGCCTCCAATAGGGTATTATATTGTGGATACTTTCTAAATATCTTAGAATCCAAAGTATGATCATTATTTCTTGTGACACAAACATCCAAATACTGAATCTGATTAGAAAAAACATGGATTATTAGACTTGGGGGTTTGTTTTCTCCAGGTATGAATGACCACTTATAAGAATTTGTATATATATGTATACTTTTTTAGTTTGATACCTTTGAATGATATCCGAAGTATTCATTTATAAATTTAATATACTTATAATATCTATATTTGTGGTGTACAGCTTTAAACCATGTCCTTAATAATTATGTGTTAATTATGTAATTAACTTTGGGCTATATAATATGAGTTTATATTATTGGTCAACATCACTGAAGAAGGCTTGATTCTGAAACCGGTATGATCGTGGATCTAAAATAAATATTGTTCCTGTGCGAATTGAGGTGTTGGCTGTTTATTTGGATTTTTGGTTTTGCTTTTTGGCCATTGCACTGGCCCGTCATGCGAGTTCAGCTGCTGATTTTCTGGTTCTTCATTCTCGCGGGGGGCTTCTTAGTGAATGCATGGATTCCTGTTTGGCGTATGGTTTAGATCCTTGGAAGGGACTGGTTTGCTATTGCTGTTGTTTGTATTATGTATGAAGAGATATTCGAATGGATATACATTCTGGGTTTTGCTGAATGGTGAATTTGAGGAGACTACACCAAATTCTGGTATATAACTTTTCATTCGCTAAAGATACTTTTTTTGAAAAAATGAGCCTACTATGACTTTTATATCTTCAGTTATTTCATACATGAAAAAATTGAAGAACAAGGTGGGACAACTTGTATGTAAGAGGTGAAAGTTTTTTCTAAATGAAAGTTATATAAAAGAACGGACTTGTCTATTTTCACATGTGGAGTGTTGTCGAGACCTGTGTTCCTGGCCAACAAATTGAAATGTGCTATGGTTGGACTTGATGTGTGACATTGGGGATAATAAAAACTTTTTCATGACATTTTATGTTATGTATCTTGGGCATTTTTGGGACACTATTAGTGCACTTTATATATTGTGTGTTGAGTATTTCTTGAAGGTGACTGTGAAAGCATATAAAGCATATGAATTGGTATAATGGTGGATTCTATAAAGGATGCGTCCTGACTGGATTCTATAGAGCGCTTTCTTACGGATTACAAGAAATCAAAAAATTTTTTGCAACACTAAAGTGGTCCGGAACATCTTAAACAATGTTTTGGAATTAAACTTTAACCAATTGTATGTGTTTAATATGTGTGGTTATATTGTATATTATATAGGATGTAAAATAACTGTACTCTTTTTACTGATATGATATGGGGGGGGGGGTTCATATGTGGCCACACTTTAGATTTATGATCAACACTTGGACAATTTATGCTTGTGTATATTTTTGACTTTTAACCTGTATATGCACATTGGATGTCTATGTATCTCTCATATGGTGTGGTCTGAAGAGTTACATATTGGTCGGGGGAGTGTTGCACTAAATATTTTATCTTCTTGGGCCCAAAGATAACAAAGCAGCTAATATATAGTCTATAATATCTGACAACGTGTTTCTAATGTTTATTGTCAGGTATGGAGTTGAAATGTTTTTTTATTGCCGAAAATTTGATATTTCTGAGTTTTGTGCTCGGATGTTGTAACAAACCGTTGAGACATTTTATGTTTATTGCATAGGGCGGTTTGTCTGTAGCTGCTTATAAACGAGGGCTAACTTTTACATTTACATATGTTTTGTGGTGCATACCTCTCTTGACTATTTAAAGATTGTTTTGGAACTGTCTTATAGGTTGAGAGATACATATATATGTATGTTCATACTATATGTTCATTGATTACAAGCTGGTCCAAGTGTGGATGGTTTTCCTTTTGTAGTGGTGATTTTGTGCCTCCATATTCATATAAAAAGGGTGATTTTTTTATAGTTCATTGAAAAATGGATTTAACCACCATATTGAAAGGTTTATCTTCCGATAAGGATGATGTTCAAATTTTTGGTATTAATGAATAAGGTATCCGAGTGATGGGATGATGAAAGATCCGGGGGATTCCTGTAAGGATTTGTTTGTTAAACTTACTAGGAAAATGACCCAACTTAGAAGTAGTGTGTGGCATTTAAGGCTTTTTAAGGCCTATAAGGCTAAAAACATTACACCGAGAGGGTTGAGAATTAAAATTCAACCATTTGTTAATGGTCCGGATGAACAATTAAATGAAGAATGGGTCAGGGCTCAACACACAGCCACTATGTTATTTGTGGACACCTTAATTTCTTTTTATGAAAGAAATATTGACTCTAATGGTATAGATGTGAAAAAATTATGTGATGATATCAAACCATTTGCGGGAGAAAATATATACAACTCCTGTTTGTCCAAACGTTCCAAAGATCTATTGATAATAGAACATAGCTTAAAAAATAAAAAGTTACAAAAATTCCAAAGAGATGTTTCGGACTATGTAGAGGGAAAACCATTTGGTACTAAGAAGTATGTTAGGTTTAGGGATGGGGATAGTGGACAAATGAGATTTAGAAAAAAGAGACCTAGGTCTATATTAAAGAAGTCTAAAATGGACTTTAGTAGTACCTCAGGTGAAGAGTCTTCTACGACTGAACAAGAACAGGAGTTCACTAAGGAGTCCCCAGTACATAAGAAAACCAAACACATGGATTGCTCTTTAGAGCTAAACGACACAGGGGAGGTAGGAAACATAAATATAGACACTACAAAGAACTTGGAAATGCTGTTGGATGTACTGATTCGGAAATAAATGAATATCCAAATGTACATAATATCTCTTTTGTGTCAATGAATGATATACAAATTAACGTACTGAATAAAGGGCTTTCTTTTGTTCCAGGGCTTTTGTTAATGAATATGATTTTGTGCAGGATGTTATGTCCTTTTGTAGACATGTTAATCTGAAATTATTTTTTGGAAATAAGGATAATTCTTCTGGAACTACCGATTTCCGATTTAAGAAATCCAATTTTCAACCACCAATGGATAAATATGTTGCTATTTTTCAAGAAAAGGTAATTAAAGATTTACATTTTAAACAGGAAGAAGAGTTTATACTGAGTAACAATTTATCTAAGGCAGAATTTCAAGCTATCCAAGATTTAAGAAATAACCCCAACATTGTCATTTCTAGAGCTGATAAAGGAGGAGCTTTGGTAGTGATGGATTTAGAACAGTATGTTTTGGAGGCACATACACAACTAAACAATAAAAAATACTATATGTTGATGCCCCTAGACCCGACCAAGAAATTTAAGCAGGAGATCGATCAATTTTTTGGATTTGGCAGTTGAGGAAGGAATTATTGATAAAAAAACTCAAATGCAATTGACAGTTCTAGATCCACTAAAACAGATTTTCTACTTGCTGCCAAAGATTCACAAACATTTGATGAAACCACCAGGTAGACCTATTGTCTCTGGTCGTGGTTCACTGACAGAACCACTCTCAGAATTTCTTACCTTGTATTTAAAACCTCTTTTAGTCTTAGTTAGATCTAGGTTAAAAGGCACCACAGAATTTTTACAGATTATTGCAGATTCTCAGTTGGAGCCTGGTTGGTTGATATGTACACTAGATGTTAAATTGTTGTATACCAGTATTCCACATTGGGCTGGGTTACAAGCTGTTGAATATTGGTTAAATAGAAGTGGTCTCTCCCAACCAGGCTTCAACACTTTACTAATTTGTATGGTGGAGCAGGTATTGACTAAAAATGTGTTTTATTTCCACCAAGAATGCTATTGGCAAACTCAAGGTACAGTAATGGGGGCATCCTTCACACCTATATATGCGGATTTGTTTATGGGTTATCTGGAAGAGTGTCTCCTCTATGATAAAACCCATAACATATATATAGAGGAGTTAGATATATGGCAAAGATACCTTGATGATTGCTGGCTTGTTTGGAGGTGTGACAAGGAATATTTATTGGAATTATCCAATATTTAAATGACAATGTTTGGGGGATTGAATTCACCTTAAATGTACAATATAATCAGATTCAGTATTTGGATGTTTGTGTTACTAGAAATAATGACCATACTTTGGATTCGAAGATATTTAGAAAGTATCCACAATATAATACTCTATTGGAGGTAAGCAGTTTACATCCAAAACATATTATAAAAAATATTCCTAAGTCCCAATTTTTAAGAATTAAAAGAAGATGTTCCGATCAGGAAAGTTATGAATATTATAAAAAAGATTTAAAAAATAGGTTCATAACTAGGGGATATAAATGTGGAGAAATTAGCTTGGCGTCCAATTCGGTAGAACAATTTAATCATGAAGAACTATTGGAATATAAAGAAAAAAATACTTCAGTAGAGACACCCATCAGACTTGTTACACCATTTGGAAGAAATATTAATGTCATTAAGAGTGCCATTAATAAAAATTGGAATATATTACTTGCTAATTCAGAGATAATAAAATTTTAGGGCCCAATTGTTTATTTTCTTTTAGGAGAGGTCGTACATTGGGCTCTTATTTGAATATGCATAAACAAGGGAGATACGAGTTTGTTGGAGGGATACAACGTACATTAACAGGGGAGGAGCTTAGAGGTTCATTCCCATGTGGACACTGTTCTTTTTGTGGATACATTATAAAATCCAAAGAATTTTCTAGTAAAAATGTTAGTAGGATATTTGATATTAGATGTTTTGGAAACTGTGGTACGAGTTGGATTATCTATTTGGTGACTTGCTCATGTAGTGCTTTTTACATAGGACAAACATCTAGACCACTTAGAATTAGGATGTCTGAACATCTAAGTGATGTCAGAAATAAACATTTGTCCAGTGCCCTTTATAAGTATGTTTTGTCCCATAATAAAGCAAAATTTCAATTTCAAATTATTGATGCTATTAGGGTAGATCAGATTAATAGATCAGGCTGGCACAGTTTGCTTGACAAGAAAGAAAAAACATGGATTATTAGACTTGGGGGTTTGTTTTCTCCAGGTATGAATGACCACTTATAAGAATTTGTATATATATATATATATATGCATACTTTTTTAGTTTGATACCTTTGAATGATATCCAAAGTATTCATTTATAAATTTAATATACTTATAATATCTATATTTGTGGTGTACAGCTTTAAACCATGTCCTTAATAATTATGTGTTAATTATGTAATTAACTTTGGGCTATATAATATGAGTTGACATTATTGGTCAACATCACTGAAGAAGGCTTGCTGCTGAAACCGGTATGATAGTGGATCTAAAATAAATATTGTTCCTGTGTGAATTGAGTTGCTGGCTGTTTATTTGGATTTTTGGTTTTGCTTTTTGGCCATTGCACCAGCCTGTTGTGTGACTTCAGCTGCTGATACACTCTTCCAGATAACCCATAAACAAGTCCGCATATGTAGGTGCGAAGGATGCCCCCATTGCTGTACCTTGAGTTTGCCATTAGCATTCTTGGTGGAAATAAAACAGATTTTTAGTCAATACCTGCACCACCATACAGATTAATAAAGTGTTGAAGCCTGGTTGGTAGAAACGACTTCTATTTAACCAATATTCAACAGCTTGTAACCCAGCCCAGTGTGGAACACTGGTATACAAAATTTTACATCTAGTGTACACATCCACCAACCAGGCTCCAACTGAGAATCTGCAATAATCTGTAAAAATTCTGTGGTGTCTTTTAACCTAGATCTAACTAAGACTAAAAGAGGTTTTAAGTACAAGGTAAGAAATTCTGACAGTGGTTCTGTCAGTGAACCATGACCAGAGACAATAGGTCTACCTGGTGGTTTCATCAAATTTTTGTGAATCTTTGGCAGCAAGTAGAAAATCTGTTTAAGTGAATCTATAACTGTCAACTGCATTTGAGTTTTTTATCAATAATTCCTTCCTCAACTGCCAAATCCAAAAATTGATCAATCTCCTGCTTAAATTTCTTGGTTGTGTCTAGGGGCATCAACATATAATATTTTTTATTATTTAATTGTGTGTGTGCCTCCAAAACATACTGTTCTAAATCCATCACTACCACTGCTCCTCCTTTATCAGCTCTAGTAATGACAATGTTGGGGTTATTTCTTAAATCCTAGATAACTTGAAACTCTACCTTAGATAAGTTGTTACCCAATATAAACTCTTCTTCCTGTTTAAAATGTAAATCTTTAATTACTTTTTCTTGAAAGAAAGCAACATATTTATCCACTGGTGGTTGAAAATTGGATTTCTTAAATCGGAAACCAATAGTTCCAGAAGAATTATCCTTATTTCCAAAAAACAATTTCAGATCAACATGTCTACAAAAGGACATAACATCATGCACAAAATCATATTCATTAACAAAAAACCCTGGAACATAAGAAAGCCCTTTATTCAATACTTTAATTTGTATATCATTCAATGACACAGAAGAGATATTATGTACATTTGGATATTCATTTATTTCCGAATCAGTACATCCAACAGCATTTCAAAATTCTTTGCGGTGTCTATGTTTATGTTTCCTACTTCCCCTGTGTCTTTTAACTCTAAAGGGCAGTCCATATTTTTGGTTTTCTTATGTACTGGGGACTCCTGAGTGAACTCATGTTCCTGTTCCGTTGTAGAAGAATCTTCACCTGAGGTGCTACTAAAGTCCATTTTAGACTTCTTTAATATAGACCTAGGTCTCCTTTTTCTAAATCTCATTTGACCACTATCCCCCTCCCTAAACCTAACATCTTTCTTAGTACCAAATGATTTTCCCTCTACATAGTCCGAAACATCTCTTTGGAATTTTTGTAACTTTTTATTTTTTAAGCTATGTTCTGTTACCAACAAATCTTTGGAAAGTTTGGACAAACAGGACTTGTATATATTCTCTCTCACAAATTGTTTGATATCATCACATAATTTTTTCACTTCTATATCATTAAAGTCAATATTTCTTTCATAAAAATAAATCAAAGTATCCACAAATAACATAGTGGCTGTGTGCTGAGCCCTGACCCATTCTTCGTTTAACTGTTCATCCGGACTATTAACAAACGGTTGAATTTTAATTCTCAACCCCCTCGGTGAAAAGCCTTAGATGCCACACACTACTTCTAAGTTGGGTCATTTTCCTGGTTAATTTAACAAACAAATCCTTACAGGAATCCCCTGGGTCTTTCATCATCCCATTACTCAGAGGGATACCTTCTTCATTAATACCAAAAATTTGGACATCATCCTTATCGGAAGATAAACCTTTCAATATGGTGGTCAAATCCATTTTTCAAAAAACTGTAAAAAGATCACCCTTATTATATGAATATGGAGTCTCAGAATCACCACTACAAAAGAAAAACAATCCACACTTGGACCAGCTTGTAATCAATGGTCATATAATATGAACATACATATATATGTATCTCTCAACCTATAAGGCAGTCCCAAAACAATTTTTAAATAGTCAAGAGAGGTATGCACCATAAAACATATAGAGAAGTAAAAGTTAGCCCTCGTCTATAAGCAGCTACAAACAAATTGCCCTATGCAATAAACGTAAAATGTTGCAATGGTTTGTTATAACATCCAAGCTAAAAACTCAGGAATATCAAATTTTCGGCAATAAAAACCATTTCAACTCCATACCTGACAATAAACGTCAAAAAAAATAGTCAGATATTATAAACTATATATTAGCTGCTTTATTATCTTTGGGCCCAAGAAGATGAAGTATTTAGTGCAACACTCCCCCGACCAATACCTAACACTTCAGACCACACCATATGAGAGATACATAGACATCCAATGTGCATATACAGGTTAAAAATCAAAAATATACACAAGCATATATTGTCCAAGTGCTGATCATAAATCTAAAGTGTGGCCACATATAAAAAAATATAGTTCAAGAGTACGTTTATTTTACATCCCATACAATATATAATATAACCACACATATTAAACACATACAATTGGTTAAAGTCTAATTCCAAAACACTGTTTAAGATATTCCGGACCACTTCAGTGTTGCAAAAAAGTTTTTAATTTCTTGTAATCCATAAGGAAGAATCCGCCATTATATCAATTTGTATGTTTTCACAGTCACCTATGAAAAATACTCAACACACAATATAGAAAGTCCAGTAATTGTGTGCGAAAAATGTCCAAAATCCTTGACAGGGAATGTCCTGATAAAAGTTTTGTTATCCTGAATATCACACATCAAGTCCAACCATAGCACATTTCAATTCATTGGCCAAGAACACAGACCTCGAAAATACTCCACATGTGAAAATTGACAGGTCCGTTCTTTTATATAGCTTTCATTTATAAAAAACTTTCACATCTTACATATAAATTGTCCCACCATGTTCTTTAATCTTTTCATATATGAAATAACTGAAGATACAAAAGTCATAGTAGGCCCATTTTTTCTGAAAAAATATCTTAAGCGAATGAAAAGTTATATACCAAAATTCGTTGTAGTCTCCTCAAATTCACCATTCAGCAGAACCCAGAATGTATATCCATTCAAATATCTCTCCACACGTAATATAAACAACAGCAATAGCAAACCAGTACTTTTCAAGGATCTAAACCAAACACCAAACAGGAATCCGTGCGTTCACTAAGGAGCCCCCAGCAAGAATGAAGAACCAGAAAATCAGCAGCTGAACTCACATGACTGGCTGGTGCAATGGCCAAAAAGCAAACCAAAAATCCAAATAAACAGCCAGCACCTGAAGTAGCACAGGAACAATATTTATTTTAGATCCACGATCATACCGGTTTCAGCATCAAGCCTTCTTCAGTGATGTTGACCAATAATGTCAACTCTTTATATATATATATATATATATATATATATATATATATATATATATAGATAGCCCAAAGTTAATTACATAATTAACCCATAATTATTAAGGACCTGGTTTAAAGCTGTACATCACAAATGTGAATATTATTAGTATATTAAATGTATAAATGAATACTTCAGATATCATTCAAAGGTATCAAACTAAAAAAATATACATATAGATATATATATATATATATATATATATATATATATATGTATATATATATATATATATATATATACACACACACACACACACACACACACACACACACACACACTATATATATATATATATATATATATATATATATATATATATATATATATATATATATATATTTATACTTATAAATGGTCATTCATACCTGGAGAAAACAAACCCCCAAGTCTAATAATCCATGTTTTTTTCTTTTTTGTCAAACAAACTATGCCAAAATGATCTATTAATCTGATATCCCCTAATAGCATCAATAATTTGAAATTGAAATCTTGCTTTATTGTGGGACAAAACATGCTTATAACGGGCACTGGAGAAATGTTTATTTCTGACATCACTTAGGTGTTCGGACATCCTAATTCTAAGTGGTCTAGATGTTTGTCCTATGTAGAAAGCACTACATGAACAGGTCACCCAATAGATAATCCAACTCGAAAACATCTAATGTCAAATACTCTACTAACATTTTTACTAGAAAATTATTTGGATTTTCTAATGTATCCACAAAAAGAACAATGTCCACATGGGAATGAACCCCTAAGCTCCTCCCCTGTTAATGTACGTTGTATCCCACCCAACTTTTATCTCCCTTGTTTACGCATATTCAAATAAGAGCCCAATGTACGACCTCTCCTAAAAGAAAATAAACAATTGGGCCCTAAAATTTTATTATCTCTGAATTAGCAAGTAATATATTCCAATTGTTGTTTATGGCACTCTTAATGACAATAATATTTATATATATATATTCATTTACAAATTTAATATACTAATAATATTCACATTTGTGATGTACAGCTTTAAACCAGATCCTTAATAATTATGGGTTAATTATGTAATTAACTTTGGGCTATATATATAAAGAGTTGACATTATTGGTCAACATCACTGAAGAAGGCTTGATGCTGAAACCGGTTTGATCGTGGATCTAAAATAAATATTGTTCCTGTGCGAATTGAGGTGCTGGCTGTTTATCTGGATTTTTGGTTTGCTTTTTGGCCGTTGCACTGGCCCGTCATGTGAGTTCAGCTGCTGATTTTCTGGTTCTTCATTCTCGCTGGGGGCTCCTTAGTGAATGCACGGATTCCTGTTTGGTGTTTGGTTTAGATCCTTGGAAAGGACTGGTTTGCTATTGCTGTTGTTTATATTATGTGTGGAGAGATATTCAAATGGATATACATTCTTGGTTTTGCTGAATGGTGAATTTGAGGAGACTATAATGAATTCTGGTATATAACTTTTCATTCGCTTAAGATATTTTTTCAGAAAAAATGGGCCTACTATGACTTTTGTATCTTCAGTTATTTTATATATGAAAAGATTGAAGAACATGGTGGGACAATTTATATGTAAGATGTGAAAGTTTTTTCTAAATGAAAGTTATATAAAAGAACGGACCTGTCAATTTTCACATGTGGAGTATTTTTGAGATCTGTGTTCTTGGCCAATGAATTGAAATGTGCTATGGTTGGACTTGATGTGTGATATTCGGGATAACAAAAACTTTATCAGGACATTCCATGTCAAGGATTTTGGACATTTTTGGGACACAATTACTGGACTTTCTATGTTGTGTGTTGAGTATTTTTCATAGGTGACTGTGAAAACATACAAATTGGTATAATGGCGGATTCCGTAAAGGACACGTTCTGACTGGATTCAGTAGAGCGCTTCCTTACGGATTACAAGAAATTAAAAACTTTTTTGCAACACTGAAGTGGTCCGGAATATCTTAAACAGTGTTTTGGAATTAGACTTTAACCAATTGTATGTGTTTAATATGTGTGGTTATATTATATATTGTATGGGATGTAAAATAAACGTACTCTTGAACTATATTTTTTTATATGTGGCCACACTTTAGATTTATGATCAGCACTTGGACAATATATGCTTGTGTATATTTTTGATTTTTAACCTGTATATGCACAGTGGATGTCTATGTATCTCTCATATGGTGTGGTCTGAAGTGTTAGGTATTGGTCGGGGGAGTGTTGCACTAAATACTTCATCTTCTTGGGCCCAAAGATAATAAAGCAGCTAATATATAGTTTATAATATCTGACAAAGTTTTTTTGACATTTATTTTCAGGTATGGAGTTGAAAGGGTTTTTATTGCCGAAAATTAGATATTTCTGAGTTTTTAGCTTGGCTGTTGTAACAAACCGTTGCAACGTTTTACGTTTATTGCATAGGGCGGTTTGTTTGTAGCTGCTTATAGATGAGGGCTAACTTTTACTTCTATATATGTTTTATGGTGCATACCTCTCTTGACTATTTAAAAATTGTTTTGGGACTGCCTTATAGGTTGAGAGATACATATATATGTATGTTCATATTATATGACCATTGATTACAAGCTGGTCCAAGTGTGGATTGTTTTTCTTTTGTAGTGGTGATTCTGAGCCTCCATATTCATATAATAAGGGTGATCTTTTTACAGTTTTTTGAAAAATGGATTTGACCACCATATTGGAAGGTTTATCTTCCGATAAGGATGATGTCCAAATTTTTGGTATTAATGAAGAAGGTATCCCTCTGAGTGATGGGATGATGAAAGACCCAGGGGATTCCTGTAAGGATTTGTTTGTTAAAGTAACCAGGAAAATGACCCAACTTAAAAGTAGTGTGTGGCATCTAAGGCTTTTTAAGGCCTACAAGGCTAAGAACATTACACCGAGGGGTTGAGAATTAAAATTCAACCGTTTGTTAATAGTCCGGATGAACAGTTAAATGAAGAATGGGTCAGGGCTCAACACACAGCCACAATGTTATTTGTGGATACTTTGATTTCTTTTTATGAAAGAAATATTGACTTTAATGGTATAGAAGTGAAAAAATTATGTGATGATATCAAACAATTTGAGGGAGAGAATATATACAAGTCATGTTTGTCCAAACTTTCCAAAGATTTGTTGGTAACAGAACATAGCTTAAAAAATAAAAAGTTACAAAAATTCCAAAGAGATGTTTCGGACTATGTAGAGGGAAAAACATTTGGTACTAAGGACTATGTTAGGTTTATGGAGGGGGATAGTGGACAAATGAGATTTAGAAAAAAGAAACCTAGGTCTATATTAAAGAAGTCTAAAATAGACTTTAGTAGCACCTCAGGTGAAGATTCTTCTACAACGGAACAGGAACATGAGTTCACTCAGGAGTCGCCAGTACATAAGAAAACCAAAAATATGGACTGCCCTTTAGAGATAAAAGACACAGGGGAGGTAGGAAACATAAACATAGACACCGCAAAGAATTTGGAAATGCTGTTGGATGTATTGATTGGGAAATAAATGCATATCCAAATGTACATAATATCTCTTCTGTGTCATTGAATGATATACAAATTAAAGTATTGAATAAGGGGCTTTCTTATGTTCCAAGGTTTTTTGTTAATAAATAAGATTTGTGCAGGATGTTATGTCCTTTTGTAGACATGTTAATCTGAAATTGTTTTTTGGAAATAAGGATAATTCTTCTGGAACTATTGGTTTCCGATTTAAGAAATCCAATTTTCAACCACCAATGGATAAATACGTTGCTATCTTTCAAGAAAAAGTAATTAAAGATTTACATTTTAAACAGGAAGAAGAGTTTATATTGGGTAACAACGTATCTAAGGTAGAATTTCAAGCTATCCAGAATTTAGGAAATAACCCCAACATTGTCATTACTAGAGCTGATAAAGGAGGAGCAGTGGTAGTGATGGATTTAGAACAGTATGTTTTGGAGACACACACACAATTAAATAATAAAAAATATTATATGTTGATGCCCCTAGACCCGACCAAGAAATTTAAGCAGGAGATTGATCAATTTTTGGATTTGGCAGTTGAGGAAGGAATTATTGATAAAAAAACTCAAATGCAATTGACAGTTATAGATCCACTTAAACAGATTTTCTACTTGCTGCCAAAGATTCACAAAAATTTGATGAAACCACCAGGTAGACCTATTGTCTCTGGTCATGGTTCACTGACAGAACCACTGTCAGAATTTCTTACCTTGTACTTAAAACCTCTTTTAGTCTTAGTTAGATCTAGGTTAAAAGACACCACCAAATTTTTACAGATTATTGCAGATTCTCAGTTGGAGCCTGGTTGGTGGATGTGTACACTAGATGTTAAATCTTTGTATACCAGTATTCCACACTGGGCTGGGTTACAAGCTGTTGAATATTGGTTAAATAGAAGTGGTTTCTACCAACCAGGCTTCAACACTTTACTAATCTGTATGGTGGAGCAGGTATTGACTAAAAATGTGTTTTATTTCCACCAAGAATGCTATTGGCAAACTCAAGGTACAGCAATGGGGGCATCCTTCGCACCTATATATGCGGACTTGTTTATGGGTTATCTGGAAAAGTGTCTCATCTATGATAAAACCCATAACATATATATAGAGGAGTTAGATATATGGTGAAGATACCTTGACGATTGCTGGCTTGTTTGGAGGTGTGACAAGGAATATTTATTGGAATTTATCCAATATTTGAATGACAATGTTTGGGTCATTGAATTCACCTTAAATGTACAATCTAATCAGATTCAGTATTTGGATGTTTGTGCCACAAGAAATAACGATCATACTTTGGATTCGAAGATATTTAGAAAGTATCCACAATATAATACCCTATTGGAGGCAAGCAGCTTACATCCAAAACGTATTATAAAAAATATCCCCAAGTCCCAATTTTTAAGGATTAAAAGTATATGTTCCAATCAGGAAAGTTATGAATATTATAAAAACGATTTAAAAAATAGGTTCATAACTAGGGGATATAAATGTGGAGAAATTAGCTTAGCATCTAATTGGGTAGAACAATTTAATCTTGAAGAATTATTGGAATATAAAGAAAAGAATATTCCAGTAGAGACACCCATCAGACTTGTTACAACATTTGGAAGAAATATTAATGTCATTAAGAGTGCCATTAACAACAACTGGAATATATTACTTGCTAATTCAGAGATAACCAAAATTTTAGGGCCCAATTCTTTATTTTCTTTTAGGAGAGGTCGTACATTGGGCTCTTATTTGAATATGCATAAACAAGGGAGATATAAGTTGGGTGGGATACAACGTATATTAATAGGGGAGGAGCTTAGGGGTTCATTCCTATGTGGACATTGTTCTTTTTGTGGATACATTAGAAAATCCAAAGAATTCTCTAGTAAAAATATTAGTAGAGTATTTAACATTAGATGTTTTGGAAACTGTGGTACAAGTTGGATTATCTATTTGGTGACCTGTTCATGTAGTGCTTTTTACATAGGACAAACATCTAGACCACTTAGAATTAGAATGTCCGAACACCTAAGTGATGTCAGAAACAAACATTTGTCCAGTGCCCTTTATAAGCATGTTTTGTCCCACAATAAAGCAAGATTTCAATTTCAAATTATTGATGCTATTAGGGGAGATCAGATTAATAGATCAGGTTGGCATAGTTTGCTTGACAAAAAAGAAAAAACATGGATTATTAGACTTTGGGGGTTTATTTTCTCCAGGTATGAATGACCATTTATAAGTATAAATATATATATATATATTTTGTGTGTGTGTGTATATATATATATATATATATATATATATATATATATATATGTACATTTTTTTAGTTTGATACCTTTGAATGATATCCGAAGTATTCATTTACAAATTTAATATACTAATAATATTCACATTTGTGATGTACAGCTTTAAACCAGGTCCTTAATAATTATGGGTTAATTATGTAATTAACTTTGGGCTATATATATAAAGAGTTGACATTATTGGTCAACATCACTGAAGAAGGCTTGATGCTGAAACCAGTATGATCGTGGATCTAAAATAAATATTGTTCCTGTGCGAATTGAGGTGCTAGCTGTTTATTTGGATTTTTGGTTTGCTTTTTGGCTGTTGCACCGGCCCGTCGTGCAAGTTCAGCTGCTGATTTTCTGATCCTGCAAAAGGGCCTCACTGAGACAGATGCCTGATGGCAAAGCCATGGTCTCAAGCTCAATGCCAAAACGTGCATTGTTATCCCCTTTGGTAAAAACTCTGTACCCATGAACTACCACATAGGAGGTAGTCTACTTAACACCAAACATGTGATAAGAGACCTTGGGACACAGGTGGACAGTAGTCTCTCCTTTGATAATCACATCACCACAGTGGTCAGGAAATCCTTCTACATGGCACACTTCATCACAAAAGGTTTATCATCCAGAAAAAAAGAGGTCATTGTTCCCCTCTACTCATCACTCATTAGACCCATTATAGAGTACAATGCCCCTTTTGGTATGTACCTCACAAGACATGTACAACAACTGGAAAGGTTGTAAAAATACCTCACAAAGAGGATTACTGGCTTCAAACAGATGCCTTACGCAGACCGACTCAAAAATCCCCAGCTATACTCCATCGCATATCACCTACTCAGAGGCGATCTCTGCCTAATATACAAAGCTATGTCAAACCCAGAGCTGTTGGACATGCTCCACTTAAAGAAATCCCAATCCCTCCGAGCTACATGCTCTAGGGACCTAAACCTTGTCACCACAATAAAACAGAACATGCTGGAGGGATAGATTCCTGTCCCAGAGACTTCCCATACTCTGGAACAGACTACCTATCTATGGCAAACAGAGCTCCTCATTAGCACTCTTCAAGAAAAATCTTGATGATTGGATGGGTAATAGGAAATTCACCACAGGGATCACTTCTGTGGTTCTGCTTGACAGGGGCAAAGGAAAATAATTTTCTTGGGTGGCGAAAGCCAGGGTACCTTTTTGGCTAGGCTTGTATAGGCCCTAGGGCCAATAGCCTAGTACCTACATATGAACCTATGAACCTATGAAGGGAGTTCCACACCTGGCATACAAGGCATTGTCAGACCCCACCCTGTTGGGCCTCCTGTATATTTGCAAAACAAACAGCACTAGACTTACCCGTTCTAAAGACTTAGACCTGCCTGTGATATAAATAGGACCTGCTGGAGAGATAGGTATGTATTCCAGAGACTACCCCTTCTCTGAAACAGGCTCCCCATCCATGTGAGTTCCTCCCTAACCCAATTCAAGTGTAACTTGGACAACTGGACAAGGAACAGGAAATTCATCCTTGGTTTGGCACCTATGTCTCTAATGGACACAGGCAGCTTGTAAGTGGTTCATCTTCCAGGCCCCTGCTTGTAAATGTTTAATTTCCCAACCCGCTGTGTACACTTTCCAATGATAACAGAACTTGTTAGAGATTTGGAATGCATGGTTAGGCTTAAAAAGGCCCCAGTGGTCATTAGGTACAGACCTATGAAGCTATGAACCTATATTTATAGAGACACAATAAGATGAAATATTTAAAAGTATGGATTAAAAAGGCTTCTATTATGGCAGCTAAAGATATGTGGGGAAATAGTAAACAAAATATAATACTAAAACTAGACACTTGGCAATCTTGTTTATGGATTATGGTTAGTAAGATACAAGCAGTGAAAATGCTTTTAGCCATTTTAACTTTATATATGAGTCATGCATATTTTTATCAAACAGAGGAGATGGTGTGTACAATATTTAATAACAAGTTGAAGGAATTTATCTGGGAGGGGAAGGGAGCAAGAGGTAAGTTGGATAAAGGGATCTTTCTATAAAACAAGGTGGGTTAGGATTACTTAATTTGAAGGGATATTTTATAGCTACATAGTTAAGCCTCATATTCATAATGCAAGCAGAAGGTTATAATTCAAAATTTAAAGTGATGGTGATGAAGTAGGGATGTTCGAGAAATATGGCAAGAGTAGAATTTTGGATGCAGATCCTTAAAGAAAATAATAACAACCATACAGAATATTATATTCATAAAATAGCAAGAAGTACTCTAAGAACTTAACAAAATGAGAATGGAGAATGGAGGTTTTGCCAATAGGGATGAATGCAAGTACTGCTACAGAAAATAGGTAAGAGGAGGTAGAATTTACTGGAGAAAACTAGCAAAGGAACCAAAGTATTGGGAGCAAATAAGTAGAGAGGAAAAATTAATAGAGTGGGGTGAGGCAAGGGGATGTTTGGACTGCAGGCTAAAGACTGCCCTACCTACCTACCAGGCATTGATATGAGAGTAACGGCAAAGAGAAAGGGATGGTGGAATCTTACTGAAAGACATGCTGTGGTGGAGCTTTTAGCTGACCCTAGAGCCAAAACTGCTGTTAATTAGCAGGGCATATAAAATATTGTATAACGGTCAATCAGAGCAGGTTGGAAAAGATTTAGAAGAGAGACTGGAAAAGGATTTTACAAGAAAATAATTGGAAGACATATGCATGGCTCTCAAGTATGTAACAAAGTCCTGAAAGTTTATGATCTTTGCTTGGAAGTGCATAGGTAATTTTATGCCCCAAGCAGACTTCAAAAATAATTTCCTCAAGTAGACAGCAAATGTTGGAGGTGTGGTGATGAAGAAAGAGGTTACTGGGAACATATGTTTTTAGTGCAATGAGTTAGCAGATTTTTAAAATTCCTTACAGAGTACTCTGTAAATCTTGGGTAAGCAAATGACTGTAACTAAGGAAATGATTTTTTTTTGACTGGAACACATGGTCTGAATTGTCTAGAATTAGTAAGGCCTGATTAAGTTTAGTTCTATTGGCTGCTAAGCTTCAATTACTAAAAATGGAAATCAACGTCTAAACTAATGGTATTTGAAATACCGAATTTTATAAAAGAGATAAAATAACTGGATGAGCAATCTTCAGAAAAGGGAAGGAGCAAATTACATATTAATAAATGTAAATTGTGGTAACAATACATGCAGACTAGAGTTCAGGAGGAGGAGGAGTGAGGTTTAAGAGAAGGCAGAAATTCAGCAATTTATGTAATGTTGGGCTGATGATAACTGCAAAGAAAGAAAATATATGTGATGTGATCTATAATGTATGTAAATGAAAAAATGCTAATATTGTTTGTTTTCTTTCTGTTAATATATGTTTGTCTATGTCTTAAGTGATAATTTAATAAAGGTGTTAAAAAAATTGTGCATTAAGTGATGTATGCAGAATAAATGGAAAACAAGAGATGTGACTAAGTATGGTAAAAATCATATGATTAATCAAGTATGTAAAAAAGCTGTGGAAAAAGGAACCACTTTGTTAAAGAGTATAAAATGGAAAACATTAACTTTCAGTCACAAAAAATCATTTAAAGTAGAAAAATGTCACACAAGTTTTTTTGTTAGAACAAATTTTGTTGAAAATGTGCACATAGCTAGTAGCATGCAAAAAATGGACACAGAAAATAAGAGACCAGAATCAAGTGGAAATTAGGGCAGAGAAGCACAAAATGAGTAATTAAAGTATGTTATTTAGACTGGACACTGACATAGAGTCTAAACTGATGTTCAAAGCATTGATGTTAAAAGAGAGTGAAATATAAGCATCAGTGTGTACACCACATGCTTTTTCAGATAATTATGTGAACCCATATGGTAAGAATGTGCTTACATATGAATATAAGAGTAAAAGTACAACATACAATTCTTGATAGTTGCTAAGTGACTATATTTCTTATGGGTACAGTTTGTTTAAAACATAACTTTACTTTCTTAGTTGAAAGGAATGTGTCTATGTAAATAATTACTTATACATATATCTTCTAAACATTGTCCTTTAAGAAGAGACAGTTGTTAACACTCACATGCACACACGCACACACACACACATACACACACACACACATCAAGTTTCTTTCTAGCAATCTAGCAATCACTTATAAATCACATTTATCTGGTTTGCATACTATTAAGTGTTTAGTGTAATGCACTTTATTTTGTTTCTGTTTCTTGATTAAGACCTCATGTGTTCATGTATGTACAATGTTTTCTGTTCTACATTAGCTATGGTCACTCTATTTAAGTTTTCATACAATGTTTTAAATACTTATATATAAAGGTTTTCTTTCTGAACCTTCACAAAATACTGGCATCAACCCAGAGACAACTCAATAAGCAAAATAATAAATACAAATAATATAAAATAAACAAACAAAATAAAATAATAAATTATATATCTATCTATATATATATATATATATATATATATCTATCTATATATATATATGTATAATATATCTAAGTGGGGTTGTTTAATTTATTAGAGACTTCACTTAGGGAGAAAATCACAGAATGAATCAGAAAATAAAGATGGACTAGCCAATGCATGCACAGTGATGATTTTTTTTAAAAGAACACAAAAATGTATTTACCAGATTGGCCTGCATACCAACAGTTCATCATATTAAGCAAGATCTTGCAATATCATCAGTACTGTAAGGTACAAGAAAATTATAGTACCCAAGAGGAATGCAATTAAAATGGATGCTAATGAAACAGAATGAGACCACTGAATGGGTGAACAGCATGGTTACTTTTTAGAAGCCAAACAAAATTTGTATCTGTATACATTTGTAATGTCTTAATACAGTTCGAAAATCAAACACTGCCATTCTGTACAGCTGTGGTATTGGCTGTTATATGAGGAGCAAAATGTTTTTCTGTGGTTGATGCTAATAAGAGATTTTGGCAAACTAGACTTAAAGAAGAATGTTCCAAAATTATTTTTAATTTATCAACACCTAAAAGGCTTCAAAAAATGTTACAAAGATAATCCATGGGTTTAATGGTGTTTTTAATGTTACTTATGACATATTAGTGTGAGTGTGACCAAAGGAAAGCATTATACAGCAAGATGAAGATAAAAAAGTGCAATATAGTAACAGAATTGAGACAAATGGATCATGTTTTAATGTCTTAAAGCTTGAAACCAGTCAGAATATAATAACAGTAGTCTAAATTCTTCTTCCAAAGAAGAAACTTGTTTTCATAAGATTTCATGGCTAGACAGAGTATCTTTCAAACTTTATTCTGAATATGTCAAAACTATATTTGTCTTTAAATAAATTATTGGAATACGATTTTGAATTGTACTGGACTACACAGCAAAAAGGTCTTTGTACTGCACAAACAAGTTAATGACAGAAGCACCCACACTAAAATATGTTAATGTAATAAGTTACATTGCAAGTTGTTGTTAGTCACTTGGAAAATGATGCAGTAATTCTTTAAGAAAACAAGCCAGTTGCTTATAGAGCTAAAGATTTTACTGCATATTACAAAATACATGCTCATGTATAAAAGTAACAGCTGCAAAAAGTTCCATGAATATACTGGCAGAAACAAACCATAGGTCACTGCAGAATATAGTTAATATACTGTTTACAATGTAATACCAATACCACAGAGAATGTAACATAACATAGACATTTAAACTAATTGGGAAGTACAATTTAGGAAAATAAATGCATATAGCACACATGCTGAGGGATTCAATGCATTAGAGCATTAAGACAATTTAACTGATGATGAAATGGAGATGAATAATGATAATTCCACAGTTGCCTTTGACTGAAGAGAAGCTAAAAATGTTTCAGTCATGCAATACAAGTGACCTCGAAATGCAGATGCACAGGGAAGTAACTGTGGAAGGCTGATGGGAGAAGTAAAAAAGAATGGAAAATGGTCATTGAATATTTTATATTAGAATTCATTCTATTTCAGGTTGAATTTCTGGTAGTTTTAGTCTGTTTTTGATGCTGTTTCCTGCCAAGCCACATAAAAATCTTCAATGTGAAACTCAGAACCTGTGCTTAATATGGAAAAGCATAGATAAAGTATGATCATATTTTTAGCTAGCAAAAATAATGCAAATATATTAATTTTTAATTGGTCAGTGGTTCCGATTTAGCAAATGCAATTTATAAACTTTGGTGTTAAAAATAATATACAGGAATAAAGTTTCTTATGTTCGGGGGCACAAGACCTTGATAGCTTTGTCTCCACATGTGTGAGCTCTTTGGAATGATTGAGACTATTCTTGTTCTTTGATAAACAGTGTTGCCTAAAGTTACCTTGTACCTTAACAATTTGGTGCCATGTAGTCTTGGATCTTTTGAGCCACTTGTGGATTCCTGCAGCAGACATCACCTCTAGCCCCACTGTTGACAGGTTTTCTGTGTGGTGAATTCCTGATGTGTCAGTATAAAATTTTATCTTTCTCACAGTCAGCAGAGTTTGGGGTCTCTGCAGGTAAGCTTTTACTAACAGTCTCTGTAATAGATACAATTGCATGAGGGCGTGTTAAATTATATATGATCACAGAAACTGGATGAGAGTGGTGACTAATTATTAAAATAACAAAAACAAAGTTTCCTTAATTTAATAAGTGTATTATCCAATCATAAAATAGCAAGGATAAAATTTCCTTGACATATGAGATAGTGGTGTGTAATCAAAAAACAAAGATAAAATAGTAAGGAACAGAGTTTTCCTTAACAGTATGAGAGTGGATTTATAATCAGTCGCAGATCGAATTTCATTGATATGCGAGTGGATAATGCATTGTATTAAAATATAATTGGTGCAAATGTGGGTGTATTAACAGGGCTGGAGTTTGCAACTCCAGCCAGGCATATGTTTTATAAATATGGCCAAGACAGCTGTAATTACTTGGTGAAATGTTAAGAGTTCACTAAAAATGTGCACTGAAGGTCCCACAGCTGCCCTCATATATTTTACATTCATTGTGATAGATGGACTTCTTCCTTCCTTTCCCACCCCTATCCCCAGCTGCCTCTATACATTTTATATTATGTCTGATTGGTGGCCCGTTTTCCTCCTTCCCACTCCTATCCTCAGCTGCCCCTATACATTTTACTTTCAGTCTGATTGGTGGCCCGCTTTGCTCCTCTCCCAACCCTATCCCCAGCTGACCCTATATATTTTGCATTCAGTCTGATAGGTGGCACACTTTGCTCTTTTCCCACACCTATCCTCACTTGCCCCTATATATTTTACATTCAGACAGACTGATTGCCTGCTTTGCTCATTTCCCACCATTATCTTCAGCTGCCCCTATATATTTTACATTCAGTCAACTGGTGGCTTACTTTACTCCTTTACCATCCATACTCCACCTGCCCATATGTATTTTACGTTAAGTATGATTGGTGGCCTGCTTTGCTCCTTTCCCACTCATACCCGCACCTGTCCTTCTATATTTTACATGACCTGGTTTGTTTCTTTTCCACCTCTGCCCCAGATACCCCTATATATTTTATTTTTATATTGCCAAAAACTATTCCCCCCATGTCATGTAATACTGTCATTGAACTGAAGTAATCTCAAATCTGCTAACTTGCATTCAAATTACAATAGGTTGGCATCCACGTAGCTTATAATACATTGCTTTCTACTAAGGTAATAATTCTTTATAAAAGCATAACACCATTCGATCACATCTATTTATATTAGCAGCTATGGTTTAGTGCTATTCTAATATCTACGGATAACATAGTGCACTATTGTTTAATAATGTCTCCATTTCCACTCAACTTAACTCAGATATATTAAGGGTGATCATCAACACATATGAAACACTGCTGCATACATCACAATTTTACACAAAATTTCAGTTATATAAAAAGCATTTCAATTCTAATATCACAATAAAGCAACAAAAATATTTATATCAGATCTCATTTCATAGCAAATATGAAAAAAAATAATCCTAAAACATAGACACCACCTACTTCAAAAATATCAACTCATAGTGGTTAAGTTCCTCCTCCTCCTTTGTGAGGATATTCGGCCTATACCAGTACCCAGCATTCACAATAAAGCATTCTGCAGTATTACCTTTCTATATCAAAAACACCATCATGGGCTAAACATTCATCATATAATTCATCATAAAAATGCACAAAGCATTTAAATAAACACTTGGAACAATTGATGGGTAAGGAAATTCATCCCTGGTCTGGCTCGTATGTCACTGATGGACAGAGGGAGTTAGTAAATCACCACCTATATAAATCAAATATATGGGTCACATTTGGGTTGCACAGCTAGGCTTATAAGGATCTTAGTGGTTGTTAGCCTACTATACACTTATGAACCTATTAACTTATAAAAAAAGCTGATCAGAAAGGAAGTAAAGTACCTGCCACTTGTTGGTCAGTTTTTAATGACTGGCAAGAAGAATCCAAAAATAGGGAAAAATAATCTGTTCATTTAAGTTTAAAATACAATTCAGCTAGACAGAAAACATAGCTTCAGGCAGCTAATACAACAGTAGATACATTAAAAAATGTACAGAAGAAAAATCCAGTGCCTTGAGAGTCTATCCCTTACAACAGTTACAAAATTAAGTTAATCAACGTGATTCATCAGATGATGACTGGCCTCTGATTTCTTCAGCCCCCTCCAAAATATGATCATCCTGCTTCTTATGAAGCTGAGATCCCTCCTTCTCTAAGATGGCAGATGGAGGTAGAGATCGCTGAGCCACCTAATACTTCCCATGGTAGAACCCAAGTTACTTACAGCAGCTCTACCCATCCCCATGGATCAGTTTAGAACAGTAGAGTTTGAAAACAAGGACAATAACAACCTGCCATGTAACCTTCTGATCAAAAGTTAATGGGAATAGCTATCAATGGTAACAGTAATACCATAAAGACAGACATGCAGCTAATATAAAACATGTAGGTAAACTGATAAGATTAAGTAATAAAAGCCAAATAGTTAGCCACAGAGCACTCAATAACTGTTGATGGAGGGGAATAACAGTGGAATCTATCTTCTAAAAAAAGCACAGAGGAAGTTAGATTCTGAAATGTCTTTTCGAATAAGACTCAACGCCTGTAAAAACTACAAGCACTGTTGGTGACTTCCTGCTGGCTATGGAAAGTAAATCTATTTTTTGTCTGTGAGTTGTTTAAACTGATAGCGCTGCTTTCTATTTTACCTGTTACATTTTTTCTGTTTTAATAAATCTGCTTGACCTGGAGCTTTTGTTCTGTGTGATAGACAGACACTTAAATTGCCCAGGCTACACGTTTCACATTTTTTTCCATTGCTTAATTTGTTTCTTGAGTGATACTTAAATACACACAGAATATCTGTGGCTTTGTGTTTTCTGATAAGACTCAAGTCCTGCAAAAACTACAAGAACTGTCAATGACTCCCTGCTGGGTGAGGAAAGTAAATCTATTTTTTTCTCTGAGATGCATACACTGATAGGTCTGCTTTTTGTTTTACCTTTTCCATTCTGTCTTCTGTTTTAATAAATCTGCTTGCTTGGCTTGGTGCTTTTGTTCTATGTGACCGATAGACACTTAAATAACTCAGGCTGCATATTTCACAATTTTTCCCCATTGGTTAATCTGTTTCTTGAGTGATACTTAAATACACAGAGAATATTTGTGGCTTTGTCTTTTCTGATAAGACTCAAGACCTGCAAAACACTACTAGAACTGTCGATGGCTCCCTGCTGGGTGAGGAAAGCATATCTATTTTTTGTCTGTGAGATGCATACACTGATAGATCTGCTTTTTTTTTTACCCATTCCATTTTGTTTTCTGTTTGAAGAAATCTGCTTGGCTTTGTGCTTTTGTTCTACATGGCAGACAGACACCTAAAATTACCTAGGCTGCATATTTCACGTCTTTTTAATCTTAATTTGTTTCTTGAGTAATGCCTAAATACACAGAATATCTGTTGGTTTGTCTTTTCTGATAATATTCAAGGCCTACAAAAACTGCAAACACTGTTGGTGACTCCATGCTAGGTGAGGAAAGTAAATCTATTCTGTGTCTATGAGTTGCTTAAACTGATAGAGCTGCTTTATGTGTTACTTCTTCCATTTTGTTTTCTGTTTTAAAAAATATACTTGGCCTGGTGTTTTTATTCTATCCGACAGAAAGACAATTAAATTACGTAGGCTGCATATTTCACATTTTTTCACTGGTAAATTTGCTTTTTTCCTAACACCTTTATTGAATTATCGCTTGTAACATATGGCAAATTTACATTCATATAAAAGTAATCACACTAAAATTAACATAACAACCATTTTACTTCACATATATTGCTATATGTCATATAACCTAAGCAACATTACATAAATTATTCAGTTCCTGCCTTTATTTTTATTTTTTTAAATAAGAAACATTATTAAACCATCACTTACTACATAGGCAATCATACATTTATACAAATGAAAATAAACCACAATGACACAATCCTAGTTGCAAGCATTTTACATCACAATCCATACTGACACATTCTCATTTGCAAACATTATACATCACTTATAATCTACCCAGTCTTTTTCAATCAAACATTACATAGCTCATTTAAGTCTTGCTGTCTTTTAAACCTCATTCTTTCCACAATTCCCATTTTTCCTATGTAGCTTGCTCCTACCCTTTTCTAAAGATCTCAGTTCCAGGTGTTTTAACTCCATTATTATATTCACTACTTCTACTATAGTTGTTTTAGATTTTGATTTCCATTTTCAAGTAATTGCTTTCTAGGCAGCCACCATTATTAGACACAGCAAGGCCTTACCATGTCTAGGCAATTCTGATTCTGTATCATAGCTCAGAAAAATCATCTCCCTCATCAGACCAATGTGCCCACCCAACATCTTTGACAGTGCATCCCTCAGGCAATCCTTAAAATCTGCCAACTCACTGTACTCCCAGAAAATATGTTCCCAATTACCTCTTTCTTCCCCATCACACCTCCATTTGCTGTCAGCCTGAGGAAAAATTCTCTGGAGTCTACTTGAGGTATAGAAATATCTATGCAAGCATTTCCAGGCAAAAACCATACATTTTCTAGATTTTGCTGCATATTTGGGAGACATGCATACATATATCCTCCTGGGTCTACTTCAAAAGGTCGAAGACCCACATACTCAAATCCCAAAACATTGAGGCTATAACTTTCAGCATCTGTTTAATCGAATGCGCAAAATAACGAAACCCAGAAAATCAAATGATAAACCTTACCAGAAGTCCAGTCTCCATTTAAAGGAACACTTCTCCCTTTAACTACAACCTACACTAAATCTGCATCAGTGGTTTTAAATGGAGATTGTGGTACAGTGCGGATTGGGAAATTTACCCTTTTCTCACTGTAGTGCGATCTCGGAGTTGGTATATATAATTTAGAGGTGGTGTTGTGGGTGCATGGGGCCTTGCCCCCCTGCAAAACCACTGATACAGATTTAGTGTAGGTTGTAGTTAAAGGGAGAAGTGTTCCTTTAAGTGAAGACCGGACTTCTGGAGTAGTCCAGAGAAGACTGGACTTCTGGTACTTGTGAGTACCAGATCCTAGATCTGGTACTCACAAGTGTGGGAGAGTGCTGCATCTCCTAGTGTTATGTCCTCACTCATAAGGTCAGATCACAGAGTGGTGTCCCTTGAAATAAAGGTAAAACTAGTCCCCCCACCTAACCCCAAAAACTTTAAGAACTATAAATTAAATTACCCAATATTAAGGGATGGCATAGCTAGTTTCCAAGCTCCCCCAAATCCAGAAAACACAGAAACCTATGCAGAGTCATGCACAAAAACCCTGTATAACCATATAAACAATTGCATAGAAGTAAACTCAGATCAAGTCGCAAAAACAAGCAAACCTGGTGGATCCCTGGTATTAATAAGTTGTACAATAAAAGAAAGAAATCTTATCGAGAAGTAAGAGGGAATGTGCACAACAGAGCACAAAGTCTCTCATTAGTCTAAGTAAGCAAATCAGGGAACTAGTCAAGTCTCTGAAGGCATACTTTGAGGTAAAAATAGCCTCCAAAGCTAAGGATAACCATAAGGCATTTTTCAGTTATGTCTGCAATCTTAAGTGCAATATCCAGCAATGTGCAGAACTTTGTAGATGGCATCACCTATACTCAGCCGGAAGATATAACAAATCTGCTGGTTGACAAATTCAGCTCAAATTTACCCCCTCCCAGTCCCCCCCCCCAAAAAAAAAATACTCATAATCACTCCATGGCCAATTATCACCAAAGAACAGGTTGCCACTGCCTTGTCTAAAGCTAGAAACTTGGCTTCAATGGGACCTGACGATATAACAGGTTGCCTCTTAAACAGCTTAAATCAGGACTTTATCAGGCCCGGTAGGATCACTATTTGATCAAAGCCTCCAGACTGGCTTTGTCCTGATAGAGTGGAGGACAGTAACACTCATCCATCTACATAAAGGAGGATAATCTACTGACCCAGGAAATTGCAGACCCACAAGTTTGACTAGTCTTATATGTAAGAACATGGAAAGAATAATCATAGTCCTGATAAGTAATGACACAGGAAACCTCCAAACACTAGACGTGACCCAATTTGGCTTTGTCAAGGGCAGGTCATACCTACTGAATCTGCTAGACGTCTTTGAGAAAGTCTCTAAAGAGATGGATGAGAGTAAAATACGTACGGCCTACCTCGACCTGACCAAGGTGATTGACACAATTCCCCACTCAGGTATTATAAATAAACTCACAAAACTGGGCATATATCCCTACATCACAAGCTGAAAAGCTAATTGACTCATGGACAGGATACATGTGATTAAAGTGGGTGAATCCAAATCCAGCAAGAGGGCAGTTACTAATGGTGTGCCACCGGGCTAAGTGCTCCGACCATTCCTGTTCTCTGAAGTTAAGGCTAATATGGAAGGCCACTGCATGACAAAGTTTGCTGATGGCTACAAGCTGGGGGCAATCACTGAATTGCCCAGTGATGTAGATATGCTTCAGTGGGGTCTAGATCAGACAAATGATTGGTGCTGGACCCATGGCTTAAAACTAAATGCTAAAAAATGCATTATCATACCATTTGGGAAAACAAATACCCCTGAAATTACAACATCAATAGCACACCCCTAAAAGTAGAGTCAGTGGGGAGAGATATAAACACACAGATAAACAGTAGCCTGAACTTTGACCCCCATGTGTACACAGTGGTAAAAAAAATCCTTTTATGTGGCACAGCTTATAACTAAAGTGGACAGCACAGTGGTGCAGTGGTTGTGTTGTCACCTCACAGCAAGAGGTTCACCGATTTGATTCTCAGCTGGGGTGCCTTCTGTGTGGAGTCTGCATGCCCTCCCTGCATTCGTGTGGGTTTCCTCTGGGGTGTTCCAGTTTCCTCCCACATTGTAAAGACATCCATCTGGAGCATTTCTCCCTGGGCCTCCTCTGAAATTTGGCTGCATTCAAATTAGGACTTTCCCAGTAAACAAATGTTAAATAAAATAAATAAATAAAGGTATGGCATCCAGATCCAAGGAAATTATAGTTCCTCTGTACTCAGCCCTCATTAGACCAATAATTCAGTGCAATGCATTATTTAGCATGTACCTGACTAGGCACTTTCAGTAGCTGGAACAACCTCAGAGGTTCCGCACAAAGAAAATACAGGGTGTAAACAACATGTCGTATGCAGAAAGACTAAAAGTACTATCCCTTTAGTCTGTCTCTTACCAACTATTAAGGGATGACCTATACCTGACCTGCAAGACACTCACAAATCCAGCACTGATGGAGATGCTACAAATCTGCAAATCAAACAGCGTAAGGGTCACTTAATCAGCGACTTAAACAAAAGATGCTGGAAAGACAGATATGTGTTTCAGAGATTGTCCCTTTTTTGGAACAGGCTTCCTATTCACATTAAGGAAAGTCTTTCCCTGGCATTCTTCAAATGCAGTTTGGATCAATGAATAGGGAATTGGAAATTCACACCTGGGGTAGTGCCAGTGTCCCTTATGGACAGAGGCAATCTGTAAAATACTCAAGGCATAGGTACAAATTAATTCCATCCTCTTCCACCTAGGGGCTATATATTGGGTAAAATTGGGTTATATCAGCAAGGCTTATAAGGGAAATTAAGCCATTAGCCTAGTAATCTCCCTGAACCTATGATTCTTCCACAGACTAAGAAACCTCTCCATAATACCCAGTACCAAGATGTACCCTTAGAGGAAGACTCTCAGTCTTGCAGCTGCTAGGGACAGTGATGCTAAACCTAGTATGTCCATGGACTGCAGTAGATTTTGAAACTAATGTCAGTAGTATAATAGGTAGCACACTTACTTTTGGTGCATAAGGCTGTAGTTCTAGACCCACACCAGGTAGATCAATTGCTGACACTGCAGTGTAGTATATGCAGGTGCTTTACTCCTGAGTGTGCTATCTTTCAGATGAGATGTTAAAGTAAGGGCCCATCTGCTTAAGATGGTGGTAGCAAAGATGAATGTAAAGGATTTCAGATGCCGTGGCCAAATTTCCTCAAACAGTATAAATATATATCTAAGAGCAGTTTTGAAAACCTCAACTCCTCCTGACACTTTTAGAAAAATAAGGGAAAAATCAGCTATAGGTGATACATTCTGAAATATACACATAACAGTTTTCTTACTGCTAGAGACAATTTATTAAAAGCATTAATATAGCATGCTCCAACACCTAACTGGGCCAGAACTAAGGCATTGTACAAAAAGTTAACAAATCCATTGATACATATTAGCAATGCATGATAGATGATTTTGAAGCTTTTTCTGGGCATCCAGAACCTACAGGAGTGGCAGCAAGTGGGTTGTCAGCAGCATTTGTGGAAAACTTATTAGCACCAATACAAGAACAGATTAAATGGTTTGTTTAAATTGGACAAGTTTTGGCTTTCACAAAGTTGTTAACCATATGTGGCAGACAATATAATCAGAGAAGTAAAGGAACAGCAGAAGAAATTAGTAGATGTTCAGTCAACAATTCAGTACTGATTCATGGGAAGGAGGGGGGATCACAGAGGAAAAGGTAGATTTAGGTTCTTTCTACCACAACCCCAGTATAACACCAGTAGAATGTTTACAGTCCTACATCACCACAAGTCTCACAACATGAACAGCACTTTAGTCCTTGCTTTAATTTTAGACAAACTGGACATTGGTGTAGTGAATGCCTACTTTCCTCACAAATTAATACTTCTTTTCAACGGATAGATTTGCCAAATGTCCCAAGTACCACAGCAAGCAGAAATATACTCTCTGACTTGAAGGACTGCTTGGCAGCCACTAGCATTGCAACAAGGCCATTAGGTCAGCCATGAACAGGAACCACAACTATTTCCCTTGGTAGCAACTGACCAAGAAGATCCCCTTGTTAATATTATAACATGTAATTCTTATCTTCCCTTTCTTGTTGACACAGGGTTAACTAGATCTAAGATTATTTCATGAAATGCTGAAAATGTCTCACTGTCTGTAAAAATAATTAAAGGTGTTGTAGTACCCAGTCTTTCTGGATTAGCCAGAGACAAAGCCTCTTCATACTGAAATCAGTTTGCTAAAAGAACAACATGCTTTTAATGTAGGAAATAATACCCCGTTAAGTCTTGTATGTAGAGATTTATTGTGTAAATTATGATGCACTGTTTACTGTACTCCAGACAAATAAAGGAAAATTGCAGTTATATAAGTCACATGTTCAGTAGTTAGGACACCTTATTTCCGAAGTTTCTAGACAAATTCTACTCTCAGGAATTACTGCTATACAAGCTGCACCATGTGGAACAACATTAAAACTGTTGCTTTCCTGAGAGTAACAAGTTATTGTTGACAATGGGTTTCTAATTATGCAGAATTAGTAAAACCATTGTTAGAATTATTAAATAAAGATACTCCTGAGAGTTGCAGGTGTGTGTGTGTGTGTGTGTGTGTGGGGGGGGGTTAAAATACTGTGGTGCGTGAGATGGGAAAGTGTTGGCCAACTAGTTACTTTCCCCATCTCACATATTTGCTGAAATGAACATTGATAGGGTTCGATATTAGCCATTCAATGAAAGTTTCATTTGAAGGCTAAACACAGACACATTAATAAAGCATGCAAATTAGAAAAGGACAAAACAGTAACAATTTTCACAGACTTGAATTATGCTTATGGGGTAGTTCACGATTTTAGGGCACTTTGGAGAGAAAGAGGGTATTTAATATCAACAAGGACAGTTATTAAAAATAGTATTTTTCTTCATGACCTATTAAATGCACTTTTATTGACAAGGGAGGCTGTGGTAATCAAATGCACCGTATATAAGTCTGATGATTCATACATCTCAAAAGGAAATTGCTTTGCACATATGGTGGCTAGACAAGCTGCATTTTCTTGCCCTGTTCAGGCTTCTTTTTTGCAGCAGCTGCATGACACTAACAGCTGTTTCTTTGCAGGAGTTACCTTTTCCAAGTACAGACTGATGATTCTGAAAGTGTGATGTGAGTTCATGATGGGTGCTGATGCTCCCAAAATCTACTGTGATACCACCCAGATTGGCACCTAATCACTCCACGTGTTTTTCTAGCTCAGTTGGTTCAAGCTTATCATGTGCCTTTTCATTTGGCGAAAAATTCATTAACAAAACAAATTTTGAATGATTGATATGCCTCTCACATTTCAGAACTCATTCAGCATTGTGTAAACAAATGCCTTATTTGTCTAGAATATAATGTGTCAAAAAGTGTTCCAGACCTCACACCATTTCTTAAAAAGCTGTGGGGACAATTCTGTTACATTAAATGGGACTTTAATGAACTCACACAGACACAGACATTTAAATATCTTCTGGTGATTGTTGATGTTTTCTCTGGATGGGTAGAAGCTCATCCCTGTGCTAAAAATTATGCAATTTCTGTAGCTAAGAAACTTCTCTCTGAACTGATACTCAGATTTGATGTTCCTTGTTGTACCCAGTCTGACCATGGTATGCATTTCACACGTCAAGTGATATAGCAGATAAGCAAGACTTTGGATATAAATGTGCAATACTATTACCCACACACGCCACATGCTTCAGAGCTTGTAGTTGACAGAATGAACTAGATGATTAAGGTCAGACTTGCAAACTTATGCGAGGAAACTGGTCTTAAATAGCCAGAGACTTTGCCCTAGTCTTGTTTACTATATGAAGTGCAGTTGGAAATACTAGGAAGTTTTCCTCTCATGAAATTCTTGTGGGAGACCCATGAGAATGCTTGCCACAGCCCTGCCTAGAAAGATGCAGTTACAAAATGTGGATGAATCTGTTTTTCCTTATTTCAAGTGTCTCCATTCTGTCTTGCAGCATCACCATAAACAGGTTTTACAGACACAGAAACAAGCTAAAATATCTCAGCACCATGATTTTCAATCAGGCAATACCATTTTCACACATCCTTCTCCACATGACACTTAACTACAGCCAAGATGGAAAGGACCCTTCCTGGTTTTGTTTGCCATCACCGCTGACATCAGATGTGAAGGTCGGTCCATTTGGATCCATTT
Source organism: Protopterus annectens (assembly GCF_019279795.1). NCBI lineage: Eukaryota > Metazoa > Chordata > Ceratodontiformes > Protopteridae > Protopterus > Protopterus annectens. Next base: position 21,734,716 of record NC_056730.1, read on the forward strand.
GTTGCCGTCCCAAGTGACGAATGCTGATGTGGTGCCATCAATTTAACTCCTTTTGAAGATTGTATTTATTATTTATTTATTTATTTATTTATTTATTTGCAGTTGTATTACACTCTTATTTATTATTAAATTATAAATTGCACCAGACAAAAAGCCAGGAAGACCATTGCTTTTGTAAATGAAGCTTATAGACTTTTTAATAACACCATCATGGTTGTGTCTGGAAGCTAAAGCCAATGATTCAGCGACACCATCCTGGTCAGAGATAAGATTTAGTAATTCTTCTACTTTTTTCCTGCTGAATTGACAGCATTTTCTTCAGTGTCATAATTTGAAGTAAGGATTAATGAATCAGCAGCATTACATGTAATGGACAATAACTGGAAGTCAGCCAAGGATTAGTGCAGTAAATCAGGTGACCCACTTGTGGAGTCACAAGCAACAGAAACTTCAAGATGAAGTTTGTTTGGGATTCAATTTTATATGGACTTCAGAAGGACAATTTTTTATCCATGTCTGTAGTTCTTCAAAAAAAACCTTCAGTCCTGGCATACTCGATATTCGTAAGGACCCATTATTGGGACAGTTGTTATGATTCTTAATATAATTTTATTACAATTCTTCCTGTCATCTGGATCCATTGGAACTGTAAGTACTAAACAATTTTTATCAGAGATAATCATTTTACAAAATCAGAGCTAGACATTTGGTTAGAATTGAGCAAATAACTCCAGAATGGCATCATAAATTCATATAATATATTTATTATAATATGTAATATTCACATTGCTACCTGTCTGGTCATATAACTTAACCTCTTCATTCCCTTCTTCTGGCTACAGACCTTGCTCTGACTCTGTTTTTGATTGTGATTTTTTCAGCATGCTAGCTCTGATGCCACTCTGTATATAATGCATGTATATATTGTGTTTTTTTCACTCACTCTATATATAATGTAATTTATCTATTACCTTTATACCCTCAAGCCAACTATGATATTCACCTTCACTCTGTATATAATGTTATGTATCTATTGTGTTTTCACTGGACTGAGACTGAAACGGGTGCAGTAGGATCAGTGCTCTACTCTAGGTACAAATTCACATAAAATAACTCAATAAATAACTGTTAGTGACTGTTGGATATGTGAGCATATACCTACTGCACACGGTGGGGGTAGTCCATTAATTCCAGTACCAGTAACTGATGCAGAAGTTGGATCAGCATTTCATGCCATCTTCTGTTCTAGAAATTGAAAAGCTAAATATAATTCTACTCCCTTTTGAATAGTTCCACTTCAGCTATCAATGACTGTTAAAGTACATACTTGTATTAAAAATGGGACACTTTTTGTATTACAAACTACTTGTAATTTCACTCAAAAAATATATGATGGGGCTGGAGGGTTGGTTGTGGCATTAAATGAATATTTGTGGAAATCAAGCTTATCCCTGAATACCACAGACTGGTTGGGTTGTTATATAGGCTGTGTAATCCCAGCTATATGAAGTATAGAGACCTTAGCCAGTGGATGGATTTGAAGTGCTCACTGCAAGAGGATGACAAAGAACATTAAAAATGCAGTTAGAAAATATCGGCTTTTTTGGGTTTATCATCATGCCGTGGAAAAGACTACATTTAAAGTCTATGCATCTGTGGATATTGGTGATGGTAGCATTTCTGGAGCAGGAGTTATATCTTCTTATGAAGTAATAAAACCACTCTGTCTAACCTATTAGAAATATTATTCAATGCTACTTTTGAATCAATAAATAAGATTACAGTTGAAATTACTGTTGTGCTCAGTGTGGCGATGTAAAACAGAATGACGTGTGACTTCACCTTTCCTTTGCTAAAGATGGTGAGTGTGCGTTCATCTAGGTGGCTTGCTGCTCATTTATTCCAGATAATGCAGATGCCATTTGTAGTCACCTAGAAATTATACAAAAGGTTGTGTAATTGTCTTATCCTAAAGAAGCAGATATTTCTCTGTTGGCATAGGTAATCAACTTGTTTTCTAGTTGGAGAGGAGGTATTTTAAAATGTTTCATTCTCATTGCTATTATTATAATGCTTTAGAAATCATTTCATTTATGTGTAAAATGTTGATTATGAAACTTTTAGAGACCAGAAAAAACATCAAATTGCAAAATGTTTATATTAAAAATAGAGCAGAGTCATTGCCACTGACGACAATAGTAGGAAGTTATAGTTAGAAAATGAAGAAATTGTGTTGCAAGATTTTAGTAGACTGTGTGACAAACTTTTTGAGGGAGAATCTGTAATGAAAAGTTATTCATACCTTGGCTTTTTATTCCCTCAGGACATAGATTTACATATTGGTAAAGTGTATAAGCACTGTACATGTCAGGGTCAAAAAGAAACTGCATGTAAAGAATGTTTGCTAGCAATTAGAAAAGCGTCTACTCATTTGAAAACTTGTAGCAATTGTCTAGTCATAAAGAAATATATGACTTGAGTGATGCTGCATAGTGTCAGATGGGGGAATGTCAAAGGAGAAGCGTAAAGGGAAAATGTTCACTGAATATTCTATTTTAGAATTCGTTCTATTTCAAGATAGATTTTTTGCAATTTTAGTCTTTGTTTTTGATGATCTATTTCCTGCCAACATGAAATGTACCAACATAAGAAGTTCCAATGTGGAACTTGGAACCTGTGCCTAATATAGAAAAGCACAGATGAAGAGTCAGCATATTCTTAACTAGGAAAAATAATGGAAACATTAATTTTCAAATGGTTGGTGGCTATAGTTTGGTGGATACAATTTATAAAGTTTAGAGTTAAAATACCATAAAATAATAAAGTTTCTTATATTCAGGGAGACAAGACCTTGATTACTTTCCCCCTGTGTACATGTGCTCTTTGCGATATTGACTATCCTTCCCTGCTGAACAGTGTTGTGTGAAGTTATTTTGTACCTTAACAGGATGTCCTCTAGTGCAGAAGTACATTGGGAAAAAAGAAAAACAATCATACTTTTAATTCAAAGAAGGCATTAATCACATTACAGGGTTGGGTGAATAAAGCTAGTAAATTAATGGTACCTAATCCATTAAGGAATAAAATGTTAGCAAGAATACATCTGTGTGGAAACTAGAGAGACTGCAATATGCCATACTGGCCAAAAATGTCAGTGCAGACTGAATAAGAACCTCACAGATATGTGGTGTGTAATGCTTATCACAATAATAGAAAAGAAAGAGTTAATATTTTTTATTCTTCTAGGAAGACCATGGAGAAATGTGGGAAGAGATCTGTTCCAGTATTAAAATTGTGTGCATTTTGTTAGTGTTGGCTATTATGTGACGTTTCTTGAGATCAGGAAGTTGACAGTATAAACAGATTTCAAGGGATCTGAGATGTATACTTGGTTCCGAAAAGCTCACATCACACTTATTTCCAGTCAAAGTGTGCACATTCTCAGAAGGTGTGTGCTCAATTGCTCAAGATATGATCAAATGTGCCACAAAAATAAAAATTTTTAGCAGCAAAGCAAGCCCTCTGCACCCCTATATGGGGGCACCTGCCTAAACCCCAAATTTTCTTCTTCTCTCTGTCCAAGTTCAGTGCACCTCAGGGAAAATGATCACTGACAATCAATGCAATGCTTATCAGATGCTTTCTCTGAGGTGAAATAACCTTAAACCACCAGAAAATACTAATAAGTAAGTCTATAAACCACAGTCTAGAAAGAAATGATTTGCAAAACAGAACACCATCGCTAGCTTGAGTTAGCATGCTTATGCTCATGAAGACTGAGCTCAAGAAAAGCACTTAGTGAAACCAAACTGTTCTTAAGTTACAGGATGTCATATGTGATGATGTCAGAAGGTAAACTTACCATAACAGTAAATGCTTGAATAGATCACTGCTGCAGTAGCATATAGCTATTTGGGATTCATACTACAACGGATTGAATATCCACCCAGCATACAAACTTTTGTGGGTGCATTCAACATGCACTGTATTTACAAGAAAGTTCAAAATTCTGCTGGTTTAAAAATGGATTTATTTGTTCCAGTACTCTTTCCATTGATTTATTACACTTCATATTCACCACGTCACTCCCAAAATCTCTGTTTCTTTCTTGTGAAATATATTTCATTTATTTTTTATCTTCCCCAGTCCCTTACACTTCATTTTGTTTAACTGCAGATAATTTTTAACAGCATTTCAATTCTTATTTGAACCTCACTTATTCACCCCTTGTTTTTTGTTATTAGGTTCGTAGATTCTTAGGTATATACTAGTCTAAAGACAACCAGGGCCTTTATAAGTCTAGTCAACAAGCCAATACAGTTGTATCCGCAGGTAACATGGATGTCTTTTTGGAGGGTTATGTTAGGAGGTTGCTCAAGGTTTAGTGTGGGGGGTATGTCAGCAAATATTTACTGTTTGCCTCTGTCTATCAAAGACATCTGGCCAGACCAGGTGTGAATTTTTGATTTCACATCCAGTGGTCAAGGTTACATTTTAATGGGGTCAAGGATTGACTCTGCTGCACAAGGAGAACAAAATCATTGCATATATCATACATAATGGTAATATAGCATTTCCTTCCATCTCACATCTTGCCTCCCTCATTTCATACACACATGTCTGTACTACTGCAGTCATTACTAATAAAATAAGCAGATGCATCCCTGCTTTACTCCTTTATTAATACTTTTTCCCATCTATCCATTTATCATAACTTGCACTTATGTATGTTCTTAACATTTATTTATTACATTAATATTATTTCTCCTATGTTACATGCTTCTAAAATCTGCCACATTGCTTCATGGTTCATTTTATCAAAGGCTTTAGCTGCTTCAGATTCTCTCAGTCTTAATTTATTTTCTTTCAACATTGTCTCTGCTATTTTGTTCACTATAATTAACATTTCTTTCACCTCTCTTCCTTTTATACCTTAGATCCCTTCTCCTACTACCTCCATACTTTCTCCACTATTTTTGAAGAGTTTTCATAAATATTTTTTGGTCAGTATTCCTTAGTGTTATAGGCCTCTATTTTTATACCTTTTCTTTCATCTTTTTCCATATAAATTTTATCGCTCCACCACTTACGTCATTTTCCATTATATCTTCCTTCATCCATTAATTCAATATATAAATACTTTTTTTTTTCATCTTTATTCATTTCTTTATAATCCTCATAGCATATACCACCTACTCCTTACTCTGAGTCATTCTTGCATTCTTTTATTATCTTCTCTATTTCTTTTGTTGTTATATATCATTTTCTAAAAAAATTATTACTTTTCAGATATTTCACTTTCCATTCTTCTTGCCCATCCAGTTCCTCTTTTTCATACATTTTCTCTACAAAATTTTCTACCAACCTCCATAATATCTTCTTGTTCGTATTTTATGTATCTTTTACCATCTTAGATAGCATTCATTCTTCCTTCTGTTTTTACTTCTTTTCCTAAGTAAGGTGAACCATTTGTTTGCCTTTGTAACATAGTTTTTCCTTTCTCTCTATTATTTCTATACATTTGTTCTCCTATTTCCCTTATTTTAGCACTTCCTTCTTCAATTGCTTTCTCATAATTTGGTAAAATTTATTGTATTTCATCTTCTTTCTTCTTTTTATTCTTCTTTCCATTTAATAATATGTTTTTATAACTTCTGCTTATACACTACCCACCACAATGTACAATTTTATAAATGGTCTCATTTTCATATGATCGTTCCATAATATTTCTCTTATCATTACTTCATCTTTTTTAAACTCTGAATTTAATCTCTTTAGAGAATGGGCAACCTGCACATCTCTACTCTGATTGGAGAATGAACATTCTCGAGCATGGAGTTGACATAGAGGTATTGCCTGCTGAAAAGTGAGTCCACCACTTCATGGGAGTATATTAAGCTGTCATGAAGCACAGACTGTAAAGAAACTAATGGTCACCATTATTTTACGCTCGTTAAGCAGTGCTTTTGTTGTTTAGTGAGTGTAAAATTAAAGAAAAAAGAGAGAGAGAGAGAGAGACAATTAAAAAAGAAACGTGTGTGTGTTTATGTTTGCATGTATGAGTGTTTACAGACATGAAAGTGAGACTGAGATTGACTGGGCAGTTATTTTACACTCCCTAAGCAGCACTTTTGTGTCAAATTAAAAGAATCATAAAAAAGAAAGAGAAGTGTGTGTGAATGTTAGTGTGTGTGAATGTTTGTGTGTGTGTGTGTGTGTGTGTGTGTGTGTGTGTGTGTGTGTGTGTGTGTGTGTGTGTGTGTGTTTATGTTTCTGTATGTGTGCATGAAAACAAAAGTGTGATGTGTGGGAGAGACAGAGAGAGAGTGACATGAATCCAGAAGTGGCAGCAGCAGTTAAAAGGTATGCATACCTCTCAAAATCTTAGCACAAGAAAAACACAAAGAGGGGACAAAGGCTCAAAACTAGGAACAGATTTTAAGCATTGAGCTTATAAAATTAGAAAGTTGCTAGAATAAAATAATTTGTTTTACCATGCATTTTCTGAAGGAAATAAAGTCTGAAACTCAAATGTATGTAATTATTTAATGATTTTAATCCCCAATGATTGCCAACAAACCACAAAGTTTATGAGCAAAGGAACCAAAATAAGGCAAATATCTGGACATTTTTTTTTAATCTTAAATTTTGGATGTAAAATATTCCCTCTAACACCAGTTGCATAAACTACAGCAAGTTTGAAACATTAGGTGGAGGAACTATTGCACATCAAAATATACAATAATAATAATAATAATAATAATAATAATAATAATAATAATACAGTAAAAAAATAAATAAGTAAAACATAACAATTGAAGAGACAACCTATTCTCTAAGTGCAATAGTGTGCTAATGTGTAAATAACACCTTTCCAGGGGTGTAGAGGCCCTCCACCTACACTGGGCCTCAGAAACTCCTTGACCATGCATTATTTACACAGTATCACATGGCCTGTTGGGACTTATTGCTTGCGTATCCCATTTTTTTGTAACTCTGTTATTTTACCGTCGTCCCCTCTTCTAGCCTATACTGTTCTATGATTTGAAAACGTTGCCATCTGTACTCCCCCTGTTATTTTTTTCACGTGTTTAGAATAAACTTTATAATCAATTTCAGTATTAAAACGTTACCCTTTTATATGTCCATTCTCTGTTCTTTCCTAGTTTTAAATCTTACCATTTTACAAATCTGTGGTTTGTTTCATTTATATAAATGTATGATTGCTTATGAAGTAAGTGATGGTTTAAGAAAGATGTTTCTTATTAATAAAAGAGGGCAGGAATTGAATAATTTATATAATGTTTCTTAGGTTATATGATATATAGCAATATATGTGAAGTATAATGTTTATATTTGTTGACATTAATTTGTTAATACAGTTTGATTACTTTTGTATAAATGTAAAATTGCCTATGTCACAAGTGATAATTTAATAAAGGTGTGTTTAAAAGAAAATCATAATATCCTGTGTTATTTTTCCTTGGGTTACAATTAAAATCTCCCCCCATCATATTGATGTATATGCTTACACAACATTTTTTTACTTTTTTTTTCTTTTTATCATGTTAGTATATGCATAAATAATTTTAATCTTATACATTTTTGTCTAATTTTCAAAATAGTACTCTTCCTGGTACTAGTATTGTGACATCTAACATTTTTACTTCTTCATTTTTTATAAGAATTCCTATTGTAGAACATGCCACTTTCTACTGACCAAATAATTTACCCCCTCCCAGACTGCCTGCGTTCTTTCCTTTTTCTTCTTTGTTACCTCTGGTATCTAGCAAGCAAAAACATCCAGTTGTATTGTTTACACCATCCTACCACCATCAAACCTCTTGTATAGTTTCTAATGCTAAATGTCCTATAGCATCCTTTTTTTGTATGTGTTTCACTTCCAGATCGTATTTTTCTTTTCCATCTCCTAGGTGCTCCACTGATTTGTCACTGTCTTGTTCTTGTTCTTCTCCCATCTCCACTTCTCCCTATACTTCCTCTTCACTTTCTAAAATTACAAGACTTTTCTCTTCTTGTATAGTAATAATCTTGGTTTGAACTGTTTTTTCGTTTCTAACTACCTATTCATTGTTTAACCTCTTTTCAGTATACCTTTACCTAAACCACCTTCTCTTTTAACATCCTATGTAGTTGTATATTCTACTGTTTGTCTTTCTTCTGAGCTTTCCTCTTCATCCACTCTTTCCTTTTCTAACATGAGACAATCAAACCAGAAGTGTCCAAATTCTTCAAATTTTCTATAAAAAGGCTTGTTCCTGTATGTCCCTCTCTTCCCACATTGGCCACACCTTTATCTTTCACAGTCTTGTACTAAATGATTTTCACCCTACAGAAATAGCATGCTCTGGGTTGGCCCATGTACCTAAAAAATCTTCTCTTTACCATTCACAATGAATGTATTTGAAATATGTTGAATTTTCCCATCCTTACATCCATTGTTACCCACACTTCCCAACCCCATGTCCATACATTTCTTTCATCACATATTTTTAACTTCACGTACTTATTACATAATGAAATTAAAAAAATTAACTCATACACATCAATAACTGAAGTCCTAAATTGTACATTTAATTCCTTTTTTTTTGGGTTGTAGTCCCAAGCTCTGAAATAAATAGTCTTTCCTTGGTGCTAGTATATTTCTTTTTTTTCAGACCAGTGATTAATCTTTCCAGCACGTTAAAGCTTTCAAATGTATCTTCAAAAAACATTTCACCTCCCAAATTAATCAATGCTGTTATGAATTTAATTTTAATCCCCAATGTCAAAATAATACTATCCATAATGTCATACTGTTCAACCTGCCATCACCTTTACTTTTTATTCTTACCACGGGCAGTCTAACCTGTGGCTGTTGAGTAACTGCAACTGTTTCTCCCTCTCACTTTCTTCTTCCATTCTTCCTTACCTTGCAGTATCTGCATAACTACTTTTCTTAAAAAAAAAACTATTGCAGAGGGATCTTCATTCCTCCATTTCCCACCTCTGTAACAGTTATTTCATCTCCTTCTCCAACCTTCAGTAGGTTTTCTACTCTCCTATCTCCAGCTATTGAATTCCCAGAACTGCAGCAGCAGTAGTAGCCCTCCAGCACCACCTTGCAGCTCCAGAGAGGGTTTCACTTCCTCTCCTCCAATGAGTAGAGGAAGTTGCCTAGTGCTTTGGTGAAATTTCCCCTAGACAGTAGGAATACCACCTTGGATCTCCCTAAAAAGAGGGGAATAGCCTAGTGGTTAACAAAAGCATAAAAGAAGCAGTTAACAAGCTTCTTCTTGAACGTGAGGGTGCTGGATTCCATTCTTTCTAGATCTATTTCCCTATTGTGTTTCTCTGAGCAGGTACTTTACCAAGACAGTGCTTGGATATGCTTTTCTGAATAAATTATGAAACTCTAATGACTGTCATGCAATCTTGAAAAGAAAAAGTTATTCAAGTAGTATACATTCACACACACACACACACACACACACACACACACACACACACACACACACACACACACACACACACACACAATCACTCACATACACACTCACATGGCCGGACCATAACTCCTCTGTATCATTGGAAAGTCAGTCTGTTTCCCTTGGTGACCATCTACAATTCTCTGCAAGTCTCCTTAATGATGATATGGCAGCTTAAATGCCCTTGATGATATGGCACTGGCAGTTAAAGACAGTCCTCTAAAATTCATTCTGGAATCATGATGATATGGCAATGCCAGTTGCAGATACTCCTGTAAGATTGAGACAGTTGCAGATATTTCTATAAAATACAATCCACATGCACATTCTGCTGCAAGACCACATGTCACACTTCTGGAATTTCACTGCCTAAACTCATGGAAGAAGTCAAGAGCCACTCATTGGCTAAAGTCACTGAAGCTAAGAGCAGCTCTAAATTCTTGGAAACAGGTCACTGCATGGAAGTTTTAGCTGACTCCAAGACATCAAGTAGGGTGGAGTGGGTAATAGTCATTTTGTTTCTAGTTACCAGTCTGGGCCTTCCAGCCAACACTGGGTCCTAGGCAGTTGCCTAGGTCATCTTGTGCTGGATCCATCTCTGATTCTGTCATCACATTCTGAATGTCTAACTACTTCTCTTTAGGAAGGAAGATTTAATCTGGACAAAATATACAAGAGTCCCCTGGAAAGTTAATAAAGGTGCCGGGGGTCAGGAATGATTTTTGCAGTTTACTATAAACTCCAGGAAATGCATAAAAATGCTAGCATGATGTGTTGCAGTAACATTTCCTCTGAGAGGACTAGAAAAAGGCAATCATCCAGATAAGAAACACAGCTATACTTTGTTTCTTGACGTGTAAACAATAGAGTTAAACAACTAGTAAATGCTCTTGAGTTGTACATAGCCCAAATATGAGACTCAAGAATTAAAAATTATGTTAAGCTACCTAAAATCTGAGCTACTTCCTGTGGGACTGCATTACTGGGATGTGAAAGTAGGCATCTTTCATGTCCAGTGTTGTCATGTTTGAACTCTCCTCTACATTAAGCAATACAGCTTTCAGTGCTACAGTTCTTATTTTTCTGTACAAATCCATTTAGTTTGGGCATGCCTAATTCTGGCCTTGGACAGCTGTCCTTGTATAGGGACCACAAATAGGTATCCAGTATATTGACTTTTACAACACCTGATCCATTAATAGCAACATCACAGTCTATATTAGTTGATGTGATGGGATATGTGAGATGAAATGAAGGTGTGTTTTTGTAGAAATTCTGTTGTATAAACATCTGTATTATCTATAAATCTATGCTAGGTTTTTGACAAGATGACAAAGTGAAATGGAAGCTGCCTGCCATTACTACAGGAAAAGGAGGATACAGAAGGCACAGCATGCAGTCACTTAAACTTCTGGTGTATTTCACTTTATCGCCTGAGCCAAAAGCGTCTATGGACTACTATCTCGTATACTGCTTCTGAATACAAGGTTGCTAAACAGATTTAACCCTTCTGTAGATTGATCCTTTGGCTGTTATTCTCTCTCAAGGTAAAAAGATGAACCACAGTAAATGTCTTTAAGTGAGGGTTGGGAGAGTGGCCTAATGGTTAAGGTGGTTGCCTTGCAAGCACAAGGTGCAGGGTTTGAGTCTCCCAAGGGGGAATTGGTTAGGCTTAGAATGGCTTGCAAGGGTAGTTAGCTTAGTACTAATCTATGAACCTATGAGTTTGCTTTTCCTAGGTAAGTTGTCTGGCAGAAGCAGGATGTGTATGAAAAAAGTTACTCATTAGCACAAGTCAGGGGTCAGTATGTCTGTTGAAAAATCATTTTTCCTGATAAGCCAGATTTATATAGTTAAAGTATGGAAAATGATACCACTGTTTTTTATCTGTGGACACTTGATATTGGTAGGCACATATATAACTTATGTAAGAGAAGCATTAAAAAGTAAGCTTTCAAAAAACAAGGCATAACATGCATCACACAGCATTCAGACCCTCAGAGCCTCTGACCACCACACCACAGGCTGTATATATCAATTCTGATACAGTGGCTATAAAAAGTGTATACACCCCAGTTAAAGTGCCAGGTTTTTGTGATTAAAAAAATGAGAACACAGTAAATCATTTCAAAATTTTTCCCACGTTTAATGTGACCTGTAACCTGTACAATTCAACTGAAAAACAAACAAATCTGTTAGAGGAAAAAATATAAAAAATAAAAAAAAATACAATAAGCTAGTTGCATAGGTGTGCACACCCTTAAACTAATATTTTGTTGAAGCACCTTTTGATTTAATTACAGCATTCAGTCTTCTTCTGTACACATCTGCCATCAATTAAAGAGACTCTGATTAACCCCAAATAAAGTTCAGCTGTCCTAGTAGGATTTTCCTGGCATTTACTCAGTTGCCTGCTACAGCAAAAGCCATGGTTCACACAAAGCATCAAAGAGACCTCATTGTTGAAAGGTAACAGTCAGGAGAAGGGTGCAAAAAAAATTTCCACAGCATTGGATATATCATGGAACACAGTGAAGACAGTCATGAAAACATGGAGAAAATATGGGACAACAGTGACGTTGCAAAGAACTGGATGTCCCTCCAAAATTGATGACAAGACGAGATGAAAACTGGTCAGGGAGGCTGGCAAGAGACCTGTAGCAACACTGATGGAGCTTCAGGAATTTCTGGCAAGTACTGGTTGTGTACTACATGTGACAACAATCTCCCATATTCTACATATGTCTGAACTATGGGGTAGGGTTGCAAGACGGAAGCCTTTTCTTACACAGAAAAACATCCATGCCTGACTAAAATTTGCAAAACAGTACAACAAGTCTTCCAAAAGCATGTGGGAAAATGTGTTATGGTCTGATGAGACCAAGGTTAAACTTTTTGGCCACAATTCTAAAAGGTACGTTTGGTGCAAAAACAACACCGCATCACCAAAAGAACACCATCCCCATGGTGAAGCATGGTGGTGGGAGTATCATGCTTTGGGGTTGCTTTTCTTCAGCTGGAACTGGGGCTTTAGTCAAGGTGGAGGGAATTATGAACATTTCCAAATACCAGTCACTTTTGGCCCAAAACCTTCAGCTGTTTGCTAAAAAGTGAAGATGAAGAGGAATTTCACCTTTCAACATGAGAATGACTTTAAGCATACATCCAAATCAACAAAAGAATGGCTTCACCAGAAGAAAATTTAAATTTTGGAATGGCCCAGCCAGATCCCATACCTAAATCCAATAGAACATCTGTGGGGTGACCTAAAGAGGGCTGTGCACAAGAGATGCCATCGCAATCTGAAAGATTTGGAGCGCTTTTGTAAGGAAGAGTGGGCAAATGTTGTCAAGTCAAATGTGCCATGCTGATAGACTTCTACTCAAGAAGACTGAATGTTGTAATTAAATCAAAAGGTGCTTCAACAAAGTATTAGTTTAAGGGTGTGCACACTTATGCAACCATCTTATTGTACATTTTTGTTCTTTTTTATATCTTTCCCCTAACAGATTTCTTTGTTTTTCAATTGAATTGTACAGGTTATAGGTCACATTAAAGGTGGGAAAAGTTTTAAAATAATTTATTGTTTTCACGTTTTTTTATATCACAAAAACCTGGCATTTTAACAGGGATGTGTACATAGGTTTATAGGTTCATAGGTTGGTACTAGGCTATCGTCCCTAGGGCCTACACAAGCCTAGCCATAATAATTCCCTGGCCCACAATATTTACTTCTCTGGACCCCTGTCTAACAGGATGACTGATGTGATCCCCAGGGTGAATTACCTATCTCCCATCTAATTGTCAAGGTTCCTTTTGAAGATGGCCAAAGAGGTGCTCTGCTTGACATACATGGGCAGTCTATTCATAGGTTCATAGGTTGATAATAGGCTATCTGCACTAGGGCATTTATAAGCCTAGCCAGAGTGTGTTTGGCTTTCTCCTCCCTTTTAGATTAGTTAAGGTCACAGAAGATAGCCTTTTTAAAGTTAGTTTACTGTGCCTCTGTCTAGCAAGGACATAGAAGAGATCCCAGGGGTAAACTTATGATCCCCATCCACTTGTCAAGATTTCTCTTGAAAAGGGTCAGTGAGGGGCTCTGCCTAACATGGATTGGGTTCCTGTTCCAGAGTGAGGGGAGCCTTTGGGATATGAATCTGTCCCTCCAGCATGTCCTATTTATTGCCGTGCTGAGGTTTAAGTCCCTGGAGCATGTAGCTCTAAGGGATTTGGATTTCCTGAGGTGGAGCATGTCCGTTAATTCTGGGTTGGACATGGCTTTATATATCAGGCTTAGGTCACCTCTGAGTAGGTGGTAAGCAACTGAGTAGAGCTGGAGTTTCTTTAGCCGAACTGCATAGGGCATCTGTTTGAGGCCCTTGATCCTCTTGGTGAGGTACTTTTGGGGTCTCTCCAGTTGTTGCAGGTGTCTGGTAAGGTGCATCCCAAAGGGGGCACTGTATTCAATTATGGGCCTGATGAGTGATGAGTAGAGGGGCACAATGACCTCTCTTGATCTAGATGTGAACCCTTTTGTGATAAGGTGGGCTATATAGAAGGTCTTTCTAACCACTTTGGCAACGTGATTGTCAAAGGAGAGATTACTATCTACTTGGGTCCCCAAATCCCTAATTACTTCTTCAGTACTTAATGGATTACCACCTATGTGGTAATTTATGGGCACTTTGTTTTTCCCAAAAGGGATGACTATGCACTTTTTGGCATTTAGCTTGAGGCCATGGCTCTGGTACCAGGTATCCATCTCTGTGAGACCTTTTTGAAGGATGCTTGTGTCAGCCGTAGAGTCGATTATGGCTCCCAGTTTGCAGTCATCTGCAAACTTGGTCAGCCATAGTCCTCCCGTGTTAGCCTGTACCTCAGAGAAGTATATACCGAACAAGAGAGGTCCCAGGACTGAGCCTTGTGGGATGCTACTTGTAACTAGTTTTGAGTCTGACATGGCACCTGCAATTCTGACCATGTGGGTTCTATCCCTGAGCCAGTTTGCAACCCATCTTGTGACATAGGGGTTGATATTTAAGCTGGTGAGTTTATTTATGATGCCCGAGTGGGGTGTTGTGTCAAAGGCTTTTGCGAGGTCCAGGTAGACTGTGTGGACTACCTTCCCTTCATCTATGGCCTTAGTAACTGTTTCAAAGAAGTCAACTAGGTTTAAGAGGCAAGATCTGCCCTTAACAAAGCTGAATTGGGTAGGATCCAGTGTCTGGAGGTTCCCAATGTCTTTGTTTATGAGTTGCATGATGGATATGCTCCATAGCTTTGCAGACCAGACTAGTCAGGGTTATGAGGCGATAGTTACCGGGTTCCGTTGTGGCACCACCTTTGTGGAGCGGGACCACTGTTGCTGTATGCCATTCTTTGGCTACATATCCTGTAGTAAGGCTGAGATTGAACAGTGACTTTATGTGAGGGTTCAGTTCTTCTTGGAGCTCATGTAAGACGCAGCCTGGGACACCGTCCAGTCCCATTGATGCTGTGTTTTTTCCTTTTGAGAGGGCAGCTTTCACCTGTGCATCTGTGATGTCAGGGAGGCTACATTCTGTTGGGATGGACATTTGCTCTTTTGAGGGGGGAAGGGGGGGAGTTTGCACTGAACCTGTCTGCCAGGATGTTGGCAATGTCTGTGGTTCAGTGTATTTTTTGTCATTTTGCACTAACTCAGAGCATATCTGGGAGTTTCCCCCAGATTCCTGACATAACTAAATAAAGTCTTGTGATTATCTTTAGCGTCTTTTGCAATTTTTCTTTCAAAGCTGGCCTTGGATGATTTTATGAGAGATCATAGTTGCTTGCTAGTACTGATCAGAGATGCCTTCCCTTTTTGGGATTTTGCTCTATCATGTAGTAACTTCTTCCTTCTGTTGTATAGCTTATTTATGACCGGGGTCCACCAGACAGGTCTCCTGCCTTTGGAGGAGTGAGTCTTGGTTTTATTTGGGATAGCATGATCCATGCATTCCTGTAGGTGTCCATAGAATGTGTTTGTAAAGGATTCTGCGGTTTAGGCAGTATTTTCCACTGGCCCGGGGCCTTTGAAGGAATCCACCTCGGTTTTGAGAAGTGTGAAGTTTGCTTTTGAAAAATTTTTCACCATGGTTTCCTTGGCTGGGGGTGGGGATGAGATATGGATGTCCGGTGAGATTAATTTATGGTCTGATCTTACCAGTGAGGGGTTACCTCTGGTGTGGAAAATAGAGTCCCCATGTTGGTGATGACCAGGTCCAATATGTTGTCCCCTCTTGTGGGAGTGGTGACCTGTTGTTCCATAGCATTTGAGTTTATAAATTCTAGGAACCATTGGGCTAGGGTGTTGGGGCTTGAGTAGTTTTCCCAGTCAATGTTTGGGTAGTTGAAGTCACCCAATATTATGGTGTTTGGAGAGACCTTCATATTGTCCAGTGTTTTCAGGAATGCCAAGTGGGGTTCCTGAGTTTGGGAGGGTGGTCTGTAGCAGGCTACAAACTGAAAGGCAGTTTTGCCCACTGTTAGTTGCACATGGATGGTCTCTGATGCTTCGTGCAGTGCCACTACCCTGTAGGTGTGGGTATTTTTGATGAATATGGATACACCCCCTCCTTTTGTGATTCGGTCCGAGTTTTGGGGCCGAAAAGGATGGTATGAGGTATAACCTGGTAGTGCTGGGGTGCTCTCGGGAGCCTTGAATCAGGTTTCTGTTACTGCACAGATATCGATATTGTCCATAGTGAGGAGAGCCTCGAGTGCGTGCATCTTGAGGTTTAGACTTCTGGCATTCAGCAGCATTACCCTTAGTTTTTTTTCCTTGTGTTGTCTATGGCGGTCGGTTTGTCTTTTGAGCCTTGCCAAAAAAAGGTACTATGGGGTAGGCAAGAGCCTTAGCCAGTATTTGAAAGCCCAGAGGTGACAGGTGCAAGCTGTTCATAGCGAAGCAATGTGGCTTGTCGAGCATGTCGTCCCAGGCTGACAGACACTGGATCCCCTTTGAATGACACCAATACTTTAGCCAATTGTTAAAATTTATCATTTTGTCTTTATACTGTGGCATCATTCTTGGTGAGGGCAAGATGCTACTCAAGGTCAGGGTCATACCGGCCTGGGCTACATGATCAGAGAGCTCCTCTATGTCTCTTTTCATATAGTCCAGGGAGGTATGTCTCAGGTCATTCACACCAGCATGGACAATGACGGAGTCATATTTGTACTTGCTTTGGAGTGACCTGAGTGCTTGTGTTATGTGGCGGATCCTGGCGCCCGATAGGCAGCTTACAGTGAGCTTCTCCTTGTTCAGTCTGGTGAGTGGGACGTCAGTGTGTCTGACAATAGAGTCACCTATTACAAGTGTATTAGGTGTGTTCTTTAGTCTTAAGGGCTGTGACTGTGTGGCACACTGACTTTGTGAAATATGTGATACGTGGGTATTGTTGTGAGGTAGCGGTTTCTTGGATGTCTGCTTTGGAGGTCTCTGCTGCTTTGGCAGATTTTTATTTAGAGCCTCCGAGTATGTTTTTGTGTGTTTATGTGTTTGGTTTGCTGATACGATAGGTCTACGTGAGACTGGATTTGTGATGTGTGTGGTTTCCTTCTCCTCCTGACTGACTGTGCCAGTGGTTTCCTTGGGGTTGAGAGAGCTCAGCTTCCAGTTTAGCTGTATAGTTGCATCTCTCACATATATTTGAACTTGTTGGGAGGAGGAGAGGGTGGTCTGTGTACATAAGGCAATTGTAACATTGCCTCAAGATTCCCAGATTCACTAGCTGGACTGGAGAGTAAACCTGAAACTGACCTTTGGACATGCCAGAGAAGTATAAGGAACTGATTTCTGACTGATCAGAATGGACCAATAGGGAGCCTAGTACTTATAAAGAGTATGAGAGGGTGTAGTGCTTTAGTTTGTTAGTGTTTACTTATAAGATTACTTATAAGAGCAAGTGCAGGGCTTTAGAATGAAAATAGAGTGCTTACTTTGAGAGTTACAATAGTTCTAAGGGAAAAAGTGAAGAATAGACTTTGTGGAGCCGGGAAAAGTTTAAACCTGTTTAAGCGGCGCTGCCCAATGCTGCTCTATGTGCAAAGTCATGCAAAACCACGCAAATGCGGGTTTTAAAGCAGGGAAACTGAAAGAGATAGGAATTGACCCAAAACAGCCAATAAGCTACTAGTTTCTGGGCTGAGACCACTCCTCCAGGGACAGATAGGCTGCTCAAAGCTCCCCACTCTCACTGGTGAACAGAGAAGCTTCCTCCTATCCAAGTAAGGATATGGGCAACACAAGAATCTATACCACAGTCTGGAATTCAGCAAGCCTAAAATCTGGACTAATCTAGTTCAGCAAAGGCGGGAAAAGAGAATTTTTTTTTGTTGTTTTTTTCAGGAAACAGCAGAGTCTCTGGGTCAGGAACCTATCCCTCCAGTATGTTTTGTTCATTGTGGTGATGAGGTTTAGATCCCTGGAGCATGTGGCTCTGAGGGATTGTGATTTCTTTAACTGTAGCATGTCCAACAGTTCTGGGTTTGACATGGCCTTGTATGTTAAGCAGAAATCACCTCTGAGTAGATGGTATGTGACAGAGTATAGCTGGAGTTTTTTTAGATGGTCAGCACAGGGCATCTGCTTTAGGCCTGTGATTCTTTTAGTGGGGTATTTCTGCGGCCTTTCCAGTTGTTGCAGATGTCTTGAGAAGTACATACCAAATGGGACGTTGTATTCTATAATGGGTCTAATGACGGATGAGTACAGTGGGACAATGGCCTCCTTTTTCTTGGATGAAAAGCCCTTAGTGATGATGTGTGCCACATAGAAGGATCTCCTGACTATTGTGGCGATGTGGTTATTGAAGTTTAGATCACTGTCCACCTGTGTCCCTAAGTCTCTTATCACACTTTCAGTGTTTAGTGTACTGCCACCTATGTGGTATTTCACAGGTACATGTTTTTTCCCAAAGGGGATAACTATACATTTCATGACATTGAGCTTGAGCCCATGGCTCTGGCACCAAGGATCTGTTTCTGTAAGGCCCTCTTACAGAATATCCACATCATTTGGGGATTCAGTAATGGCTCCCAGCTTGCAGTCATCTGTGAACTTTGTTAGCTAGAGTCCCTTAGTGTTGCCCTGTACTTCAGAGAAGTAGTTGCCAAACAAGAGCTGTTCCAGGACTGAACCCTGAGGTACTCCACTTGTTGCTTGTCTGGATGTGAATTTGGAATTGGCTACTTTTACAGTGTGGGTTCTGTCAGTAAGCCAGTTGGCACCCCATCGAGTGACGTAGGGATTAATGCCCAGCTTAGTAAGTTTATCTATGATTCCAGAGTGGGGGATGGTGTTGAAGGCCTTGGTGAGGTCCAGATAGGCTGTGTGGACTGCCTTACCCTCATCCACAGCTCTGGAGACTGATTCGAAGAAGTCAATCAGGTTCAGGAGACAAGACTGGCCCTTCACGAACCCAAACTGGGTGGGGTCCATTGTTTGAAGGTTGCCAATGTCTTTGTTTATAAGTTCCACGATAATACTTTCCATGGCCTTGCAGATCAGGCTTGTCAGACTAATGGGGTGGTAGTTCCCAGGATCCAAAGTGGATCCCCCCTTGTGGATTGGGATAATTGTAGCTGTGTGCCACTCAGTGGGCATGGAGCCTGAGGTGAGGCTATGATTAAACATGACATGTAGGTGACGTGCCAGTTCATTTTGTAGTTCATGTAGTACACAGCCTGGGATGTCATCTGGTCCCATGGATGCTGTATTCTTAGCTTTGGAGAGTGTGTTTTTTTACCTCTGTGGCCGTTATTACCAGAATTTCTCAATCTTTCGGTATTGGAATGGGCCCTTTAGTGGGTGAGTGGGGGGTGAAGTTGGCACTGATTCGATCTGTCAGGATATTGGCAATATCCTTGAGATCAGTATATTTAATGCCATTCTGTTGTTGCTCAGAGCAGATCTGAGCATTGCCATTTAGATTCTTGACATAGCTATGGAATGCTTTGTGGTTGTCTTTGGAATCTTTGGCAATTTTATTTTCATAGCTAGCTTTGGAGGATTTTATGAGGATCTCAGCTTCTTAATGAGGCTGGTAAGGGAGTTTTTTGCATCCTGGGATTTTCCTCTTTTCTGCAACAATTTCTTCCTTTCGTTGTAAAGTTTGTTTATGGCAGGGGACCGCCAGATTGGATTCCTTTTTTGGAGGAGACAGTCTTGGTTCTATTTGGGATGGCAGAATTCATGCACGAGTGGATGTGCTCATACAGTGCCTTAGTGTAGGATTCAGCAGTCGAACTTTCAGTTTCCATCAACATGGGTGTCATGAAGTTTGTCACTTCTGACTTGAGTAGCATGAAGTTGGCTTTGGAGAAGTTTTTTTACAGAGGTTTCCTTACTGGGGGGTGGGGGAGGGATGTGGATGTCTAGGGTGATTACCTTATGGTCAGACCTGATGAATGAGGGGGTGACCAAAGGTGTGGAGCATTGATTTCCCATGTTGGTAATGACCAGGTCTAGGATATTGCAGCCCCTGGTGGAACTATGGATTAGTTAATCCAGGGCATTGGAATTTATGAATTCCAAGAACCGTTGGGCAAAGGTGTTGGTACACAAGTAGTTTTCCCAGTTAATGGCAGGGTAGTTGAAATCACCCAGCATTAGGGTGTTTGGTTGTAGCTTAATATTTTCCAGTATGTTTAGAAAGGTGTAATGAAAATCTTGGAGCATGGTGAGGGGTCTGTAGCAAGCTAAAATTTGGATTGCAGTTTTACCTAGTGTTAGTTGCACCTGGAGAATTTCAGACGCATTGTGTTGGGCAACCAGCCTGGTGGTGTGAATATCCTTTGTGAATATGGACACTCCTCCACCTTTAGTGTTTCAGTCCTGGTTTGGTGGCTGAAAAGTGTGGTAAAGGTTTTAGCCTGGCATTTCAGGGGTGCTCGCTTGAGCCTTGAACCAGGTCTCAGTTACTGCACAGATATCGATGTTCTCCATTTTTAGGAATGCCTCGAGAGAGTGCATTTTGAGATTTAGGCTTCTAGCATTGAGTAGCATTACCTTCGGATTTTGCATGCTTGTACCTGTTATTGTGGTGGTTTTGTCCTTTGAACTTTGCCTAAAAAAGGCACTATAGGCGTGGCAAGAGCCTTAGTCAGTAACCTGAATCCCAGGGGCGACAGGTGCAGACTATCTCTGGCAAAGCATCATGGTCTGTCGATCATGTCGTCCTAGGAAAACGATACTGGATCCCCTTTGAATGACACCATAAGCTTAGCCAATTGTTGAAGTCAGTCATTTTGTCCTTATACTGTGTTATCATTCTGTGCGAAGGCAGGATGCTACTCAGGGCTAGGGTCATACCTGCCTGGGCCACATGATCCGAGAGCTCTTCCATGTCTCTTTTCATGTAGTCCAGGGAGGTACATCCCAAGTCATTCACTCCAACATGGACAATGACAGAGTCATATTTGTACTTGTTGTGGACTGACGTGAGTGCATGCATTATGTGGTGGATCCTGGCACCCGACAGGCAGCTGACTGTAATTTCATCCTTGTTCAGCCTGGTGAGTGGGACATCAGTGTGCCTGACTATAGAGCCACCTATGACTAAAGTGTTGGGTACATTTTCTTGCCTTAGGGGCAGTTGTTGGGTGGCACACTGGTGTTGTGAGCTATGTGACACTTTGGTTGTGATTAGTGTTTCTTTGCTTTTCAGCTTCAGAGGTCCTTGTTGCTTGGCCAGGTTACCATTAAGGGCATCCACTTATGAGGGTTTAGTGTTGCTCTGTGAGGGTGTTGGTGGTGTGGGTTTAGAAGCGCTATGTGTTGCTTGAGGTGTAGTGTGGGTGTTAACCTTCTCCTCTTGACTGTCTAGCACAATCTTGGGTAAGTGCATCTCTCGCAGGTTGTAGTGTTGAGTGGTAGGAGGAGAGGGTTGTCTGTGTACATGAGGCAATTGCTGCTTTGCCCCAGTATGTCCAGATTCACCAGGTGGA
This sequence comes from Protopterus annectens, assembly GCF_019279795.1. Classification (NCBI taxonomy): domain Eukaryota; kingdom Metazoa; phylum Chordata; order Ceratodontiformes; family Protopteridae; genus Protopterus; species Protopterus annectens. The sequence continues at coordinate 21,756,174 of NC_056730.1, forward strand.
CAGGAGAAATCACTGGAAGCTGACCCTTGGACATGCCTGGTTTGGTGCTTTTTTTGTAAAGTACAAGAGCTGTTTTCCCTTACCTTAGCAAGGTACTTTGCAATTATAGGCTGTTTAGTGCCTATGATTAATTTCTCTTTATTAACAAGGACAGTTGAGTGCTTGTATCAGTTTAAGGATTCCTAGCTTTCCAGCAGGTTTTAGAGCAAGTGCTAGTCACAGGGATGTTTAATGGTACGATGAAAAAAATGGTTTATCCTAAACACTGCAGTGTGCACTAGAGGAGTTGGATGTGAAAGTAGGTAACTTAAGTTTTACCTGTCTAAAATGTTAAGTTTTAGTGGAGAGTCACTATTTTTAAAACAGCAAGATAGAATGAAAGGGGGTGGTCACTTTTGTATTCTGGTACTATGGAATACAGTAGGATGGCCAATAAGTTCAAATAGTTGAAGGGGAGTGATTTTACAAAATGATAATGTTGCCCTTACTCACACAAGCCAGTAAAAGCAGAGAGGAAATGAGATATATGGTCAAACTGACATAAGGGGCAGGCAACCAGAGAGACAGTGATGTTTAAGAACACAACAGTATCCAGGTGGGAGTGTGGGAAAAAAATGTTCTGCCTGACTCTTAAGAGACAGAGCTGTGGTCTCTTTTCAAGTTTTAATATGCAGTTAAAAGCAGAATACAAGTAAAACACAATGTAAAGAAAACAAATCACAATATTCAAAATAGAAAAAGGCAATAAAAGTAATACAAAATACAACAAATAAAAAGCAAACAGACCTTCCCCTCACAGCAAAGTGTAGTACAGTCTGGGTGAGCCTTTCTAGTAAAGCTCTGAAATGTTTTATTTTTACCCCTTAAAATAGAAGGTTTAATTCCTAGCTCCACCCCCCCCGTTCACAGCTGATTAACCTTAACTAACCTGTTCTATCTTATGTGTGAGTCCTTAATTGATCTGTTCTGATTTCTGCTTGACTCGCTACACTTTTTATATCCACTGTACATGCTTAGTAGTGGCCTTTGCCCTGAACCCCATCTAGTCTACAAGTAGCCCTGCTCAGAGGTGTGCACAAGAAGCTCACTTTACCTCGTGTTCTGTTTTTTTTTTTCAGTTTCCTCATAGTCTGACATCAGAAAGGTACACAGATTGTGGCTGCCTTTTGGCAGTACAGATTAGGAGGCATGCTGTATGTATATATGAAAGCATCAGCTTGAACTATGTGATTGTTACCATCTGTGCCTTTGCTTTCATCCCAGTATAACAACACAGATATATACAGAAGGTGACTATTTTATAGGGGGTAGAGAGGTAGGCACTATTCAAAGATTTTATGTGGGAAAGTGAATGAAACATCTAATTTGAGTGATTTGGAGATGGTATTATTAAGGCAATTGAGGGGTTTTAAGGACTTAAGGTATATGTGTCCTGACAAAGGGGGAGGCATGGTAATTTTTCAAAGCGATGATTATGCACAAAAGCTGTTTGAATTGTTATATAGTCAAACTTATAGTGAAGCCTCCCTCAGTGAAATTAATATAGCCTATAAGAGGATAGATTGGGAACTTTTGGATTTGGTTACGCAGGACCAAATCAATATAGATGATTATAATTATATGGCAACTGATGATCCCAAGATGCCAGCCATTTTTGGTGTTCCCAAAATTCATAAGGGACTAGTTAACCCCCACATTGCCCTATAGTAGACTCTGGCTGGTCTAAGACAAGTTATATTGCTAAATTTCTGGACAATTGTCTGAAAGGCAAAGTGTTTAAAATTCCCCATTTGTGCTGTGACTCTTGGCAATTTTTAGAAAAATGAAATGAATTGATCCCTTTTGACAACAATGGAGTCTTTATAACAATAGATGTTAAGGATCTTTTTAGTTGTAGTCCACACTCTATTGGTATTGACTAGTTCTCTGATTACCTTTTTGATGAGTTTGGTCTTGAGCAAGGATTAATTAATACCTATACACAGTTAATGAAATTGTTCTTAATAACAATTATTTGTATTTTGAAGGCCATTATTTTAAGCAATGTGAGGGTGTAGCTATGGGCTCTGCTTGTGGACCCCTATTTGCTAATATAGTCATGGCACAATGAGAAAAGCATTTTTATTCTGTTCTCCATATTTTACACACATTCAATTGCATTTAAGATACTTGTACAACTTGTTTGCGGCATGGATTGGTCCTAAGTAGGACATACCAGCATTTATGCATGATCTTACTAACAGTACTAATTTTTTTAAATTTACGTATACAGTACAGGAAAATGAAATTCCATATCTAGATGTGCTTATCTCTAAGATAGGTGAAAGCAATATTAAGGCTACAATATATAGGAAGCCTACTTATTCAAACAGTATATTACACTTTACAAGTAGCCATCCCAAACATGTCAAACGTGGTATTGTCAAGGGCCAACTAGTGAGAGCAGCCTGAATGAATACATTATTTGATGATTTCCTGACGGAGTGTAACATTATGAGTAACATGTCAAAATAGAGGTCATTCATAAACGGAGAACGGGTTTTTTTGTACCTATTTTAAATAGTACTAACATGCCAGATCGAGTTCATGAACATTTATTTCCTAACAGGGTAAATGTTGCTAATGGTAGCAGGATTATTAATAATGGCCAGGCAGATAGGTCTCTCCACTGGAGACAATAGTAGTGAAACTAGGTTAAACAACCACAAGAAGGCAATGTGTCCTTTTATATGTAAATTCAAAGTGCCACCACAGTCACCAACACAAATGAATCCTGGTCCAGGAGTAACCAAATCCAATTTAATGTGTGACAAACACACAAAGTGTTCTTCGTGTTTGTCACACATTAAATTGGATTTGGTTACTCCTGGACCAGGATTCATTTGTGTTCGGTGACTGTGGTGGCACTTTGAATTTTGGTTTTACTTTTCACCGCTTGCTACTGTTTGTTTTCCTTTGATATGTACCTATACTGTGGACAACTGTCTGGCGCAAGATATCATCAGGAAGAACTGGGCCATCCTTATGCAGGACCAGGGGATGGTTGACACATTTGGTAGGTGTCCACAGGTAATTTTCAGAAGAGGAAGAAATTTGAAAAACTTATTAGAGTATGTTAAACTACAGGACAGGAAAGGTCAAATGCTACCATGTGGAATGTGTTAACAATGTAAATATATTTTAAAAACAACTAAGATAAAAATTAGGGACAAAGAAATTAGTATTAAGAGGAAATACAATTGTTACACCCAAGGAGTTGTACATGCTATTTATTGCCAATGCTGTGCATTTTATATTGTCAAAACACAATGCAAGCTAGGCCACCGAATTTATGAACATATTGATGAGATTAAGCAAAAAAACAAGAAAAATGCTATATACAGACATATTAAAAGTTGCCCTGAACATAGTTTCAAATTTATTGTGTTACAACAAATTACAAGTCAGGCAAGGGGAGGTCCTTGGAAAATAAACTTGGTGGCAGCTTTTTTAAAATGCTTGTTTTCCCCCCAGGGTTAAACGATATGATTTTGATCATTTGTAAATTGAAATTAAATGTATTCGATAGGTGATTAGATTTTGCATTCTGTCATTGGTCAGTATAGGTACATATATAAATATATATATATATATATATATATATATATATATATATATATATATATATAGTTTAAAACATGTTTTTAACAAAATAAGTATTTTTATAAACGTGTATATTTTTTAAAATGCTATTTCTATACAGATTTATGAACTTTTATATGCTTAGATTATTTATACAAAATGGGTCTTGCCTTTTATGTATTTTTTTTAAGTTTTTTTTCGAAGTATTATTTAAATGTATTTTTTAGAGTATTTTTTCATTAGTCTTATTTACTTTTTTTACTTTTTACTTGGCACACTGGAATGAACTGTCTAGGGGTATGGTTGCTGCTAATATTTGATTGCATTGCATTATATTACTTTATTATGCTGTACTAATTTCAGATTTCATTGGTTGATTAGTTTATTGCCTTAAATCATTTGCATATAAATACTAGGGTCTTAATTTATTGAAATTGCCTGATGAAGTCTGGTCCAGATGAAAGCGCTTGCTTTGAGTGTAATAAATTTTGGATGTTCAGCTGATGTATCCTCATGAGCATTTCTTTTCTCATTTTGTTGTAAACTGCTATTTTGATTGCTTTGAATACTTGGCATTGGATATCCTTTATTTCTTGTCTCAAGTAAATAAAAAAATAAGACTGACTCATTATTATTATTTTTGTTAAGGTCGCCATTGAATGAAAAGGTCAGAAAAAAGCTCAAAAATGCACCTCAGAGTATCTACAACCACATACCTTCTGGGTGCCTGGTGGCCTCCAGATCTGGACTCAATTCAGATACTTCTTCCTCAGTTATTGCACTACAGTCTTGGTCAGTTAAGGTACGTTGAAAGGATGCAGGAACAAGAAAAGTTGAAGAGTTAAGACTGAAAAATTCTCTCCTTAATTGTGATTTTTGTTCAGTCCACAATGGGATGAAAAGGTTCCTTAAAACAACTCTAAAAGATACGTCAGAGCATTTAGAACCATCATGACTCTTGAAGGACCTAGTAAGAAGCTTGTGGTAATTGACTTAGGCCAATTACATAGGAAGAAACAACTTTGCCTGGGTCAAAAGGGGATCTCCACAATGGCTTTTGGTAATTCTTTCTGAATCTTAAGAAGTACCTTGGGTATCAGTGGAAAGGGTGGCAATACATAAAGAAACATTCCCATTCAAGGGAATGTGAATGCTTCTGGACTTTAAGCATGGCTGCAAGGATGTCTCAGTTGTTTTTCCAACTGCTTGTTTTGAAAGTAGGCAAACAGAGCTATTTGAAGTGTTCCCAACATCTTGACCAAATCCAGACACATCTCTGTCCTGAGTTTCCACTCATGAGGGTCTATCTGGCATCTGCTTAGTCTGTCTGTCACTAGCTTTTTCTCTGATGGGATGTAGAAGGCCTGAGGCATCAGAGAATGCTGTAAGGCTAGCTACCAGGTCATTACTGCCAACTGACAAAGATGGTGTGATCTCATATCTCTTTGTTCAGGTGCCACATAACTGTGGTGTTGTCTGAGATTAATAAATGTGGACCTGGATACCAAAAGTGTTGAAGAACATTTAAAGTCTGAATCACTGGTAACATTTCTTTGATGTTTATGTGCTCTTTAGCATATTAAGGATCTCAGTTACTGCACAGATATCGATGTTCTCCATTTTTAGGAGTGCCTCGAGAGAGAGTGCATTTTGAGGTTTAGACTTCTAGCATTGAGTAGCATTACCTTCAGATTTTGCATGCTTGTACCAGTTATGGTGGTGCTTGTACCAGATACTGGATCCCCTTTGAATGACACCAGAAGCTTATCCAATTGTTGAAGTCAATCATTTTGTCCTTATATTGTGGTATCATTCTGGGCAAAGGCAGGATGCTACTCAGGGCTAGGGTCATACGTGCCTGAGCCACATGATCCGAGAGCTCTTCCATGTCTCTTTTCATGTAGTCCAGGGAGAAACATCTCAAGTCATTCACTCCAACATGGACAATGACAGAGTGATATTTGTACTTGTTGTGGAGTGGCTTGAGTGCATGCGTTATGTGGCGGATCCTGGCACCCGACAGGCAGCTGATTGTAATTTTTTCCTTGTTCAACCTGGTGAGGGGGACATCAGTGTGCTGGACTATAGAGTCACCTATGACTAAAGTGTTAGGTATGTTGTCTTGCCTTAGGGGCTGTTGCTGGGTGGCACACTGGTGTTGTGAACTATGTGACACTTTGGTTGTGATTGGTGTTTGTTTGCTTTTCAGCTTCAGAGGTCCTTGTTGCTTGGGCAGGTTACAGTTAAGGGCCTCTGCATATGTGGATTTAGTGTTGCTATATGTGGGTGTTGGTGGTGTGGGTTTAGAAGGGCTATGTGTTGCTTGAGGTGTAGTGTGGGTGTTAACCTTCTCCTCTTGACTGTCTAGCACAGTCTTGGGTGGAGAGAGCTTTGCTTCCATTTTAGCTATGTAAGTGCATCTCTCACAGGTTGTAGTGTTGGGTGGTAGGAGGAGAGGGTTGTCTGTGTACATGAGGCAATTGCTGCATTTCCCCAGTATGCCCAGATTCACCAGGTGGACAGGAGAAATCACCGGAAGCTGACCCTTGGACATGCCTGGTTTGGTGCTTTTTTTGTAAAGTACAGGAGCTGTTTTCCCTTACCTTAGCAAGGTACTTTGCAAGTATAGGCTGTTTAGTGACTATGATTAATTTCTCCTTATTAACAATGAGAGTTGAGTGCTTGTATCAGTTTAAGGCTTCCTAGTGCTTTCCAGCAGGTATTAGAGCAAGTGCTAGTCACAGGGATGCTTAAAGGTAAGATGAAAAAAAAATGCACACTGCAGTGAGCACTAGAGAAGTTAGATGTGAAAGTAGGTAACTTAAGTTTTACCTGTTTAAAAAGTTAAGGTTTAGTGGAGAGTTACTATTTTTAAAACAGCAAGATGGGTTGAAAGGGGTGGTCACTTTTGTATTCTAGTACTTTGTAATATAGTAGGATGGCCAATAAATTAAAATGGTTGAAGGGGAGGGGGTTTTGATTTTGTGATTAGTCACACAAGCCAGTGAAAGTAGAGAAGAAATGAGATATATGGTCAGATTAACATAAGAGGCAGGCAACTAGAAAGACTGACTCAGAAGAGAGAGAGAGAGCTGTGGTCTCTTTTGAAGTTTTAATATGCTGTTAAAGCAGAATGCAAGTAAAACACAAGGTAAAGAAAACAAACTACAGTATTTAAAATATACAAAATACAAAAAATAAAAACAAACCCAATTTGGCTTTGTCAAGAGTATGTCATGCCTACTAAATTTGGTGGCCTTTTTTGAAAAAGTCACTAGGGCCATGGATGAGGTCAAAACAGTGCATACCACCTACCTCGACTTGGACAAGGCATATGACACAATCTCACACTCAAGTATTATAAATAAATTCACAAAACTGGGCATAGATCCCTAAGTCATAAGATGGATATCCTATTGGCTCATGGATAAGACACATGTGGTTAAAGTATGTGAACCCAGATCGAGCAGGAAGACAGTTTTTACTGGTGTGCCACAGGGTTCAGTGCTGGGAGCACTCCTGCTCAGAATATACTTCTCTGAAGCCAAGGCTAATGTGGAAGGCCTCTGGATGACAAATTTGGTGACAACTGCAAGCTGGAAGCAATTATCAAATCCTACAACACTGTAATGATCCTTCAGGAGGGTCTAAATCAGATTAGTGCCAGAGCCATGGCCTAAGACTAAATGTGAAAAACTGCATTATCGTACCCTTTGGGAAGCCAACAAACCCTGCAAATTACAACATTAATAACACACATCTAAAAGAAGACTCAGAGTTGAGAAATCTTGGTACATAGATAAACAGTAGCCTGATCTTTGACTGCCATGTGTCAACAGTGGTGAGGAAGTTCTTCTATGTGGCACAGCTTATAAGTAAAGTGTTAGCAGCCAAATACAAAGAAGTTATAGTCCCACTGTATGCAGCCTTCATTAGACCAATAATTGAGTACAATGTGCCATTTGGCTTGTACTTGAATAGGCATCTAAAACAGATGAAGTGATCTCAGAGGTTCCTCACAAAGAAAATACAAAGTGTTAACTGCTAACCACATGTTCTATGTGGATAGACTAAAAGCCCTATCCCTTTACTCTGTCTCCTACCTACTATTAAGGGGTGATCTATCCCTAACTTATAAGGCACTCACAAATCCAGCCCTGATGGAGCTGCTACACATCCTCAAGACAAACAGCATGAGGGTCACTTGATCTAGGGATCTAAACCTAGTCAGTGACTCAAACAAAACATGCTAAAAAGGCAGATATGTGTCGCAGAGATTACCCCTTCTTTGGAACAAGCTTCCTATTCATGTTAAACAGAAACGTTCCCAAGATCTTTTCAAATGCAGTTGGATCAATAGATGGGGAATCACAAATTCACACCTAGGGTAGCGATTATGTTCCTTATCCCCCCATATATTTGTACAATATTTAAGGCATATGCACAAACCTATGCAATCTTCTTGCAACTAAGGGGCAAATATTGGGTAAAATTGAGTTATACTGGCTAGGCTTCTAAGGGCTCTTAAGTCATTAGCCTAGTAGTATCCTAAGAACCTATGAAAATGCTCTGAATAGTGAGGACTATGTCTTCTGGTAGAAAGGCAATACTTTTTTCTGTGTCCATCATACACCCCAAGAAGACAATTGTCTGTGACGGTTTGAGACAGGACATTTGTATATTCAACTTAAAGTTGTGAGCAATTGAAATTTGGTGATAACCATCTTTCAAATGTAAAGTCACCATTAAACAATGGTCCAGTAGGACCATCTGCAGGAAGAGCATTTTGAATTTGGGTACTTTCAGAAAGGTATTTAGGTACAACAGTGGGTTTCCTCTGGGTGCTCTGGTTTCCTCCCACATCCCAAAGACATGCAGTACTTGGATTGGACACTCTAAATTGGCCCTAGTTGTGATTGTGTGCATGTGTGTGCCTTCTGTGAAAGGTTGGGTGCCTGGCTGGCAACTCGACACCGTAAAACTCCACTGCCAATCATGAGTGGACGGATGATCCACTGTGGCGACCCCTAACTGGGAAAAGCTGAAAGAAGAAGAAGAAGTGGTCACCACAATAACTCCTTTTTGGGCACCAAAATGATTCTGTTGTAAAATCCTTTTTTTTTTGAGGTGCAGGAACTAGTTCTATAAACCCTGCTTGCAACTTGTGAAGGAGTACCAGAGAGAACAGAAGTATCTGGTCTGGTGGGTGCTGAGAAATTTTAAGGGAGGAGGACTTTCTGTCATCTCCTAAGAGTATCTTTACTGAATTATTCTCATCACCCACTTGTCTGAGACTATCCGTGGCCAAACTACTGGGGTGAGCAAAAGCCTGGGAGTAAGGGGAAATGAAGAAGAGTGTTGGCATATTCATTCTTTAGCAGGGGAATGATCTTTTTTAGGAAAATAAATGCTTTTAATTGGTTAGGAAGCATTCTCCTCCTGCCATTTCCTCTTGGTACCCTGACTTTTGTTAGGCTGGGACTTTTGTTTGTTTGTTCTGCCCTTTGATATTGGTCCCTTTGTTAGGAGTGAACCTGGAAGTCTGAATCATTCCAGATACTCCATGTATCAAGTTGCCTCTATCATCCCGTTGTTTGAGAATCTGGGTAGCAGCAGGGCCAAACATAAATTCAGAACTTAAAGGAATATTCAAGCTCTCATTTTTTAAATCCTCAGAAAAATTCTGGTTATGTAATCAATTAAGCCTTCTCAATACAACAGAAGCAGCTGCATTTCTAGAAAGTGTCCACAACATCCAAGACACTCCTCAAATCATGTTTCAAAACCTGAGTCTCATTATAAACAATCTCATTTATTTAACACTGCTGTTAAGCAGGCAAAGGTACAGCAAAGTCATCTAAACTGTAAGCACATTGCAAAGTAAATTTCCACATTAAGCCCTGAAAATTTTAAATTTTAATGACTAAATTACTAGACAAAGCCAACTTTTATTTTGGAATTTTATGTGCTTGCCTATTTTATCCTGTGGTGTAGGGTTAGAAGCAAAGTTAGAGATGGCAGCTGGTGAAACTGCAGATGGGTGAGCTGACAAAGGAGCAAAGTGAGCTGCAAGATCAGAGAATACCTTGTATGTCCTCATAGACTTTTTAGGAACTTGTTCATTAGCCAAAGAGGCTTTACATGCAGTTATATATATCATTTAAAGTCTATAACAGAGGAGGAACAGCCAAACTATTTGGAATCTCATCCCCAATAAGATAATAAACTCTGCCAATCTCTGTCATAGCTCCAGATTGCTTCTAGTCAAATACATCTCTAAACCTTGCTGGCATCTTTGGAAAGGTAAATACCTGCTTGTGTTTTTGAACCTGTTCACTTTCTGAAGAATCATATTTGATGGAGAGTGTTCACTGCTGTCTGTATCAGAGCCTCCATTAAAATCTGCAGTTCTAGACAGATGTCTAGAAAAGGTAGCCTCATAGTAATTCCAAGATTAGCTGACTGTAAAAAACTCTTAGGTAAGGAAACCACACCAGCCCTACACATGTAATAACCAGATTGTCATGTGATGAAGTTTTGTTTTTTTCCCACTATGAACTACATTACAGGACAAAATATCTAGGGACAGAGTGTCATATCTGGCAGGGGATCTCTTAGCTTAGACCTCTCATGCACCTAAATGGTTTAGTTCTAATGTACCTGAACTAGGTACTGGAACAGCTCTGGGGATGTGTCTGAACCCTGTATTATAGAAGTGTGTGTGCTCACACCTGTGTGTGACAAGGAAAAACATGTAAGTGGGCTGACGGCTGGCTTAAGTCAACAACAGATTCACAAACCATTGGCTGAGACAGGTTTTTGTTGAGCTTTTCTTTTTAGGTGTAAGTAGATTTGATGGGGGGGGGGGGTGCAGCTGTATCAGGATCTATGACTAAGGGCAGCAATAATAGAAAATATAAACTATGTCCCCACACAGCAAACAGAGCTAATGTACATAAAATATAGCAGAAACAGTTTAAATTGTGCTAAGCTTAGTTGTACAATCTGCCCAGTTGTAATAAACAACAGCACATACACTCACATTACCAGGTAAAATTCACTTGTCCAGATAATGACAAAAAAAAAAAAACACATATTGCAGCATAAATAAGCTTTTACTTATCCTGTCAGAAATGAAAAAATCTCCACAGAAAATGCAAATGATGTAATCTGTGGTAAAATCACATTTTAATGACAACAACAGCTATAGCAGCGTTAAATCAGTAATAAATATAAAAATGAAGAAAAAGGTGAAAACTTACCTAATTTTCCTGTCAGAACTTCCAAATGAAGCAGATAAACAACAGAAACAAGAGGCCTGGTGTTCAACTGACACCACAGAATTTCAGTTTCCTAGTATTACATGTTATAGAACACTTCAGAAACCCCCCACAACTGCTTAAAAGCAGTATTAAGTACACAAACATCATAGCAGTAAGTTAGAACTCCCAGAGGAATTAACAGCAATAATAAATAGTAAAAGTATTAAAATAAAAAGTTAACATACGCACACACACGCACGCACACATACACAAGAGCAGTTTCCAAATGGATCTTATCTAGGTCTGGAAGCTGTAATCACCAATGCAATCCTGCAGCTGGTAGTAAAATATTGAAAACTAACTTTCTGTTACAGCGGTTAGACTTTCCTTGAAGGGAGAGGTTTAGCCAAATCCCTATCACAGAGAGTCAGAGGAGGGGATTCTGAGATCTGGAATGCTGCCAGCATGGGTGTTTATGTAGGCACAGAACCCATATGCCACTGAGGCAGTATACATTATAAACATCTAGTTGTGCTTAATGAAGCATTACTTTAAATTCTGAATGATGGCAGGCCTGATTGAGGGGGTATTACTTTGTTGATGGTAGAACAAGGAAAACTGTACTCTATTTGACGGCAGTTGAAAATAATCCAGTGAGGTGTAACTAATTCATTAACAGAAAAATCATACCTAAGCAGATGGAATTAATAATGCCTTGTTCTTTATGACACTGTTACCAGATTTCTACTCCAGTGATGCTTAGGAACATTTTTGTGATTCTTTGATATTTCTTGTACAGTCTTCTGAAGATGAATCAGGTCATGCCAGCAGTTGTCCTTGGACCGGAGCATCTACCTGGTTAACAAATGTAAAAAATTAAATAAAATAAAACTGATAGCTGTTTACTGGCAGATGCTGCAAACGCCACTAAATTTCAGAAACGTGATTGTACCTAAAGATGCTCTCTGTAAAATAACTAATTCAGTCTAAGAGTCCCCAAAGCCTTTGCATAGTGCAAAGTATCAGAAGACCGATCGTGAAAAGAGCTTCAACCCTTCTTATATTGAAAGCAATAGAACTAGGACAGTGCAGAAGGATTTTGGGGTGGTTGCTTTGGATAAATTATGTTTAAATATTTTTGTGAGCCTGTCCTACAAGTGTTCTTTTTTCACTTTGAGTTGATGGCTTTGTGGAATGCAAGGTTGGAGACCATTTGGGGGAGGGTAAAGAATGTTTTAGCTAAAGACAGAGTCTGTAAGGTATTTGTTTAAAATGTGTAGTTTATGGTTCATTACTGGAATCTTAAAGTAAAATTTCTGTCACTGTGAGCATGTCTGCATTGTATATTTTTACACCATATCTTTGTTGTCTGTTGTGTGTGTGTAATATACATGCTACATCAAATTACATTAATTTGTCAGTGATCACCTGTCTATGAAAAACTCCACTGGCTGATACAGTTAGTAACCTATATGGCTAGTAACCATTTACTTACACTCCACATCACAAATCATCCTATCCCTTCTTAAAAGCAACATTTCAGTTTTTTCTAACCAGATTTACATGTAACATATTCAATGAATCTATTACTCTCTTAACAAAATGTCATAACCTCCTGAAAGGTCAAAGGTCTTCTTCTAATCAGTCAGCTATGACTCCTCAGGTCTATATTATTTCTTCGACAGCTTAGGTTGTCGAATACTCAATGATTGACACCTAAGTGTCGAAATTTCAAAATCATGAACGGCAAAGCCACCCACTATATTTAGATTGAAAAGTTAATTTTATTTCCAGACGGTCTAGTGAATTCTTTCCTGAGGAAATAATTTATGTATATGGCTGTTCGTGATTTTGAAACTTCTACGCTTATGTGTCGATCATTAAGCATTCGACAACCTAAGCTGTTAAAGAAATAATATAGACCCGACTCTTACCACACAGAATTGCAATCCATCTACCCACCCCTGACTGTCTTATGCATCCATAACATGTTACAGATTTACACGTACTTACTAAGCATGCAATCCAGGAGAACTGAGGAGACTAGCCAAGTTTCTCAATGTGGAAATTGTGAGGCATGCATATATATGCTGGAAGGTAGTATGTGGGAGATACATGGTCAGGTCTTTAATATTAAGCAGTCTGTAACCTGTATATTAGAAGGAGTTGCATATGCATTAGTTTATGATTGTCAGCAATTATTTATTGGAGAAACAAAGCATATGGCTGAGAATATTGGAATATGTGGGAGATAATAAGAACGGGAAGGTTAACAGCCCAGGGGTGAGGCACTTTATGGAAATGAAGCAGGATGTAATCCCCCCAGGCTTATGATTCTCATGCAACCTGATCAACAAAGTACGGTTAGGGAGGTAGGTAGATAGATAGATAGATAGATAGATAGATAGATAGATAGATAGATAGATAGATAGATAGATAGATAGATAGATAGATAGATAGATAGATAGATAGATAGATAGTAGAGAGGTAAATAAATAAATAAACAAAAAAACAAACACCCTCCTAATTTGAGAACAGGAATTAAATACTGGTTACAGGGGAAGGAATGTTATTTAATTTTAAAATATCAGACTCATGGTCCTTATGGACTTAATACTGATATTAATTGGCAAGAGTTTTGCATGAATAATGGTGTATATTGCTTTAAAATATTAATAGTATTAATTGTTTTGTTAATGAACTAATTTATGTGTTTATAAGAATGCTGGGAATAAATTCTTCTCTGTCTCCTTGGAAGGCTAGTATGCTAGAGAATGAATAAAAGCTGTGGTTTGGCAGACAAAATTGTATTTATATTTTAGCTACTATACAAATAATTACTTTATAATGATGGTTTAAAATTGAAATGGGTCTATATGAAGTTGGGGCTGATGGGTCTTTACTGTCTTTACGTATTACAGCCAGCACAGCTTTCTTCCACGATGCTGGTGCTTCCCCTCCTTTTAAAATATTTTTTAAAACTCTCAGGTCTTTATCACTTTCTTTCATCCTAGCTCCCAAACTTATACATGAATACTACAAAAAGATTGGAAATATGAACTAAAGCACCAGAAAAAAGCAATGACCACCATAGATCCAAGAAAGTGGTTTATTCACCTCTAGCGCCTTGGCAAAAATGACTTCAAGGAGTAAAAATACTTACAAAAAAAATCTTTAAATACACCCATCAGTCAAATGCTTAGGCAATCAAGCACTCATTAATAAAACAACATCTTATTAAATCACGTATTTCCAATTGCACTCACTGTTTAACCCCCTAGGTATCAGTGTATCACATTGAAGCATATACAGTGTTTCATTATAGAGCAATTTATCTTTAAAATCACCATGCACCCACCCTCATCCCCACATGTATTTGTTCCAATATACAGCCTTTCAACAAGGAAGGGTTACTATAGTGACATTTTGAAAATGAATAACCAAGGGACTTTCGACTATAACATTTCTAATGTCCCTGATATGCTCCTGCAACCTAATTTTGAAAGACCTCAAACTTTCTCCAACATAAAACAAGCTGCAGGGGCATTTCAATATATACACAATGCCCTCAATATTACAACAGAATTCTTCTTTAGCATCAAATCTTACACCACTTATTCTAACAAATCTATTAAAACAATATATTTACACACAGAACATCTATTACACTTATAAGTACCTAACTTAGGAGAAAGTTGTTTAACCAATTTATTTATAGTGGGAACAAATTTACTATGTACTATTATATCTGCTAAGTTATGCCCTCTCATATAAGAAATGCAGAGGAAATGTTTTATCAAGCCATGTAAATCTTTATCCTTAAGCAAAATTGGCCAATAAAATCTCAATAAATCATTCAATTGCTCACTTAATATATTACACGTTGTTAATAAAATACATTTTTTAATAATTTCATTATCTTGAGCACCCATTCTGTATATATCAAATGTATGACCACTAGACTGAAAATTCTGTTCTTTAAATACCTTATTCCCATCTTTATTTTTCTTACCCTTCATTTCACATTTAGCTAAAACTTTTTGTAAAGCATCCAATATAACATTTCCTTATACCCTCTATTAATGAACATTTCAACTGTATAAGAGACTTCTTGAAGCAAATCCTGTTCTTGATTCCATAATTTATCTAACCAAATAAATTCTCCATAAGGTAGTGCAGAAATGAGATGGGGAGGATGGCAACTAGATCCACGCAAAAAACATTTCCCTCATCCTCTTTCCTATGTATTGATAAAAGAATTTCTACCATCAGTCTAGGAGGGTGGCCTAATGGTTAAGGTGTTTGCCTGATAAACACAAGGTACATGGTTTGATTCTCACAAGGGATAATTGGCTAGGCTTAAAATGGCTTGCAAGGGCAGTTAGCCTAATACTAATCCTGTAGGTTTAGGTTAACAAAAGGATATATGTTTACCTACTTGTATTCCTTCATATCTAAAACCAAATCTATTGTTCTGAGTCTGTTCTATAAATTTATAGACAAAATCTATTTTTCGATGAAAAATAAAAATGTAATCATTTTAACACCTGATTCTTAAAATAATGGGTGCTGATACAAATATTCTAACTCAGATAATGCCGTAGTGATATTTGCATACATGGGGGAAAAAGGAGCCCCATGGCTGTTCCCTGAATCTGATGAAACAATTCAGCATTACATGTAAAAAAAATATTTTTAAGACAGAACATCAATAACACAATAACATAATTTGACCTAGGACTGTCACCCAAAAAATAATAAAGTGCTTCTACACCATGTTGGTACTGCTGTTCGTGTATAAGCTTTTAACATCCATAACTAACCAGAAAATATTATCACTCCGCTAAACTTTGTTGAGCTTACCCAAAAATTCCTGAGTGTCTTTAATATATGATGGAATTTTCTGTAATACCGGCATTAAATATTCATGTTAACAAAACCTAGATTGTGGAGAAAATTATTTTTGGCAGAAACTATAGGGCATCCATTAAGATTTTCTATTCCCTTGTGTATCTTGGGAAGATAATAAAATGTTGCTATTTGACACACTTTTATATTAAACTTTTTCTCCACAACTAATTTTGAAAAAATACACCCTTATTTAATACATATTTTTAAACACCCTCATTATACTTATCAGATTTTTCATAAAAAGAAACATCATTCAAATGTTTGTAACATATTTCAATATATTGCTTATGACTTATGACAATTTTGTTCCCCTTATCAGCAAGTTTTATTACTAATTCTCTATCATTTTTAAAACATTCAAAACTTTCCAGTCTCTTAGTAAGATTATATGTAATTGAATGCTTAGACTTTTGTTGAAATAAAAAAAAAAATTCAGCAGAATGTGTAAAAGCTGTAGCGAACCTCTGTATACCTGTATTATTAAAAGGGGGTTTAAACATACTATTGCACTTAACATTAGTAGTATCTAACTTACAATAAGTATTACTTTCTTCAACCAACAAAATGCATTCATAAGGAATACATGAATAAAATGAAGCATCTGTACTCTCAATTCACCATGTTGTTCATTAAAAAAAAATTTTAAATGCAGTTTCCTAGCTAATCTATACAGTTCACATTTAAAAACATAAACACGTGATAACACTGTGGACACAAATTTCAAGCCCAAATTCAAAACAGACAAACATACATCAGACAGTTCACATCCAGATAAATTAACTAGTAAATATTTAGCCTTATAAACATTAGTGTCATTTTGTTTTTTATAGCCATTATTAAATTGTCCTTCCCCAACATTAAACTGTCCCCAGGCATTTCTATCTCTTTTTCTTCAGTTTGGTGGAGGTTGTTTAACACTTCCATCCTTCCGAAAAAGTTCATTGAAGGCTGAGGGGTTCTGAGCCATCAGTAACAGTGGAAAAGTTCAATCCTCACTGTCTCACTCAGTTGCTGTAGTTGTATCTTCCGAGGAAACAAATGAAACAACAGATCTTTTAAAACCTTCCTTTGAATGTGATGATGTATTGCCGTCTGGTTTATGTTTCCATGCTGCCATTCCTATAGTGATGCAAATCATGTTTTAACCTGTTCTTCTTCCTGTCAATCCAATCTGACTCATAGTATTTAAGTTTCTCATTTATTTCTACCGGCAGGGTATCCAATCGCATGGGGCTAACCTGTTGACACAGTTCTGCACAGATTTCAAATGCTTCTTCCTTCATTCTTTTTTTGTTTAAGCTTATCTCGTTATATCAAACTTTTAAGCCACTCAGTGGAACACCAATGTCCAGCTGCTATCTGCCATGCCTTAAAGTTTTTATCATCATTTTATTTATTTGATATTTGTTAACTGGGTTAGTCCAGCTGAGCCAAATGGCCCATTTTCAGTGGAGACTTGAGGAGAAAAGCTCCAGTTTTCAGAATAGTGAATCATTTACAAGACAGTATATAAACAAAGAATACAAATGTTGACATGCAGTGTTGAAACACAAAGTACATAGACTATACATCCAGTGGAGAACAAGAAGAACTAAAACTTTTTTTTAATCACTTGAATAATGTGAGGAAGCAGATTAAGTGAAATTTGCTTTGTACAGAGGGTAGATGTACAAGGATAGGGGTGCATTTTGCTTATGCTAGAAAGGAGAGAATATGGCTAGACTAGTCTGAAAAAGTAGAATAGAGGTGGAAGAGAAATGGAGTGCAAATGAAAAATTAAGGGGGATTATGGCAAGGGCAGGTTTTAGAGTTTAGGAAATAGTTTTTGACTTCAGTTTTGTAGAGGAGTTTGCCAGTTTTTGTGTTTGGTTTATATATATCTAGAAGGTTCTGGTCAAAGCTTCGAAATGAATGAGCTGGAGTATAAGAGGATGCTATAGAAGAAAGAGAGGGACAGGCTAGGGGTTTATTTAGTATGGAGTGTGTGAGCTGCAGCTGGGAAAGAAGCAGGAGTTGGGGGAATTCAAGCCAAGTTTTTTCAAGGCAAGGCAATGATGTGATTTATATGGTAGGTCACAGGTGAATGTGGCTATATTGTTATAGGTTTGCTCGAGTTTGGTTAGTAGGCATGACTGGAGTTGGGTAAGAACTGGGGAGGCATAGAGAAGGCATGGAAGGAGGAAGGCTTAGGCTACAGTGGGTTTGGAGTTGGGAGCTAGGAATTCTTTTATTTCTATAGAGAAGATCCAATTTCAGGTTGTTTTTTTTTAATACAGTGTTGTATATGGATGTCAATTTTCAGCTGGTCATCGTTTATAGTACCAAGAAGTTTGGTGTGTGGTTCCTCTTTTATAAGGGTGTTATGAAGAGAAGAGATGGCAAAGGTGGCTTTGTGCTGGGTGAGAGATTTAGGAAGGAATAGTAGGAGCTTAGTCTTTTTGGAGTTAAGTATGAATTGGTGGTCAGTTAGCCATATTCCCACAGATGATAAAGTGTTTGGGGTAATGGAAAGAAGGCTGGAGATGTTGTCAGAGAAAGAGATTAGAGTAGAGTCATCGGCATATTGTATGAGAGTGGAGGTGGTGCAGGAGGAGTAAAGTTTATTAGTAAAGATGTTGAATAGGAGAGGACCAAGGATTGAGACTTGGAGGATGCTAGTCTGGATAGGTAGGAAAGGGGAACAGGTAGATTGCCATCACACAGACTGGAGCCTGTTTGAGACATAGCTTGAGAACAACTGAATGGTAGAGGGGGAGAGGTTAAGATCAGTTATTTTAGAAAATAGCATGAGATGAGAGACACTATTGAAAGCTTTAGAGAGGTTGAAGAAGAGGGAAGATACAAGAAGATTTTTTTCCCTGGCTTCGGCAATGGTGTGTATGTAAGATAGGAAGGCAGTGGCTGTGCTATGATTAGGCCTGAAGCCATGTTGAAAAGGGGTCAGAAGGGTTTCTTCAATTAAGTATTTAAGAAGCTGGTTATGAATACATTTTTCAAGGATTTTGGATAGTGGACAGAGAATGGCTATGAGTCTGTAGTTTGATGGGTCTGTGGAGTTACCTCCTTTGTGAAGTTGTATGATGTGGAAAAATTTCCAGATGTTGGGGACAGTGGCTCCTTGGATAGATCTGTTTACTAAGATTGACACAGGGTAGGCTATAGAGAGGGCTGCAAGTTTAAGAAAGAGGGGAAGGAGGTTGTCTGTGGAGGGAGAGGATGGTTTTAGTTTTAGAAGAAGTGACTTTATATAAGTAGTGGAGACTGGGTTAAGAGAGAAAGGGATGGCATTCCAAGTGGCATGTGTGGTATGAGAAAGGTTTTGGCTTTGGCAGGTTTGGGTTAGTTTTTGAATTGATTCAATAAAGTGGGTATTAAGTAAGGTGGCAGTTTCTTGGGGATGATTGTTAGGATAGGGATTGGGGGTGGTAGGTTCACCAGGGTGCATAATTGTATTGATGGAGTACCAGAATTATTTTGGGTTAGACTTATCGGTGAATTGGGCATCATAACAGAATTTAATTTTGTCTTTATTGGTTTGTTTTTTTTTTTGAAAGGTTTCAAAGTTCTTTATATATTTGGAAAAAAAATGCAGATTTACTTTTTAGCCATTGTTTCCAATACTTGTCTTTCTTTTTTCATGAGAGTGAATGTGTCTTTAGAGAGCCAAGGACAGTAAGTTGTTTTGACTCTAACTTATTTAGGGGAGCTATACAGTCAAAGATATCAAGAGAAGTGTGATTAAATTGTAGAACTGCATCATTGGGGGGGAGGGTACTTCAGGTGGCTCCAGTTAATAGCAGTGAGCCTATTGTTAAAGGTTTCAGCATTAAAGGAAGAAAGATTTCTCTAATATGGTTGGAGTTAGGTAATTGAGGGGGTATCTTTCGACTAAATTTGGAAGGTGGTCATTTAGGGAGTTGGGTAGGGAGCTGAGGTTATCATATAAGGTAGGGTCAGAGGTAAGAATCCATTCTAAGGTGGAGTAATTAGTGTTCTTGTTATTGTAGTGTGTAGGAGTTGAGATAAGTTGATGGAAGCCATGGAGGTTAACATGTAGGGTAGGAGAGGTAGCAGATAAGTTTTTCCAGTCACTATTAACATGGGGTCATAAGGGATATGTATCAAGATCCAAGATAGGACAGATTTGATGATGAGAATGCTGTATATTGTATTGGGGGGCTAAAATTTCAGTATCACAGATGTGTGGTTTTATCTTAGATTTTGCCAAAAGGTATTGCAAAAAATACATTTGAATTCCCCATATGGAAGGGAATCCATAAGGTGGCTGGTTGCAAAAATTATTGACCGCAGTAGGTTTCCTAAATGGCCTGTGGTGATTTAAATGTGAACCATCCACATAAAAGTCAACATCCAGAAATTTAATGGATGTCCTACCTTTCACCATGGTTATTACTATTTAACTCACACATGAACTGACTAAAATAAGAAGGATGCCCCTTACAAATGAAAATGAAATCATTGGTATAACGCATACATCATCACATGTTCCCTATAAAACTCAGTCCCATAAATGAACTTTCTTTCAAAATCCCCCATATATATGATGGCATAAGTAAAAGCATAAGGGGCCCCCATAGCTGTCCCCTTCTTTGCAGACAGATTTCATTATTGAACTTGAAATAATTATATATTAAATAGAATTCTAGAAGGCTGACAATGAAAGTGGTATGTGGACCCCCACCCATAATACTCCAAACTGCCTCCAGTCCCCATTTGACCTGTATATTAATGTAACGTGAACTAATATCAACTGTAGCCCAATAAAAATCTTCTTGCCATTTCATTTTGGTCACCATTTCACACAGTTCCTGGGTATTCTTAATATGTGTTGGGATACTGATTAAAAAATCCTTCAACAATGAATCCAACAGTATCCCTACATTCTGTAAATAAGAATCAGGCTCAGAAACAATGGGACTTCTCGGTGGATCCATCAGATCCTTACGCAATTTAGGAGTGGCATAGAAAACCGAAACCCAGGGTTTACAAATATGAATTGATTGGATCCAATAAGGTATGGACCATAAGTAATTTTGAATCCAGTCTCTTTCTTCTTTTTAGGTTATTAGGAAGAGGAGACTGGAGACTCAGAAGACTTGGACCATTTTTACGGTCTCTAAATTTGCGTTTGGGGGACTGAACTCCAGTAATGGCTTTGGAAAAGGAAGTTGGCAGCAAGCCTTTTAAAATCAATTTATTCTACCTGTTAGCTAGTGCTTGGGGGTTGAACCCATGACAAATACTGCAGTCCTGTTGTAAATGATCTGGACCAAGCAATACACACAAAGACTGTAGGCATTGGAATAAGGCAACTTGTGCCCACATTTATCACATTTTTTTTAAATCCTGTAGGACCTTTTTCAGACATTTTGTAAGAAAAAAATATCATAATAGCAGAAGTAGTAAACTAACCTTTTTTGTTTTCTTTTTAAACAGGAAAAGGAGGAAAAGCTAAACACCAACAATGGTACTGAAGAGCTACATTAAACTTGTAAACATGAAAAAAGACCAACAATGGTAAAGGTAGAGATATACACAAAGTGTAAAGGGAGTAGGGAAGGAAAGTTAGGCCTATCAACAATTGTAGGAAAGCTTATACTCAAAAGTGTATGAAAAAGGACAAATGTAACAGCTTAAAAATAAAATTAAAGACAGGAAATATTAAATATGACCCCCACTGAACACTTGAGGGCTGAAGGTGACCACATCTAGACTCAAAAGTGGCAAGATAGATCTGAGAGATATTAGGGGTGGTGCATTATGGGTAGGGAAGGAGCTTGAGAGTTTGTTGGAGGTCATGAGCTAGTATAACGGCCAAGTCAGATCCATGGACTGGATCCAAACTCATTAGTTGAGGAATGAATGAAAATTGACATCAGATCAAATGGTGAGCTTTACCTGCCCTGATGTATTACCAGATAAAATACTCATGGCTTTGTGTCTAGCATCTTTTAAAGCCATAGGATGATTTGAGAAGTACTTTTATATTTTTTCCAAGTGTATCAGACAGAAGTCCAAAATAATGAGGAACAAACCTCCCAAATTAAGCACACTTTTAAATACTGCAACTATTTATTTAGAAAGCTGTCAGAAGAAAGTGGCAAATTAGATTGCATTTTCTGAAGGAAAAGTCATCTGTAACCCAAATTATAGTCAGAGTTATCGATTGTAATACTGAATAACCATATAGTTACAGCAGAAGATACACTTACTGATTGTTTTTTACAGCTGCGTTTGCTGGTCTCTATTAAAAAAACTACAACTGCACCTTGCAGTAGAGTACTTCAACAACAAATTCCTTGACATCTTAAATAATCTTGCCCCCACCAGGAAAATTTGCTCCAAAGCCAAACTACCACCATGGCTATCTAATGAAACTAAGCTTCTATTCAAACAAAGGGATAAAAGCCTGGTTACTCTATCATACCACCAAAAACAAAACTGACTTTACCATATTTCAGCAATTAAGAAACCAAGCTAAGAAAAAAATCACCAACAATAAAAAAACTTACTTTTAAAAAGTACCTGTAACAACCCACAAAAGTTCTGGCAAAACATTAAGTGCCTCCTTTACCCTGATAAAATCTTCACCCCTGCTCCATCCACATGTAATACCTCTGAGCCCCTAGCCTCTCAGTTTAATTCTCACTTTATCAACTCTATCATCACCCTCCTAGACAACAAACAAAACCTTCCAATCACAATCCCCCTCCCCCAACACCGAGAACACAAACTCTCTCTCTCTCCTCCAAACCCATTCAAACTATGGACATAAAAAAAACTCCTAAGTAAACTAAAATCTTGCTGTCTTGCTGCAGACCAACTACCCAATGAATTCCTGAAAGGAGCTGCTCCATCTATCGCCTACCTCATATCCATCCTAATCAATTGCTCCATCTCTGAACAGTAAGTGCCTCACCTCTGGAAAATTTCACATCATTCCCCTTCACAAAGGCGGTCCCTCTACAGATATCTCAAATTACCAGCCAATTGTCATCCTCTCTCCCATATGGAAAATCCTAGAAAAATGTATCCACTAACAGCTTCTTAATCACCTTACCACTAACAACCTGCTATCCAGCTCACAGCACAGCTTCATGTCTAAGCATAGTACTAACACTGGACTAATAACCTTCACCGATATTATTCAATACCTCAAAAATGAAGGGAAATTAGTCTCAGCAGTTTTTCTGGATATGGCAAAAGCCTTGACACCATATCCCACCAACTGATACTCAACACATTTGCAATATACAATCTCAATTCATAACCCTAACCTTGTTTCACAGCTATCTGGCAAACCATCAACAGGCTATAAAATGGGAAAACAAACTCTCTCTTCTACTTCCAATATCCACTGTTGTACACCAGGGATCCATACTTGGGCCTCTCCTCTTTGCCATATTTACCAACAACATATATTTCTGCCATCCAACTTCTCAAACTTCCGACCTATCACCATTCTTTCCCCATCTCAAAAATACTACAGAAGTGCATTTACACTCAGCTCCTTAGTCACCAGGTTAAACAAAAACTCCTTTCCTCCACGTAACATGGCTTTAGGCCAGGACATAGCACCAATACCACCCTCATTTCCTTTCCGGACACAGTAAACAGAGCTCACGATAATGGCTGCTTAGTCTCTGCACTCTTTCTTGATCTATCAAAGGCATTCAACACAGTTTCCCACTCCCTTCTGCTTACTAAACTCTCAAAGCTTGGCATCTCTGCCCCCACCCTTCACTGGCTTTCTAACCATCTCAGCAACAGGCAACAATCTACTATTTGACAGCAGTCCTCCTCCTCCCCTTTCATCAGTACCCCAGGGATCTATACTGGGTCCCCTTCTATTTAGTATATTTATCAACTCTTACCCACAATACTGTTATCTAATATGCAGATCATTTTACTATTATCTGGTCTTCTAAATCTGCCTCTGTACTACAGCAACTAACCCAAGAAGCATTCACCTCAACTGAAACCTGGATGTCACAGAACCATCTTGCCCTCAACCCCAACAAAACTAAACTCTTAATATTTACCCCTAAAAATCCAACCTGATTGACAAGTCTGAATTCTATGTTCATTCTTAAAATAGTACCATTATTGAAGTCGTCCCTAATACCAAATGTTTGTTGTCATCAATGATAAATTAACCTTTGACCTTCATATCTATAGTAATATCAAAAAAAAACATCAAAAACTGAGTCCTTTATAGACAAAACCTTCTCAGCTTTTCTGCTAAAAAGGCTCTCGCCTTATCATTTGTGCTTCCAACTCTCTTATATGGTGCCCCATCCTCACCAACATTCAGTTGTCCCTAAAACTAAACTCGACTCATGCTGCAACAAAGTTGCCAGATTTGTTACAAATGCTAAATTCTCCACTCACCACTGTTCCTCTCTGCATCAACTAAGTTGGCTTGAATTCTCCCACCACCTCACATATCTATAACTAAGTACTGCCCATAAACTCATCTACTACCCAGCAGCCTGCCCATCCCTCTCCTCCATTCTGACCATGTACAATCTTAATCGACAACTTAGGTCTGAAAACAAAATACTAGTGATCGTTCATAATCCTAAGCTCTCAGTTAGCCAAATGCTGTATTCCTTTACTGTCTCCAAGCTATGGAATAATCTCCCTCCTTCACTCAGGACTGTCAGTAATCCTACTTCCTTTAAAAATCCCTCAGACTTCATTTCTCCTCACACTGGCTATGCACCTGCACCCCAACAGTCAACCCAAAAACTGACCCCATCTCAGAATCCTTACTTTCTCCACTCAATCACTAGTCTACCTTCCCTTCTCTCTACCACACTAACTCCTTCTGCTGTCACTTTAGCCTGCACTATACCTACCTTGGGCCTTCTACCGCCTTTATTTTACCCTTTAAGTTAATGTCTTCATACTGCTAATAAAATACTTATATATTTAACACTTTTTCTATTCCTACATTCTAAACCATGATTGTAAAACTATTTTTCACTGTTGCTATTAAATGTATTCCATGTTATCATCAAATTATTCTATGTGGTTATTATTTTATTTTAATGTACTACTACAACTGTTTTATATACTCTGTATTGTTGTGTAAAATGTCCTTGTATGTAATTAAATGTGGAGCTTTTCTCCCCGGGCCTCCCCTGAAAATGGGCTAATTTCAGGCCCAGTGGACTTTCCTGGTAAACAAATGCAATAAATAAATAATAAACTATCATCCAATATGCAGACAACTCCTCACTTATCTCTTCAGCCCCTTTTCCCCAAGAACTTCAACACAAAATGGAAAAATATTTCCAGGATATTAAAAAATACCTCTCCAACCATCAACTCATTTTAAACCCAAATAAAAGTAAGTTAATGATTTTCACAAACAAATCATCCAAGCTCAGCTAACTGCCTGCCTCTATCTAATCTTCTAATGGAACTAAAAGTGAACCAACTAATCGGATCAAACTCCTAGGAGTTACAACAGATAACATACTAAAATTTGATACACATATCTCCCTATCAATCAAAAAAGTCCATACCCAACTTGGCACTATCTACAGGGCCAAACCATACCTCGCTCACCAAGCCAGATGAGCCCAGCAAGATCTCACTCTACCCTCCTCTGCTGCTCACATATTTTCACCAACCTATGCAAGGCTGACCTTAATCCAAAATCCTGCTATAACAAGATAGCTAAGTTTGCAGCTAATTATCCCCATAAAACTCATCACTGCCTCACTCTTCAGCAACTCAGCTTGCTGGAACTTCCCAACCTGTTAACTCTAAACCAATTTACCTTTGCCCACAAAGTCATACACAACGCCAGTTACTGCCCAGCCCTCTCTAGCCTGGTCTAACCCAATTTAAACTGGAGTTCCCTAAGGTCTTCTGACAGAATTCTACTAAAAGTCATCCAGTCTCACAACTATCATGGTGAATCCCTCTATTCCAATAAAACAGCCAAGGTCTAGAATATTCTCCCTCAGTAGATCCAAAACAATCCCAACATCTCCTCATTAAAAAAAAAGCCTAAAAGAACATCTCAACAGCAGCTGCCTCTGCCCCTGTATTTCACCTGGTTAATTCCTTTCCTAAATGTCGTCACAACTCTGTTTTCTCCTGCACCTTAAGCAACTCGTGCCTAATGCCTAGAGCTGACTTGACTATTTTGCTGACAGATTTCTGATTATACAATTGATCCAGTTATTTATCTCTCTGTAATACAGTGGATATAAAAAGTTAAAATACCAGGTTCTTGTCATATAAAAAAAATGAGACCACAGTAAATCATTTCAAAACTTTTCCCACCTTTAATGTGACCAATAATCTGTACAATTCAATTGAAAAACAAACAAATATGTCCGGGAAAAATATAAAAAATAAAAACGTACAATAAGCTGGTTGCATAAGTGTGCACACCCTTAAACTAATTTGATGAATTCTCGCATTGGTAAAGACATATATGATTACATTTATGTGGAAAAGCCTTTAATCCCAATTATTCATGGCTTACCCAAAGTGCACAAGTCACTCACTCACCCATCCGTTCATCCTACAGTTTCAGGGAGAGTATGGGTGACTGAGTTTATATCTACCTTTATTGAAAGTCATCTTAAGAAACCTTTGGAGAAAGCCAGTGCTGTATTGCAAAATACTGAGCAATTTTTATGCATGTTGGTTGAATTTACTAGAAACCATGGACCTTGGGCTGAGGATGTTTTATTAGCTGTGATGGACATCCAGACATTGTTTACAGTTATATCCCTTGACATGGGGATAGAATCACTAAAACATTTCTTAATTCTGCACATTGATTATAGGCCTGATTTTATTGAGGTCTTGGGTTCATTGATGGAATTAGTTTTAGAAAATAATGTTTTCATGTTTAAGGACATATTTTATAGGCAAAAGCTTGTTGTGGTGATGGGGACCCCCTGCACTAACAGTTACGCTAACCTTGTGCTGGCGAACAGGGAGAGCAGCGTGGTCCTATCTGATAATGTCTTTTCCTCCCACTTATACTATAAAAAGTTTGTGGACAATATCTTTATTTTATGGCGTTGTACAGCTTTGGAACTGCAACACTTTGTAGAGTATCTTGAACAAAATAGTGAATGTCTCCGATTTGTGTTAAACAGTTCTGATAGTTCAATTCATTTTTTGGATGTGAAAATAGAGATAGCTAATGGTACTATTTGTAGCTCTTTGTATAGGAAACCCTGTAGGAAAAATGAGATTTTACATCGTACCAGCATGCATCCCAAACATGTTTTTACCAACATAATGAAGGGACAATTTTTAGGGATATCTAGGCTTCATACTGATGATGAAGAGTATAAGGGAACCATGGTTGATTTAAGCAATGAGCTGACCATGAGAGGTTATAAACGGCATGAGTTAAATGATACTCTGCAGGAGATTGATGTTATGCATAAAGAGAAACCATATTTGTATAGGTCCTTGGGTGAACAGCATCACTTAAAGCATCTACTCCACATAGGAATCAAGTGTTAAGACTACCTTTGACTTATGGTAGCAGTGTTCAACAGGTTTGTAAGGTAGCTAACAAATATTGGTCCATTTTATCTTCTAATGACAAAATTAGAACTATTGTAGGTTTTAAGCCTAGTTACACTTTTAAGAACAATCTGTCTATTAAAAGGAAACTATGTTATACCACTACGCATACAGCTCACATGATTTTTGCCAGGCAAGGCACTTTTCCTTGCAGGAATTGCAGAGCATGTGCCTACATATCTAAGAATAATGTTTTTCACATCCTTGGAATAGTTTTGTGTTTACTCCTACATTTTATGCTGATTGTAAGTCCAGAAACCTGGTTTATTTAGCTAAGTGCAGAGCTTGCACTTCCTTTTATGTGGAAAAAACTACCAGGATGCTTAAGGAGCGCATCCTACAACATCTAGGTGACACTAAGAACAGTAATTCTTTTAATGCACTAGCTAAACATATATCTTTACATCCAGGACATACGTTTGAGTTTATTGCCTTGCAGTTAGAATGTATAAAAGGGGAGGTGGTCATAATAATAGGGTTGAACTAGCTGAGACTAAATGGATTATAAAATTGCAGGCAGATAAAGAACCAGGTATTAATGCCTCTGTGCCTTTAAAACCTGTTCTTAGGAAACATTATTTGCATCAATGATTGAATGGATTGTTTTATTGGTTCTTTTAAACTGATGTAATATATTTAAACTAGTTGGTTGAGTTTTATTTATGGATCTGATGAAGCATGCATTGTGTGAAAGTGCTTATCCAGGTTTTGTGTCTCTGCAAAAAACTTTTTGTATGCTTATAGCTGTGGTGGTCGCTTGGAGTTACCATTTTTAGTAATGATTTGAAACAGCTAATTTTTTTTAGTTATAAAATGCAATTCTCTGAAACAGCTAAATTAGTGAGAGTCTAATTTGGTGTTGCAATACATTGAAATCCCTTTGGCTAAAACAACACTATCATGTAAGGTCTGTAGCTATGCATCACAAAGCCACTGTATAACTTTCATAATGAAGTCTTACAGGGAGGCTAAACTATGACCCTTTATATAAAAGTACCAAATGTAAGATTTTACAGGCATTTTACTGTCAGAAAATGACATTCGGTTACATTCTGTTTTCACTGGAGGTGGTATATTACTTCTTAGGCAGTGCTGCCCATCTTTACTGAGTTGTGATTGCATCAGAATCAAAACTCCTAAAGGTTTTCTGTTTTCACTGGAGGTGGTATATTACTTCTTAGGCAGTGCTGCCCATCTTTACTGAGTTGTGATTGCATCAGAATCAAAGCAACATTGGAAGCTTTAAGAGCAAAGCAAAAATCTTGGCTATGTTGTACATCTCGATGTCATATTATAATTACTTGAAATGTTTATGTATTAGTACCAAATATAGGGTTCATAGGGATGCCATCACTGGGGAGTTTGATATACTGTATTAAACTGTTCAAAGAGCTACAATACTTCATCTCAGGATGCTGAATCCCTCACTAGTCGAAAATGCATCGTTAATGAATTACTACATCAGAGGTAAAACAAATTCTATACATTTCTGTTATTAGAATAATGATCATCTCCCAATAGTTAGAAAATACAGCAAATAGAATACATTAAAGTTCTGTACATGTCTTTGAATCTGAAATCATTAACTAAATGCATCTTGTTGCTAGAAGTCACAAAATATTGCTCTGAGAAATGTGTTAAAATACGTGATTATATCAGATGGTCTTGTACTTCTAAGGTTAAAATGGTAATTCTGTACAGCCATTTGAGTTTTCTATTTATTAATTCAATTTATGACAGATATGTATATTTCAAATTTTAGGCCGAGAAAGAGTCTATAACAATCATTTCATTTGTAGGCTCTTACGAAATAACCAAATTTTCTAGGTGGCACACAAATGTGTAAAATTCTGCTGTCTGCTTTTTATAATTGCTATTTCATTATGTAATGTACAGAACAAGTTTGGCTACCCATGTTTTTTCCCTGAAAACTTTGCAGGACTAACTTGAGAGAGAGAAAGAGAAAAAAATTGCCATTTGAAATTAAGGCCAGAATGGCCTTTGAAATAGAAAATGTGGGATTTACAAGTCAAAGCTGTATGCAAAGATGTAAATGCCATTTGTCTTCACAGTGACAAATATAATATAAATCATAAAGAAATGCATAAATGTTGCTGTAACTTCAGGGCTGAAAAGAATAGGTATTGTTATATAAAAGTGACACTTTTATACTCTGCATATGTTTCAGCAGAAAAGCAGCACTTTTCATTAAAATTCCAGACTTGTTTGCTCCTTTGACTTTGTGGATATGAAGAGTAACACACAGATAACTATTCTAGTAATACTTTTTGAACATTTCAAACTGTTTTGGAGATAGAGTTATTTATATTCATTGAATGAACTAGCTAATATAGAAAGTGTTTTGGGGATAGGTTAATGAATTTGGCACTATATATGACCTTTTTTAACAGGCATGTTAGGCATTTAGGGTTTTTTTTATGATGATAAACTGAAATTATTTTGTCTGGTGCAGGAGACATTCTTTCACAAAAAATATTAATCCATAAACCTGTATGCTAACTTTGTTAAGTAAACCTTTTACTTATCTTAATGTTTATCACATTTCTTCTTAATCATCATCATAATTGCTTCACTGATCTGCTGTGTTATTGTGTGTTTTCTCATAAATTAAGATTTTATCATGGAAATGTTTTTGTATTATGGGGTCTTTTTGACAACTATGAAAAAAATATGTTGCTACAACCATACTGGCTCAAAATAGGGGCTACTCTCATCTCAAGGACTACAAGGGTTTTAAAAATATACATAGAGTTATACCTTGAAAGCTAGGTCTATTTGGTGACATTCTGACCAAAGTATACCTTACTAGATATATTATGATCACTGATATCATGCCCTATATCATGAAATGTAGTGGTCAGCAGGATTTGTATACGAATGGCTATATTCATACCAACAACAAGTCTCAATTCTTTTTCTTATAATTTTACGTTGGGAAGTTTAGTAACTGACAATACTGACGCTAGAGCTGTTACGCTTTTGGCTTTGCCTTTTTCTCTGGATTTACTCACCTGTTACAGTTTCTGTCAGATATGAAGTACAGCCTCTCTGTTAATACTGTATGACTCTTTCAAGTGTGGGCCCTATGTACATCCTTCCCTGATGATTCTTCCATTTCCCAAATCATTCAAACACAGCACAATATTCTTACATCAGCTTAGCAGTTTATATCTCTATTTATTAGCAAATTCAGCATTATATCATATCAGTTCTACAGCATAGCAACCTCTACTGCTATTGTATATTTACTTATTTACATTTGTATTTGTTGACCAGGAATCTGACTGGACATAAAAACCCATTTTCAGCAGAGGCTCAGGGAGATGTATGTTACAATTTATACAGGATAATAAATATAAAAAAAAATAAATAATAACTATGATACACTTAATAGGAATGTGATAAAAGGAGAGACTGCCAGCACAGCTAGCTGGAATTTTGTAAATAATTATATATCATTGATGAATATCAAAATGATTTATATAAGATGCTTGTGTTGCAAATGTATTTTTTCATCATCTCCCCCAAGAAACTATCATTTTAGGTGATTTCAATATTGACTGGCAATCCTGTTCTGGCAACAATCCAACCCTTCATGGCTTCACCCAACTAGTCCAGTCACCAACCAGGATAAATATAAACTCCAGCAAGCACACTACCCTGGATTGGATACTAGTCAGTACGAGCCCCCAGTCATATATAACAGGCTGCTTATCAGATAGCCTCAGTGATCACTCCCCAACATTCTTACTCAAAAGATATCTATACCAAGCTAAACCTGTCATCTACCGTCAAATACTTAAAAAACTGAACTTTAACCCACTCACATTCATCTCATCCCTCAAAGAATGTAACTGGCATCCCCTAAAGTACCTCAGTCTTGACGATGCAGTTGAATTTTTTAATACTACCTTCCTGAGCATCCTTAATTACCATACCCCCATAAGACTTTCCAGAACGAAAGCACAACCCTCCCCATAGCTACAGAAATGAAAAACAGGCATAAAGCCTGGGAGCACTGGCGCAAAACCAAACCCCCTCAACTAGACAGAAATTCCTAGAACTATGCAATAGAGTTAAAAAGCTAATAAAACAGGACAAATTCTAATACTACCAGTCTGCCCTAGACTCCTCTCAACACAGCCCCAAACAATTTTGGTCCTCCATCATCCACCCAGGTAAAGTCAGTACCCCTCCTCCTAACATCTCTCACTCCTCCAAAAATATTGCTACCTCATTCAACACACACTTCACACAAACCATACTATCACTAGCTAAACAACACAACCCCCCAACCTTCCAACCCACACCTTCAACTAGTAATCTCCCCACTGCCTTCTCTTTTTCTCCTGTACCTACCTCCAACATAAAAAAAACTCTTAACTAAACTTAAGCCCACCAAATTAACAGCAGACAACCTCCCAAGTGAATACCTACAAATCGCAGCTGATGCTCTGGCCTACCCAGTATCCATCTTGGTTAACCGATCTGTCAGAAAGTTACGTTCCCACACTGTGGAAAGTATCACATATAATTCCCCTCCACAAAGGCGGCCCCTCCACAGAACTAACCACCGCCCCATAGCTATTCTCTCCACTCTCCAAAATACTAGAGAGATGCATACATTCTCAGGTCTCAGACTACCTCCTTACTAACAACCTCCTTTCCAATACTCAGCATGGTCATATTATAATTACTTGAAATGTTTATGTATTAGTACCAAATATAGGGTTCATAGGGATGCCATCACTGGGGAGTTTGATATACTGTATTAAACTCTGTTCAAAGAGATACAATACTTCATCTCAGGATGCTGAATCCCTCTAGTCAAAAATGCATCGTTACTGAATTATTACATCAGAGGTAAAACAAATTCTATACATTTATGTTATTAGAATAATGATCATCTCCCAATAGTTATAACATACAATAAATAGATTATATTAAAGTTCTGTACATGTCTTTGAATCTGAAATCATTAACTAAATGCATCTTGTTGCTACTAGTCACAAAATATTGCTCTGAGAAATGTGTTAAAATACTTGAAAAATTATATCAGATGGTCTTGTACTTCTAAGGTTAAAATGATAATTCTGTACATCCATTTCAGTTTTCTATTTATTAATTCAATTTATGACAGATATGTATATTTCAAAATTTAGGCAGAGAAAGAGTCTATAACAATCATTTCATTTGTAGGCTCTTACGAAATAACCAAATTTTCTAGTTGGCACACAAATGTGTAAAATTCTGCTGTCTGTTTTTTATAATTGCTATTTCATTATGTAATGTTCAGAACAAATTTGGCTACCCATGTTTTTGCCCTGAAAACTTTGCAGGACTAACTTGAGAGAGAGAAAGAGAGAAAAATTGCCATTTGAAATTAAGGCCAGAATGGCCTTTGAAATAGAAACTGTGGGATTTACAAGTCAAAGTTGTATGCAAAGATGTAAATGCCATTTGTCTTCACAGTGACAAATATAATATAAATCATAAAGAAATGCATAAATGTTGCTGTAACTTCAGGGCTGAAAAGAATAGGTATTGTTATATAAAAGTGACACTTTTATACTCTGTATATGTTTCGGCAGAAAAGCAGCACTTTTCATTAAAATTCCAGACTTGTTTGCTCCTTTGACTTTGTGGACATGAAGAGTAACACACAGGTAACTATTCTAGTAGTACTTTTTGAACATTTCAAACTATTTTGGAGATAGAGTTATTTATATTCATTGAGTGAACTAGCTAATATAGAAAGTGTTTTGGGGATAGGTTAATGAATCTGGCACTGTATATGACCTTTTTTAACATGCATGTTAGGCGTTTAGGGTTTTTTATGATGATAAACTGCAATTATTTTGTCTGGTGCAGGAGACATTCTTTCACAAAAAATATCAATCCATAAACCTGTATGCTAACTTTGTTAAGTAAACCTTTTACTTATCTTAATGTTTATCACATTTCTTCTTAATCATCATCATAATTGCTTCACTGATCTGCTGTGTTATTGTGTGTTTTCTCATAAATTAAGATTTTATCATGGAAATGTTTTTGCATTATGGGGTCTTTTTGACAACTATGAAAAAAATATGTTTCTACAACCATACTGGCTCAAAATAGGGGCTACTCTCATCTCAAGAACTACAAGGGTTTTAAAAATATACATAGAGTTATACCTTGAAAGCTAGGCTATTTGGTGACATTCTGACCAAAGTATACCTTACTAGATATATTATGATCACTGATATCATGCCCTATATCATGAAATGTAGTGGTCAGCAGGATTTTTATACGAATGTCTTGTTTGCTATATTCATACCAACACCAAGTCTCAATTCTTTTTCTTATAATTTTACTTTAGGAAGTTTAGTAACTGACAATACTGAAGCTAGAACTGTTACGCTTTTGGCTTTGCCTTTTTCTCTGGATTTACTCACCTGTTACAGTTTCTGTCAGATATGAAGTACAGCCTCTCTGTTAATCCTGTATGACTCTTTCAAGTGTGGGCCCTATGTACATCTTTCCCTGATGATTCTTCCATTTTCCAAATCATTCAAACACAGCACAATATTCTTACATCAGCTTGGCAAGTTATATCTCTATTTATTAGCAAATTCAGCATTATATCATATCAGTTCTACAGCATAACAGCCTCTACTGCTATTGTATATTTACTTATTTCCATTTGTTTTTGTTTACCAGGAATCTGACTGGACATAAAAACCCATTTTCAGCAGAGGCTCAGGGAGAAAAGCTCCAAACAATAATAGCAATTAAAAATACTATTAGTGTATATTACAATTTATACAGGATAATAAATATCAAAAAGAATAAATAATAACTATGATACACTTAATAGGAATGTGATAAAAGGAGAGACTGCCAGCACAGCTACCTGGAATTTTGTAAATAATTATATATCATTGATGAATATCAAAATGATTTATATAAGATGCTTGTGTTACAAATGTATTTTTTCATCATCTCCCCCAAGAAACTATAATTTTAGGTGATTTCATTATTGACTGGCAATCCTGTTCTGGCAACAATCCAACCCATCATATAAACCTTCATGGCTTCACCCAACTAGTCCAGTCACCAACCAGGATAAATATAAACTCCAGCAAGCACACTACCCTGGATTGGATACTAGTCAGTACGAGCCCCCAGTCATATATAACAGGCTGCTTATCAGATAGCCTCAGTGATCACTCCCCAACATTCCTACTCAAAAAATATCTATACCAAGCTAAACCTGTCATCTACCGTCAAATACTTAAAAAACTGAACTTTAACCCACTCACATTCATCTCATCCCTCAAAGAATGTAACTGGCATCCCCTAAAGTACCTCAGTCTTGATGACACAGTTGAATTTTTTAATACTACCTTCCTGAGCATAATTACCATGCCCCCATAAGACTTTCCAGAATGAAAGCACAACCCTCCCCATGACTACAGAAATGAAAAACAGGGATAAAGCCTGGGAGCACTGGCACAAAACCAACCCCCCTCATCTAGACAGAAATTCCTAGAACTATGCAATAGAGTTAAAAAGCTAATAAAACAGGGCAAATTCCAATACTATCAGTCTGCCCTAGACTCCTCCCAACACAGCTCCAAACAATTCTGGTCCTCCATAAACTCCATCCTCCACCCAGGTAAAGTCAGTACCTCCTCCTAACATCCCTCACTCCTCCAAAAATATTGCTACCTCATTCAACACACACTTCACACAAACCATACTATCACTAGATAAACAACACAACCCTCCCTCCAACCCACACCTTCAACTAGTAATCTCCCAACTGCCTTCTCTTTTCTCCTGTACCTACCTCCAACATAAAAAACTCTTAACTAAACTTAAGCCCACCAAATTAACAGCAGACAACCTCCCAAGTGAATACCTAGAAATCGCAGCTGATGCTCTGGCCTACCCAGTATCCATCTTGATTAACCAATCTGTCAGAACGTTACTCCACACTGTGGAAAGTATCACATATAATTCTCCACAAAGGCGCCCTCCACAGAACTAACCACCACCGCCCCATAGCTATTCTCTCTCCACTCTCCAAAATACTAGATAGATGCATACATTCTCAGGTCTCAGACTACCTCCTTACTAACAGCCTCCTTTCCAATACTCAGCATGGTTTCCGACCAAACCATAGCACCACCACTGCCTTACTCGCCTTTACTAACACTATTCTTCAGCATAAAAACAATGGCTATCTCTCCTCTGCTACTTTCCTAGACCTATCTAAAGCATTTGACATGATCCCACACAAACAACTCATCTCTGTCCACAGGAACCTATCCTTCTCTCAATCAGTTAATCCTGTATGACTCTTTCAAGTGTGGGCCCTATGTACATCTTTCCCTGATGATTCTTCCATTTTCCAAATCATTCAAACACAGCACAATATTCTTACATCAGCTTGGCAAGTTATATCTCTATTTATTAGCAAATTCAGCATTATATCATATCAGTTCTACAGCATAACAGCCTCTACTGCTATTGTATATTTACTTATTTCCATTTGTTTTTGTTTACCAGGAATCTGACTGGACATAAAAACCCATTTTCAGCAGAGGCTCAGGGAGAAAAGCTCCAAACAATAATAGCAATTAAAAATACTATTAGTGTATATTACAATTTATACAGGATAATAAATATCAAAAAGAATAAATAATAACTATGATACACTTAATAGGAATGTGATAAAAGGAGAGACTGCCAGCACAGCTACCTGGAATTTTGTAAATAATTATATATCATTGATGAATATCAAAATGATTTATATAAGATGCTTGTGTTACAAATGTATTTTTTCATCATCTCCCCCAAGAAACTATAATTTTAGGTGATTTCATTATTGACTGGCAATCCTGTTCTGGCAACAATCCAACCCATCATATAAACCTTCATGGCTTCACCCAACTAGTCCAGTCACCAACCAGGATAAATATAAACTCCAGCAAGCACACTACCCTGGATTGGATACTAGTCAGTACGAGCCCCCAGTCATATATAACAGGCTGCTTATCAGATAGCCTCAGTGATCACTCCCCAACATTCCTACTCAAAAAATATCTATACCAAGCTAAACCTGTCATCTACCGTCAAATACTTAAAAAACTGAACTTTAACCCACTCACATTCATCTCATCCCTCAAAGAATGTAACTGGCATCCCCTAAAGTACCTCAGTCTTGATGACACAGTTGAATTTTTTAATACTACCTTCCTGAGCATCCTTAATTACCATGCCCCCATAAGACTTTCCAGAATGAAAGCACAACCCTCCCCATGACTACAGAAATGAAAAACAGGGATAAAGCCTGGGAGCACTGGCACAAAACCAACCCCCCTCATCTAGACAGAAATTCCTAGAACTATGCAATAGAGTTAAAAAGCTAATAAAACAGGGCAAATTCCAATACTATCAGTCTGCCCTAGACTCCTCCCAACACAGCTCCAAACAATTCTGGTCCTCCATAAACTCCATCCTCCACCCAGGTAAAGTCAGTACCCCTCCTCCTAACATCCCTCACTCCTCCAAAAATATTGCTACCTCATTCAACACACACTTCACACAAACCATACTATCACTAGATAAACAACACAACCCCCCTCCCCTCCAACCCACACCTTCAACTAGTAATCTCCCAACTGCCTTCTCTTTTTCTCCTGTACCTACCTCCAACATAAAAAAAACTCTTAACTAAACTTAAGCCCACCAAATTAACAGCAGACAACCTCCCAAGTGAATACCTAGAAATCGCAGCTGATGCTCTGGCCTACCCAGTATCCATCTTGATTAACCAATCTGTCAGAAAGTTACGTTCCCACACTGTGGAAAGTATCACATATAATTCCCCTCCACAAAGGCGGCCCCTCCACAGAACTAACCAATTACCGCCCCATAGCTATTCTCTCTCCACTCTCCAAAATACTAGATAGATGCATACATTCTCAGGTCTCAGACTACCTCCTTACTAACAGCCTCCTTTCCAATACTCAGCATGGTTTCCGACCAAACCATAGCACCACCACTGCCTTACTCGCCTTTACTAACACTATTCTTCAGCATAAAAACAATGGCTATCTCTCCTCTGCTACTTTCCTAGACCTATCTAAAGCATTTGACATGATCCCACACAAACAACTCATCTCTGTCCACAGGAACCTATCCTTCTCTCAATCAGTCACCAACTGGTTTCAGAGCTACCTGTCTGACCACCAACAATCCGTTGTATGGCAGAATGACATATCTCCCCAACTACCTGTCTCCATAGGGGTTCCCCAAGGATCCATCCTTGGACCCCTACTCTTCTCTCTTTTCACCAATAATCTAGCCTCTGCCACCAAACATGGCACACTCATACAATACGCAGATGACTCAATCATCATCTGCTCAGCCCAGTCCCTACCCAAACTGCAAAAAGTCACACAGGAAGCCTTTTCCTCTGTTGAAACTTGGTTATCCGATGCCCAATTAATACTCAACCCAAACAAAACTAAACTACTCATCTTCCTACCCACCAAACATACTCAAAACAACTCTCACTTTAACATCACAGTAAAAGACAGCACCACTATATACCCAACTGAACACACCAAATTGCTAGGGGTGGAAATAGACAATAAACTAAAATTTGACATTGACATATCCATGACCATAAAAAAGTTCACAAAAAAGTAGGAGCGTTATACAGAAATAAGCAACTTCTCACCAAAACAGCAAAGATTTCAATAGCAAATTCCCACCTTATCTCCACCCTACTTTATGCCTCTCCAATATATACCAACCTAACGCAATGCGATCTAAACAAGCTAGAGACCTGCTACAACAAAATCACCAAATTCACTACAGGGGCATTCTACCATAGTCACCACTGTCTCTCACTTGCTGAACTGGGCTGGCTTGAACTCCCTCACCTCCTTCAATGGTATCAACTATCACTCGCCCATAAACTAGTAAACCATCCACTAAATGTCCCATCCCACCAGAATCTACTCCAACCCTATAACACCACCAGACCACTAAGATCCAGCAACAAAAAAATCACTTGCAGATCACTAAAGCCAATAACTCTGCTGGTGAAGCACTATTCTCTTGCGCCATAGCCAAATTATGGAACTCCCTCCCACCCACAATTACCTTCATACCATCATGCACCCACTTCAAAACTTTACTAAAAGCGCACCTAAAAACATGCTGGCTATGCCCTTGCAACTTCCACTCTAATATCACCCACCCCATCCAAACACTACCTTTCTTTCCACCCCACTAACTACCTTGATTGGTTCTTCTGAGATTTCTTTCTTAAAAACTGTCTCAGGTTTCAACTTTCTGTTACTTAAGAAGTTCATTTGTGAGTGTTCTGCCATTTCACACTGAGCTTGATCGAAGGAAGGACACTGAGGAAACTCAGAGCTATAATATATAACATTAAGTATCCTGTTTTTGTTTATTTTGTTCTTTATTTCTTTGTTATTTATAGCACTTTGTGTACTGTGTATTTTTCTAGCTAGTTTCACTGTGTGTGAGGTATTAACTGGAAATTGTCCACTTTTATTAAGCATCTGTTGGGTTGTTTGTTTGTAATAACTTGTTGCAGTTAAACTCTTTTTCTAGAGGCTCCTTTAGCTGTTTAAAACTTTCATTTAAAGGCTGACTGCTGCTTTTCAGGTGTGAGAAACATTTCTGCAGTTTGTTCTAAGTAGTGGGGATATTTGTAGCATTTCCATATTCAGGCTTGTATTTGGGCCTAGTGTTTGTAGAGGCTGTGTGTCTGAGCACATATTCAGGGACATCTTGGTTTAGCCAAAGCCATCAGGCATTTCAGTGAGAGAGAATTGTTTGAGGTCATTGGCTGACTGAGGTCACCTGGACTACAGCTTAGACTAAGCACCTCATTGGTTCTTTTGAGATTTCTTTCTTAAAAACTGTCTCAGGTTTCAACTTTCTGTTACCTAAGAAGTTCATTTGTGAGTGTTCTGCCATTTCACACTGAGCTTGATCGAAGGAAGGACACTGAGGAAACTCGGAGCTATAATATATATTACATTAAGTATCCTGTTTTTGTTTATTTTGTTCTTTATTTCTTTGTTATTTATAGCACTTTGTGTACTGTGTATTTTTCTAGCAATTTTCACTGTGTGTGAGGTATTAACTGGAAATTGTCCACTTTTATTAAGCATCTGTTGGGTTGTTTGTTTGTAATAACTTGTTGCAGTTAAACTTTTTTCTAGAGGCTCCTTTAGCTGTTTAAAACTTTCATTTAAAGGCTCACTGCTGCTTTTCAGGTGTGAGAAACATTTCTGCAGTTTGTTTCCCACCCTACCTCCCTGTTGGTATAGTGTTTTTATAGTTGGTGGCTTTGCAGTTGCCCGCCCCTAGTGTAAATTTGATCTGGGACCCTCCTCCCAGTCTAGTGTCATTACCTCATTCTACCCAGTACAGGGATAACATTTGAGAAGGCAAATCAGCTTTGTTTCTGCTACTCCTTTCTCTCTTTCCACTTAAAAAAAAAATGTATCTGCTTTTACTGTATTTGTGTTTCTTCCTGCTTTATTTTGCTTTTGCGTCATCTTAAAAGTACTCAATTGTATTTATTACTGCTTGGTGTAACTCATTCTAAGCCTTTTAGTTTAAGCACTTGGGCTTCAGACCAGTTGTTTTACATTAAGAAGGTTTGTGGCCTGCACTGTGGTGGCAGGACAGGTAGCTTACATCCTTCTAAGTTGGGAACTGCTGATTGAGGGCTCAGTGTCTGTTATTCTAAAAGTGTATTAATTCTGGTTTAAGCACTTGGGCTTCAGGCCAGTTATTTTACATTAAGAGGGTTCATGGTCTGCACTCTTGTGGGAGGAGAGGCTGGACTCTGCCCTTCTGAGCTGGGAATTTCTGGTTAAAGGTTTATAGTGCCTGCATATTTGAACTGCTTCTTACTGAAATTGGTACACCTTGTTTGCTGTAGCATAGACTAGATCCAGGCCTGCTGAATCTAGCTTTGTTTGTATGCTTGTTGTTTGTTTGCTTATTTCCCTGAAATGCTAATTTCACCTAAAACGCGGCTTTTCAGCGCTTCTGTGGATCCCTAGTGATATCTGCATTGCTTACTGTACTTATTTCCTTGTTTCCCTTGAAAGAAAGTTACTGTTTGTCGTTTTTGCATTTAAGTTACCTGTAACACATTGCATTTAAGTTACCTGGCACTTGCTCACTAAGTCAGCACTAAAAAATTAAAAGCACTACACCCTCACAAACTCCCCTTGAGTACCTTGTTCCCCATTGGCCCTTTTTTTCAATTATAAAGGAATTCCCAATACTATTTTAGCATGTCCAAAGGTCAGTTGTCAATCTCCTCTCCGGTCCAGCTGGTGAATCTGGGAATCTTAAGGCAATGTTACAACTGCCTCATGTACACAGACAACCCTCTCCTCCTCCCAACAAATTCCAACACATGTGAGAGATGCAACCATATAGCCAAACTGGAGGGTAAGCTCTCTCAACTCAGTATTGGCGTAACCAGTCAGGAGGAGAAGTAAACCACACTCACTACAATTCCAGTCTCACATAGACCTACCACGACAGCAAGCCAAACACATAAACACACAAAAACATACTTGGAAGCTCTAAATAAAAATCTGCCTAAGCAGCAGAGACCTCCAAAGCAGACACCCAAGCAACCGCTACCCCAAAACAAAACACGTGCAACACATAGCTCACAAAGCCAGTGTGCCGAACAGTCACAGCCCTTAAGGTTAAACCACATACCTGATACACTTGTAATAGGTGACTCTATCATCAGGCACACTGACGTCCTGCTCACCAGGCTGAACAAGGAGAAGGTCACGGTGAGCTGCCTGTCGGGCGCTAGGATCCGCCACATAACACAAGCACTCAGGTCACTCCAAGGCAAGTACAAATATGACTCAGTCATTGTCCATGTTGGTGTGAATGACCTGAGACGTACCTCCCTGGACTACATGAAAAGAGACATAGATGAGCTCTCTGAGCATGTAGCCCAGGCCGGTATGACCCTGACCTTGAGTAGCATCTTACCCTCACCAAAAATGATGCCAGAATATGAAGACAAGATGATCAATTTCAACAATTGGCTTAAGTATTGGTGTCATTCAAAGGGGATTCAATGCCTGTCAGCCTGGGATGACATGCTCGACAAGCCACGATGCTTCGCTAGGGATGGCTTGCACCTGTCACCCCTGGGCTTTCGGATATTGGCAAAGGCTCTTGCCACCCCCATAGTGCCTTTTTTAGGCAAGGCTCAAAAGACAAACTCACCTCCATAGGTATTACAAGGGATAAGAAACTAAGAGTAATGCTACTCAACGCCAGAAGTCTAAACCTCAAGATGCACACACTGAAACTCTCCTTAGCATGGAGAACATCGATATCTGTGCAGTAACAGAAACCTGGTTCAAGGCTCCCGAGAGCACCCCAGCACTACCAGGTTATACCTCATACCATGCTTTTCGGCCCCAAAACTTGGACTGAACCACAAAAGGAGGGGAGTATCAATATTCCAAAGATACCCACACCTCCAGGTTGGTGGCACAGCACTAAGCATCAGAGACTATCCATGTGCAACTAACAGTGGGTAAAACTGCCTTCCAGTTTATAGCCTGCTACAGACCACCCTCCCAAACCCAGGAACCCCACTTGGCCTTCCTGAGAATACTGGAAAATATGAAGGTCTCTCCAAACACCATTATATTGGGCGACTTCAACTACCCAAACATAAACTGGGAGCATTACTCTAGCTCCAACACCCTAGCCCAAAGATTCCTAGAATTTATAAACTCAAATGCTATGGAACAACTTGTTACCACTCCCACAAGAGGGGAAAACATACTGGACCTGATCATCACCAACATGGGGACTCTATGCTCCAGACCAGAAGTGTATCCCTCACTGGTAAGATCAGACCATAAACTAATCTCACAGGATATTCACATCCCGACCCCATCCCCTGCCCAGAAAAACACAGTGAAAAATTTCCCTAAAGCAAATTTCAAACTCCTCAAAACCGAGGTGGAATCCTTCAAAGCCCCCGGGTCTGTGGAAAATACGGCCCAGACTGCAGAATCCTTTATAAACGCATTCTATGAACACCTTCAGGAATGCATGGATCTTGCAATCCCAAATAAAACCAAGACCCAATCCTCCAAAGGTAGACGTCCTGTCTGGTGGACCCCAGCCATAAACAAACTATACAATAGAAGGAGGAAGCTACTACATGATAGAGCAAAATCCCAAAAAGGGAAGGCATCTCTGATCAGTATTAGCAAAAAACTACAGGCACTCATAAAATTGTCTAAGGCCAGTTTCAAGAGAAAAATTGCACAGGACACTAAGGATAATCACAAGGCTTTCTTTAGTTATGTTAGAAACCTGGGTGGGAATTCCCAGATATGCTCAGAATTAGTCCAAAATTACAAATAGTACACCGAACCCACAGGTTCAGTGCAAACCCCCCCCCCATCCCCACCAAAAGGGCAAATATCTATTCCAGCAGAGTGCTGCCCCCCCTGACATCTCAGATGCTCAGGTAAGAGCTGCCCTCTCCAAAGCTAAAAACACAGCATCAATGGGACCAGACGGTGTCCCTGGCTGCATCCTACATGTACTTCAAGAAGAGCTAAACCCAAACATAAAGCTACTGTTCAATCTCAGCCTTACTGCAGGATATGTACCCAAAGAGTGGCGTACAGCAACAGTGGTCCCTCTCCACAAAGGTGGTGCCTCAACGGATCCTGGAAACTATTCCCCATAAGCCTGACTAGCTTGGTCTGCAAAGCTATGGAAAGGATCATCATGGACCTCATAAATAAAGATATTGGGGACCTACAGACACTGGATCCTACCCAGTTTGGTTTTGTTAAGGGCAGATCCTGCCTCTTAAACCTGGTTGATTTCTTTGAAACAGTTACCAAGGCTATTGACGAGGGGAAGGTGGTCCACACAGCCTACCTGGACCTCGCAAAAGCATTCGATACAGTACCCCACTCGGGCATTATAGATAAGCTCACCAGCTTAAATATAAACCCCCGTGTCACTAGATGGGTTGCAAACTGGCTCAAGGACAGAACCCACATGGTTATAATTGCTGGAGCCATGTCAGACTCCAAACCAGTTACAAGTGGTGTCCCACAAGGCTCAGTCCTGGGACCTCTCTTGTTCGGTATATATTTCTCGGAGGTACAGGCCAACACGGAAGGACTGTGGCTGACCAAGTTCGCAGATGACTGCAAACTGGGCGCCATAATCGACTCTCCAGCTGACACAAGCATCCTCCAAAAGGGCCTCATAGAAAGACAACTGGTGCCAGAGCCATGGCCTCAAGCTAAACACCAAAAAGTGTATAGTCATCCCCTTTGGTAAAAACAAAGTGCCCACAAATTACCACATAGGTGGTAATCCATTAAGTACAGAAGAAGTAATTAGGGACCTGGGGACCCAAGTTGATAGCAATCTCTCATTTGACAACCACGTGGCCAAAGTGGTTATAATAACATTTTATATAGCCCACCTAATCATGAAGGGATTCACATCTAGATCAGGGGAGGTCATCGTGCCTCTTTACTCACCCCTCATCAGGCCCATAATTGAGTACAATGCCCCTTTTGGGATGTACCTTACCAGACATCTGCAGCAATTGGAAAGACCCCAAAA
Source organism: Protopterus annectens (assembly GCF_019279795.1). NCBI lineage: Eukaryota > Metazoa > Chordata > Ceratodontiformes > Protopteridae > Protopterus > Protopterus annectens. Next base: position 21,800,285 of record NC_056730.1, read on the forward strand.
GTACCTCACCAAGAGGATCAAAGGGCTCAAACAAATGCCATATGCTGCCCAGTTAAAGAAACTCCAGCTCTACTCAGTGGCATACCGCCTGCTCAGAGGTGATCTGTGCCTGATATATAAAGCCATGTCCAACCCGGAATTAATGGACATGCTGCACCTCAGAAAATCCAAATCCCATTGAGCTACTCGCTCGAGAGACTTGAACCTCAGCACTGAAATAAATAGGACATGCTGGAGGGACAGATTCATAACCCAAAGGCTCCCTTCACTCTGGAATAAAATCCCAGTTCAGGTTAGGCAGAGTCCCTCATCGACTCTCTTCAAGAGGAATCTTGATGAGTGGATGGGAGATCGTAGGTTTACCCCGGGTATCACTTCTGTGTCACTGTTAGATAGAGGCACAGTATACTAACCTCGAAAAAGGGCATAGCAAAATTAATTTAAAATGGGTGGTGAAAGCCAAACACACTCTGGCTAGGCTTATAAATGCCCTAGGGCAGATAGCCTAGTATGAACCTATGAACCTATGAACCTGTGATTATAGCAAGCTCAGATGCTCATAAGCCTAGTACTTATTATAGAGCAGGAACGTCTTATTGTAACATTTGTTACTGTCTGTTATGTACTTCGCAGATAAAGATTCTAGTTGTCTACTGATGTACTATGTTCTTCATCTGTAAATATGTTTGTAATTAATTGCTATGTTAAATTGTCAATTGCTATGTAATCCAATGTAACTACTGTCTGTTTATTTTAACTGTGGAGCTTTTCTCCCCGGGCTTCCACTGAAAATGGACCTACATCCAGTCGGACACTCCCGGTCAACAAATGTAAATAAATAAATGTAAATAAATAAATAAAAATAAATAAAATTAGAATATATCAAACTGCTCTGTCCAAATGTTTGTGTTGAAAAGGTATTTGTAAAAGTGCTATGTTTAATATGTATCCACAGTGTACCTTACCAGAAGAGAACAGATGTACATACACTATTGTAACTGTTATAATATATACATTTAAGCAGTGGAAACTGGGATAGAGGAGGTTAACCTCAGTCTAGTAAACTTTAGAAAAATATCTGAAATTAAACTACTTTATAGGATGCAATAAAGAGGCTGCCTCTCAAGTTTTCAATGCAGTTAGAGACACAGAGCCTGTGCTAGGAAGCTTTCTGTATTGTCATTGGAGTGAACTAATTGCTAATTTTGAATCATGAAGGAATACAATTGTTTTATGACTTCCAGCATCTGCCAAAAATCTGAGGAAAAGCCCTTCTCTGTATATTTTTACAGGTAGATACTAAATGCTGCCAGCTTCTAGCAATGGGAATTTTGGCCTGGAAACTGTAAGTCAGATGACAAGAAGTAATGTTATCCTGCAAGCTATCCCGGCAGTAATATTTGAGATTTTGTTTTGAGAAGTTTCTAAGGGAGACAGAGTATTCTGTATTATGCCTTGAACCTGGCAACAAGAACCATTCACCACAACATCTTACTTGCTCTAATGAAGTAAGTTTATAGGGAACAGCTCTCTTAGATACAGTCAACAATAAAGTAAAGCTTAGTATAGATTTAGTTTTTCTTTAGTTGCGTGAGCCTGTACTGTAATGTTATTTTAAATACTTCCTGTAGTTTTGAACTCTGGTGTCACTGTGATTATATATTTAGTATTGTATGTCTGCATGTCCTCCCCGTGGTCAAGTAGTGTTCGAAAGACATGCGTGAATGGGCATGCCTTCATTGAAGGTTGGGCATCGGGCTGACACCTCGGCACCATAAAAATCAACTGCCAATCATTAGCAGACCGGCGTTCCACTGTGGTGACCCCTAACAAGGAAAAGCCAAAATAAAGAAAGATTGTTCATTTATTATGTACTATTAAATATATTTAAACCTTTCATTATGGCTGATGTGTGTAGAGATATTTAAGCTTTGAGAGTACTTGCATATTTATTTGGTGACAGTGTGTGGGCCACTCCTAATAGACTTGCTCTTGGTCAAACTACCATTTGTATTAGTATTAATATTGCACAGTAAGATTGGACACCCTTTTTAAGTTCTCTAAAGTAGCTGATAAGGAGTGACTGGTGGAATCAATAACTACCTTATAGTCTGGGCAGAAGTGGGCATATCTAATAAACCTGTGTCAGCCATCCCAAGTGTGTGTGTGTGTGTGTGTGTGTGTGTGTGTGTGTGTGTGTGTGTGTGTGTGTGTGTGTGTGAGAGCTACTTGGGCAGGGACATGAAGCACTGGTTGGACAGAGAGGGTGTTGGAGATCTTGGCTTAGTCACTCAGCTGAGATCTCAACTCTATAGCTGTGCCAATGGGAAGTCTTGTCAGGGATCAGGAGGGAGAAACCAGTCCTGGACTGACTGTGGTCTCTGTGTGCTCTTAAGGGAAACTGCACTTGATGAAGAGAGGTGCATGTGGAAATATGGTGTGTGTACTTGTCATCTTCCCAGTGAACGTCCCCCACTGTTGCCAGTGGTAAGAAAGGGGGGCTCCGTGTTTGCTGGTCCAGTAGCAAGTCGTCACAAGGAACAATGCATCATAATATGTCAATTAAAGCAGAAATACACAACGTCCAAATGGTGGAAGTGAAAGGGGAGAAGAGTTAAAAGAGAATTAAGGAGGTCAGCAAAGCCCTGTTATACAAAACAATAAGAGAAAAGGTAAAAAAAAGAGTAATGTGATATTATACATTGGAAAACTTTGCAGCAGCAGATACCAGTTCTACAGGCATTGCAGAGCCAGTAATAGAAAAGCAAGAATGAATGAAATAAATGAGCATTGTGAACGAGGGTCTGTCTACAGTAACAGAGCAAGAGCAACGCTAAGAGTCTTCAGATATTGGTTTAGATATTTTATAAATGTATGCAAACTTCATTATTGTCTGAAGTATGGTGGAATTCAATTCCAAAGTTTGAGAATAAAGCTTGAATAAACAACATCACTAGCAGAATTATGGGACTTAGTTGTAGAGACTTATTTAGAGAGTGCAAATGTCAAGTTGGGCAATAAACTTTAACAAATCCTAAAATTAAGGTCATCTTTCAGGAAAGTCCAATAAGTAAGCATTTTTATACAGGAGAAGGTAAGATAATTACACAATGTCATCCAGTTGATAACTTTCAAGGCTGAGCAGTGAATTTTGATGTATTAGCTACAAATTTAGAGACTTTTTTTCTTTATATCATTTTATTTCTGGTCGTATTGTCTAGTTTACATGTTCCTACCAAAGCAAGAGATGTATACTACTACAAAGACATGCATTTAGTTTATAACCTATTAATGGACATATTGGTATGAGTAATGAGTTTATGTCGCTGATTATATAGATCACTACACCTAAATCAACTAATATTTTTGTTGTCATGTTTTGAAATTAGTTCCTCGATTTGCAGGGCAAAAGTTGCACCTGCAGTTTTGACTTTAAGGTCAATCATCCATATACCACAAGCATGGCTCGTTTCCTCTCCTGTTTGTGAATTTCAGAGACAGGATACCAAGATGACAAAGTTTCATGATGTATGAATCTCTGTTGTTTATAGATGCTAAAATTATTTTGCCCTCAACGGACAGCTTTTCTGTGTTTAACACTGATATGATTTGCTGCTCAGTGTTAAGCAGGTAGCATGAAAGGCAGCACTAAGTCAGCACCATCATCAATTCAAATATTATTGTTCTCTTCCATAAAATAATAGCTTGCTGTCTGCAGATGAGGATGGTGTAACAATGTTAAGCCAAAGACATTTCATAGGGTACTGTTCAAGAATTATGGCATGGGGATTCCAAAACTGACCAAGAGATGGGTTGGAGTCAACAATACTTCTGCCATTGCACAGATCTCTGGAAGTGATGACATGAGAGCAGTGTCATTGAATGAAACTCTCGGTTTATAAAGTCAGCAAAGTTCTCCTTCCTTCCTATAGGCACAGGCTTTGGGAAATGATCAAAAAGAGGCTGGAAGTACAAGCAAGTTAATTCTGAGGATTGCTAGGTTCACTCTTTATAAATGCATCATGAAGAAATTTGCTATCCAGAAGGATGCAGGAGTAAAGATGCAACTGCTCCATTTTCAACGGAGCCAGATGAGATGAATTGAATCTAGTAAAGATGTACCTCTAAACACCTCCTGTGGAAGGTGTAGCAGAGATACCCAACAAGGAGGAGGTTTGCCCCTCTCTCCCCCTCAAACTTTCCTCAGGAAATACCATCAAACATATCTCCCCTGGTATCACTAGGGAACAGGTCCTTAATGCTCTCTCTAAGGCCAAGAACACTGCATCAATGGACCCAGACAATATCCCAGGATGCCTTCCAAATAGCAAAAAACATGATGCACTAGGCCCTCTGGAATTGATATTTAACTGTAGCCTCCAAACAGGCTGTGTGCCTCATGAATGCAGAACAGCAACAGTTATCCCTCTGCACAAGGATGGGCCTTTTACAGTCCCTGGAAACTACAGACCCATAAGTCTCACCAGTCTTATATGTTAAACCATGGAAAGAATTATCATTAAAAGGATCACAAGTGATATAGTAAACCTCCAGGCACTGGACCCAGCCCAATTTGATTTTGTCATGGGCAAGTCATGCCTACTCAACCTGGTAGACTTGTTCGAGAAAGTCAGCAAAGTAATGGATGAGGTCAAAATGATTCACACTGCCTACCTTAACCTAGCCAATGCATTTGACACAATATCCTACTCGGGCATTGTTGACAAACTCAGGAGGTTAGCTACAAACTCAGATGGGACCCAGGAAGTTAGAACTTGGGAGTCCACCTCTACAAAAAGGCCAGTCACAAGTGAAGTCCATCAGGGATCAGTCCTTGGACCGCTCCTTTTTGGCATTTACTTCTCTGAAGTCAAAGCTGATGTCAATGGTCTTTGGCTGACTAAATTTGCAGATGATTGCAAATTAGGAGCTGTCACTGAATCCCACACTGACAGAAATGTTCTCCAAGAATGGTACACACACACACACACACACACACACACACACACACACACACACACACAACTGCTGTCAGAGCCATGGACTAAAACTAAATGCCAAGAAATGCATAATAGTATCCTGCAGGAAGTCATCCCACCCCTGTTAACTATCATATTGACAACACACCCCTTACAGTTGACCCAGAAGTCAGGGACTTAGAGACACACAGTAATATAACCTTTGACCATCATGTGTCTACAGTAGTAAAGTATTCACTCTGTCTTTGCAACTTATAAAGAAAGGCATGCCATTCAAGTCCAAGAAAGTCACTGTTCTACTGTATTTGGCATTCATCAGACCTATCATTAAGTGCAGTGCCCCATTTGGTATACACCTAACCAAGCATATCCAACAATCGTAATGGTTCCTCACTAAAAGAATACAGGGTACAAGTAAAATGTTCTATGCAGACTGCATCAAGGCCCTATCCTTGTATTCTGTCTCCTACAGGCTTTTGAAGGGAGATCTATACCTGGCATACAGGGCATTGTCAGACCCCACGTTGATGGACCTCATGCATATCCATAAAATAAACAGCACCAGAATTACCCATTCTAAAGACTTAAACCTTGCCTGTCACATAAATAGGACTTGCTGGAGAGATAGATATCTATCCCGGAGACTACCCAGTCTCTGGAACAGGCTCCCCATCCATGTGCAGCAGAGTTTCTCCCTAACCCAATTCAATGCAACTTGGACAACTGGATGGGAAACTGGAAATTCATCCCTGGTTTGGTAACTATGTCTCTAATGGACACAGGCAACCTGCAAATGATTCATCTCCCAGGCCCCTGTTTGTAAAATTTTAATCTCCCAAAACCCTGCTTACTCTTATCAAGTGTGTCAGAACTTGTCAGAGATTTGGGATGCATGGCTAGGCTTAGAAAGACCATTGTGGTTGTTAGCCTAGTAAACAACTAAATTTCACATAGAGCTAAGATATGAGGGGAGTAGTGGGTGATCCAAGAGTGTAGTTCTGTAACTTTGTTAGGTAGACTCTGAATGCTAAGGGCAGAAATAGAGAGATGTTTGGTCAGGTTGGTATTTGTAGTAGTTGGGGTGGAGGGGCCAGGATTGGGGTTAATGTCACCATCTAGTAGTATTTGAGAGTTGGTTTGGCTTTGTAGGGTAAAATAGAGACAATAAGGTTTGTATTTAAGTTTAAGGGATGTAGTTGAGAGAGTGAATATTTTCAGTTTGTAGAGTTGAGTACAGGATGACTTGAAAAGAGAAGGAAAGATTAGAAAGGGTAGGGAGGGTTCCAAGTGGAGTAAATGATAGGTATATGTAAAAGTTGAATGGCAGGGATTAAGTTTAATATGATAGGATGTAAGGAATGAGAGATATGTTAGTAGGATAGCTGTGATGAAGATGATAGGAATAATGTGTTTGTGTGAGGCATGAGTAATAGGAAGTTAGAGATATATAGTGATAAGAGTTGAAATGTATGTAAGTGAGGTTATGTTTTGGTGGGAGTGTGGAGTAAAGAAAAAGTATGAAGAAAAGTATTATGCTGGTAAGTAGTGAACATTGAATTTAAATTAGCATGTTGCAGGTGGGAAGGGGTAGGTGAGGGAAAGGATGATGTGAGAGAGGAGTGGTAAGAGGTGGGCAGGGACTGCTAGGATTGTATGATTTGGAGACATAGTAGGGGACAGAACAAGGTGTGTGAGGTATAAATGTAGTGTATGTGGGGGTGTGTGGGAATGGGGGTAGGGTAGCAGAGCAGAATGAAGTGAAGGGCAAACGAAGTGGGCAGAGCCTACCCTTTGGATGAACATAGGTTAAAAAAACTATCTGTCGCTGTGGGCTAGAGCAATGGTAATCTGCAGGGTGCAAACAGTATCAAAATAGACTAAACTAAAATGCAAGAGAGGAATCCTACAGATATTTTCAGTTTTTGTTTTGTTTTTGTTTCAATAAGTCTCTGACTAAGAGCAACTGGCATGCACACTAAAAGCATAAAAGGCCAACTCCGGGGATATATATATATAGAAGTAATTTATATGATCCATGAAACAAAGTAAGCACAAGCCTATTCAAAGATAGAGGGAAATGTAAGCTGCATTAAAGAACCTGAGATTCTGGGTGACTATAAACATATTTAAACTAAGATCATGGTTATCTATACTGAGTTCCCTAACGGGTTCCCTAACGGCATGCTTGCAGTAGCAGAACGAAAAACTTAGCAGGCAGTATTTCAATAAAGCGCAGCTTGCTTAAGATCACTTTAAAACTCTGGGGTTAATTAACATACTTAGTTGAATTATTTGGCACCCTTTCTTCCCATTGAGTTAATAGGGATACCCGATTTCAGTCAAAACGCAGTTGTATAATGCACACTGTTGCTAGTCGGGATGTATGGTTTGGGGGAAAACTGAAAGAAAATAAAAATTAAATGTAAGTATGAGATACAAGGGAAGAGGAAGAAAAATGCTTGTAATAAAGTAAAATAGAAGAGGAAACAGAAAATAAAAAGAGGGAGAGGAAATAGACAATAAAAGACTAAATTTAAGTATGTAATACAAGTGACAAGGATGAACAATGCCAGTGAGATATTAGAGTAGAAAACAGAAACAGAATATATCCAGAAACAGTATTGCAACAATATTGTCATGCTACTATGATGTTAAACCAAAAACGCCAATTGTGCACACAAGTTAAAAAGAATTATTTAAAAGTAAGTAGAGCAGTATGCTTACTAAAAACGAATGTACTTTTACTTTTCCCGGTTAGGTGTCACCACAGTGGAACTCCGGTCCGCTAATGATTGACAGTGGAGTTTACAGTGCCAAGTTGCCAGCCCGACGCCCAACCTTCAAAGAAGGCACACCCATTCACGCACCCACCTACCTGCATGTCTTTCAATGTCACTCAACCATGGGGAGGGCATGCAGACTCCACACAGAAGGCACTCCAGCCAAGAATCGAACGGGAGAACCTCTTGCTGTGAGGCGACAATGCTAATCACTGCACCACCGCATACTAACACCCTGCAAATATACATTTAAATCAAATGGTGTACTTGGGCTCCTAAAAGCCCTTAAGCCCCTGGGTGTAATGTCTAATTACTTCAAGAAAAAAATGACCAGCAGACTGTGGTAGCTGTAAATATGTATATTAAACAATCATAGCATTAGTACATAATATAAACAAACCGGTTTCGGCTTATACTTCACTAAGCCTTCATCAATGTGAACATGCAAATAAAAATCAACCATTTATATACTGTGTCAGAAGCCTGAAGACCAATTAGAGGTGTTCATTTAGCCCTGGGACAAACAGTCCTCCCAGTTTAATAATCCATGTTTTCTCTTTAGCATTAAGTAATTCATGCCATCCAAATTTATTATATATAATTCCCAAAATTCTATCAATGATAATAAAGTGAAATTATGCTGTTTTATGGGATTCAGTATGTTTAAATAAAGCATTTGTGTTTCTTTTACTCTTGATTTCACTAAAGTGTTCTGATATTCTATGTTTCACTGCTCTTGATGTTTGTCCTACATAGAAAGCAAAACACTTACAGATGGCAAGGTAAATGACCCAGTCTGAGCTACAATTGGCAAAAAAAGGGATATCAAATACTTCACTACTGTTTTTACTACTAAAGCTTTTAGTTTGTAGTATCCTACGGCATTGTGTTCAATGACCACATGGAAAACATCCTATGGCAACTTGTCCCTCTATAGTGCTTTGTAGCCTTTTTGTTTATACCATCCTTGCTTATAATGGTTAAAGAAGGACAACATTTTTTTTCCATTTCTAAAAGAAAACTGACATTTATCTCCTAGTATTCCAGAAAGTTTGTCAGCCCTAAGGATGTTCCAGTTTCATTGCACACTATCAATTAGTGCCCCAGTGTTTCTACCATAAGTTGTTACAAGCCTAAGTTTATCTTTAGATGTGTCCATCTTAGTCTGATATTGTAGGAATGTCTCTCTCCATTCCATTAACCATATTCCTGGCTTGCATAATGTGACATGTTTTATAACCCCTTTCTCTAAATCTATTGGTCAGGTCATCTCTGAAATGCAAGTATGAGTCATTCTCTGAGCATATACGTTTCACCCTCATATATTGAGATTTAGGGATATTTTTACATATATGTGCGGGATGATAGCTGGAGGCATGGATAAGGGAATTATATTCAGGGAATTTACGGTATACTTCTGTTGTCAAGCTGTTATCTGAAGCTTTAATTACCATAACATCCAAGAAAGTAATCCTTTCTTTGTCATGGTTCACCGTAAATTCAGATATTCAACGAATTTTGCTAGATGTCCCTCATCCGATCTCCATACCATCCAGCAATCATCTAAATATCTTTTCCAAATGTCTATATGTTCTATGTACAAGTTATAAGAGCTATCATATATAACTTGTTCCTCTATATATGCCATAAATATATCAGCATATATAGGGGCAAAGGAAGCACCCATAGCTGTACCTTTAATCTGTAAATAGCATTTGTTATGATAGAAAAAGACATTTTTGGTAAGTACATGCTCAGTAAGACCAAGAAGAAGAGTGTTAAAACCCAGTGGGTATAACTCTGACCTATATAACCAGTATTCTAGTGCTTCAATGCCAGCCCAATGTGGAATATTAGTATATAGGGCTTTAACATCTAAGGTACAGAGTAACTAATCAGCTTCTAGTTGCATTTCAGATTTGTAATGTCTAATTCCAAGTATCTTTTAGGGATCATAATGTTAAACTGTACATTTGTTTCCTGTTTTTTTATACAGGAATGCTATCTATTACTGGATACTTTCTTGTAGATTGATAGTGCATCACAATTTTTATATCATCTCCTCCTATCTTAACTGCTAATTGTTGAGCCTCAACTACGTCCAACCTTGGCATACTTGAGTCTTCCACAACTCTTTCCATTTGGGCTATTTCTTGATTTCCACATTTCTCTGCTTTATAGGTTCATAGGTTCACGGGAGATTACTAGGCTAACAGCTCAAGAGCCTTTACAGGCCCAACCAGTTTTATCCAGATTTTACCCAATTTTCTATTCCTAGAGGAAAGATAACAAGGGTCAGCAAGCAGGCTTTTGACAATTTTTACAGACTGCCTCTGTCCATAAGGGACATGGGCATCTATCCAGAAGTGGATTTGTGGTTTCCCATCCATTGATCCAGATTGTGCTTGAAGATGGTCAGGGAAGAGCTTTTCTTCATGCAAATAGGAAGTCTATTCTAGAGGAGGGGCAATCTCTCCAGCATAACCTATTCATATCAGAGATCAGGTTTAGGTCCTCAGAGAAGGTAACCCTCATGCAGTTATTTTTGCAAATATACATTTTCATCAGGGCTGTGTCAGAGACTGCCTTGTAGGCAGGCATAAATCACCCCTCAGTAATTGGTAGGAAACTGAATACAGTGATAGGGCTTTTAATTGGTCTGCATATGACACGTTGGTTATACCCTCTATATTTTTGGTGAGAAACCTCAGAGGGTGCTCCAACTGTTGCAGGCACCATGTGAGGTTCAAGCCAAAGGGTGCATTGTACTCAATTACTGGTCTGATAAGGTCCAAGTACAGTGGTACTATGACATCCTTAGATCTGGATTCCATGCCCTTACTTATAAGCTGAGTCACATAGAAGTATTTCCTTACCACCATGAACACATGGTGATCAAAGTTCAGACAGACAGCAGAGTACCCATATCTCGCCAATGGGTCCACTCTTGGGGTGGGGGTGCTATCAATGTTGTAATTGGCAGGAATATTTGATTTCCCAAAGAGTATTATTAAGCACTTCTTCACATTTAGTTTGAGGCCAAGGCTGTGACACCAGTCATTAATCTAGGTCAATCCTTTCTGTAGGGTATCAACATTGGTCAGGGAGGTCATAGGTTCATAGGTGTGTACTAGGCTAATGGCCCTGGAGTCTTTACAAGCCTAGCCCATAGAAATGCCCTGGCATTGTGCCACCCAACTTTAGCTCCCAGTGCCCCTATCAAGTAGAACCATTGGAGTGATCCCCGGGGTGAACTTTCTATTACCCAGCTACTCATCAAGATTTCTCTTGAAGAGGGACAGCGAGGTGCACTGCTTGACATGTATGGGAAGTCTATTCCAGAACATGGGCAGTCTCTGGGTGAGGAACCTGTCCCTCCAGCATGTTCTGTTGATTGTGGTAATGAGGTTGAGGTCTCTGGAGTGTGTGGAGTGGAGGGATTGGGATTTCTTTAGATGCAGCATTTCTAACAGAGCTGGGTCAGACATGGCTTTATAATTCAAGCAGAGATTGTCTCTAAGGAGGAAATATGAGACAGAGAATAACTGGAGTCTTTTGAGTCTGTCTGTGTAGGACATGTGTTTAATGCCTAGGATCCTTTTCATGAGGTACTTCTGTGGCCTCTCCAGCTGTTGCAAGTGTCTAATGAGGTACATGCTAAATGGGGCGTTATACTCAATGATTGGTCTAATGAGGGAAGAGTAGGGAGAGATTCATAGGTTCATAGGTTCATAGGTAGGTACTAGGCTATCTGCCCAAAGGCATTTATAAGCCTAACCAGAATGTGTTGGCTTTCACCGCCCCCTTAGATTAGTTCCTTGTGCCTCTGTCCAGCAGAGCCACTGAAGTGATCCCCGGGGTAAATTTTCTGTTTCCCATCCACTAGTCAAGGTTTCTCTTGAAGAGTGTTAGTGAGGAGCTCTGCCTAATGTAGATTGGAATCTTGTTCCAGAGCATGGGAAGTCTCTGGGACAGGAATCTATCCCTCCAGCACATCCTATTTATTGTTGTGCTGTGGTTTAGATCCCTAGAGCATGTGGCTCGAGGGGATATGGTTTTCTTTAGGTGGAGCGTGTCCATCAATTCTGGGTTGGACATGGCCTTGTATGTCAGGCAGAGATCACCTCTGAGTAGGTGGTATGCAACCGAGTACAGCTGGTTTCTTCAGTCGAGTTGCATAGGACATCTGTTTGAGGCCAGTGATCCTCTTGGTGAGGTAGTTCTGTGGTCTTTCCAGCTGTTGCAGGTGTCTTGTAAGGTACATCCCAAATGGGGTGCTGTACTCTATGACGGGTCTGATCAGTGATGCATAGAGGGGCACAATGACCTCTTTTGATCTGGATGCAAACCCTTTTGTGATTAGGTGGGCCACATAGAAGGATGTTCTAACCATTTTGGCAATGTGATAATCAAAGGAGCGATTACTATCTACTTGGGTCCCCAGATCCCTTATTACGCCTTCCGTATTTAGGGGCCTACCACCTATGTGGTAGTTTGTGGGTACTTTATTTTTTCCAAATGGGATGACTATGCACTTTTTGGCATTTAGCTTGAGGCCATGGTTTTGACACCAGGCATCTGTCTCAGTGAGACCCTTTTGAAGGAAGTCTGTGTCAGCCGGAGAGTCAATTATAGCCCCTAGTTTGCAACTGTCTGCCAACTTGGTCAGCCATAGTCCTTCTGTGCTTGTCTGTACCTCTGAGAAGTATATGCCAAACAGGAGAGGTTCTAGGACTAAGCCCTAGGGAATGCCACTTGTAACTGCTTTAGAGTCAGACATAGCTCCAGCAACTCTTATCATGTGGGTTCTGGCTGTGAGCCAGCTGGTGACCCACCTCGTGATGTAGGGGTTTATGTTCAGGCTGGTGAGCTTGTCTATAATACCAGAATGGGGAATGGTGTCAAAGGACTTTGCGAGGTCTAGGTAGGCTGTGTGGACCAACTTTCCCTTGTCTATAGCCTTGGTAACTGTCTCAAAGAAATCCACCAGGTTTAGGAGGCATGATCTGCCCTTAACAAAGCTGAACTGGGTAGGGTCCAGTGTTTGGAGGTTCCCAATGTCTCTGTTAATGAGATCCACAATGATGCACTCCATAGCCTTGTAGACCAAACAAGTCAGGCTTATAGGGTGATAGTTCCCGGGGTCTGTTGTGGCTCCACCTTTGTGGAGCAGAATAACCGTTGCTGTGCACCACTCTGTGGGCATGATGCCTGTGGAGAAGCTGAGTTTGAACAGTGTGTTTAGGTGAGGGGTTAGTTCATCTTTGGACTCGTGTACGACGCAACCTGGGACACTGTTCGGTCCCATTGATGCTGTATTCTTGGCTTTGGAGAGGGCTGTTTTAACCTAAGTGGCTGTGATTTCAGGGGCACTACATTCTTCTGGTATGGTTATGGGCCCTTTTGGGGGTGAGAGGGGTGTGAAGTTTGCACTGAACCTGTCTGCCAGGATGTTGGCGATATTGGTCAGTTCAGTGTATTTTGTGCCATTCTGCACTAACTCTGAGTAGATCTGAGAATTGCTACTTAGATTCTTGACATAGCTAAAGAATGCCTTGTGGTTATCTTTGGAGTCCTTGGCAATTTTTCTTTTGAAGCTAGCCTTGGATGATTTTATGAGGGATCGTAGTTTCTTGCTGCCACTGATCAGGGATGTCTTCCCTTCTTGGGATTTTACTGTTTTCTGTACTAGTTTCCTCCTTCTATTGTATAGCTTATTTATGGCAGGACTCTACCAGACTGGTTTCCTTTCCTTGGAGGAGTGAGTTTTGGTTTTGCTTGGGATAGCATGATCCATGTATTCTTGTAGGTGCCCGTAGAGTGCATTAGTAAAGGATTTTGCAGCTTGGGCAGCGTTATCCTTTAGCAAGGGGGATTTGAAACTTTCCACCTCGGACTTAAGTAACCTGAAGTTTGCTTTTGAAAAGTTTTTCATGGTGGTTTCTTTGACTGGGGGTGGGGATGGAATGTGGATATCCAGAGTGATTAGTTTATGGTCAGATCTAACAAGCGAGGGGTTGACCTCTGGTGTGGAACACAAGTCGTCCATGTTGGTGATGACCAGGTCCAATATGTTGTCACCTCTGGTGGGGGTGTTGACCAGTTGATCCAGGGCATTTGAGTTTATAAATTCTTGGAAATGTTGGGCAAGAGAGTTAGTACTTGAATAGTTCTCCCAGCTAATGTTTGGGTAATTGAAATCACCAATATCAGGGTGTTTGGTAGGATCTTTATGTTTCCCAGTGTTAATGGAAATGCGGAATGGGGGTCCTGGGACATGGTGGGTGATCTGTAGCAAGCTACAATTTGAATTGCAGTTCTGCCTGTTGTTAGTTGCAAATGGATGATCTCTAAAGCATCGTGCTGTGCCACTAACCTGGAGGTAAGGGTATCCTTGATGAATATGGATAGGCCTCCGCCTTTTGTATTTCGGTCTGGATTTTGTGGCCAAAATGTATGGTATATGTTGTAGCCTAGTAGTGCTGGGGTGCTCTCTGGAGCCTTAAACCAGGTTTCTGTTACTACACATATATCGATTTTCTCCATACTGAGGAGTGCCTCAAGTGCGTGTATTTTGAGGTTTAGACTTCTAGCATTGAGTACTATTACCCTCAGTTTTTTGTTACTTGTGCTATTTATAGTGGTGGGTTTGTCTTTTGAGCCTTGCCTAAAAAAGGCACTATGGGGGTGGCAAGATCCTTGGCCAGTATTTGAAACCCTAAGGGTGACAGGTGCAAGCCATCTCTAGTGAAGCAGCGTGGCTTGTCGAGCATGTCATCCCAGGCTGACAGACACTGGATCCCCTTAGAATGACACCAGAAGCTTAGCCAGTTGTTGAAATTGATAATTTGTCTTTATACCATGGTGATGGTAGGATGCTACTCAGGGTCAGGGTCATACCGGCCTAGGCTACATGATCAGAGAGCTCTTCCATGTCTCTTTTCATGTAGTCCAGGGAGGTATTATTCAGATCATTCACACCAACATGGACAATGACAGAGTCGTATTTGTACTTGTTCTGGAGTGACCTGAGTGCTTGTGTTATGTGGCAGATCCTGGCACTTGGCAGGCAGCTAACAGTAACCTTCTCCTTGTTCTGCCTAGTGAGTGGAATGTCAGTGTGCCTGACTATAGAGTCACCTATTACTAGTGTGTTGGGTATGTTATTTTGCCTTAAGGGCTGTGATTGCATGGCACACTGGTTTTGTGAAGTATGTGTTTCATGGTGTGTGTTGGGGGGTGGAGGTTGCTTGGATTTCTGCTTTGGAGGTCTCTGTTGCTTTTGCTGATTTTTTGTTTAGAGCCTCAGAGTATGTTTTCATGTATTTATGTGTGTTTTTTTGCTGGTGCTGGTTTTATAGATCTATGTGAGACTGGTGGTGTGATGCAAGTAATTCCCTTCTCCTCTTGACTGTCTGGTCCAGTCTTGGGTTGAGAGAGCTTAGCCTCCAGTTTGGCTGTATAATTGCATCTCTTGCATGTATTAGTGTTTGGTGGTAGGAGGAGAGGGTTGTCTGTGTAAATGAGGCAGTTATAACATTGCCTGAAAATGCCCAGATTCACCAGTTGGACCGGAGAGTATACCTGAAACCGCCTTTGTAAATGCCTGGATAGGTACAGTGGGCTGTTTTACTAATTGGATGGTAAGGTCGAATATAGCCTTGTCCTTCTCTAGAATATAGGGGGGGTCTAGTGCTAAGATTTATTTGTGCTTGCTATGAGTTTTGACCAAATGCTGGGCTGAGAAGGGAATGGTTTGAGTGATTAAGTTGAATGTTTGTCTAGTTCCAAGGGAAAAATTGAAGAGCAGACTTTGTGGAGCCAGGAATAGTTATACCCCAGCTAACCGGCGCTGCCCGGCGTGCAAAACTGCGCTAATGCAGGTTTTATAGCAGGGAAATGAAAGAGATACAAATTAGCCCAAAATGGCCAATAAACTACTAATTTCTGGGCTGAAACCACTCCTCCAGGGACAGATAGACTGCTCAAATCTCCCCTCTCTCACAGGTGAACAGAGAAACTTCCTTCTATCCAAGTAAGGTATGGGCAAACACAGAAACTTGCAACACAGCCTTGAATTCAGCACTAACCTGAAAACTGGACTAGATGATAACCTCTTTTTTTCTGGATGTAAAACCTTTGGTAATGAGATGTGCCACATAGAAGGACTTTCTGACCACAGTGGTAATGTGGTGGTCGAAGGAGAGGTTGCTGTCAACCTGCATTCCCAGATCACTTATAACATTTCAGTGTTTAGTTGGCTCACATTGATGTGGTTATTAGTGGGAACTGAGTTTTAATCAAAGGGGATGACAACACATTTTTGGCATTAAGCTTAAGGCCATGGTTTCGACACTAGTCATTGGTCTGAGTGAGGCCTTTCTGTAGGATGTCTGCATCACTTGGGGAGTTAATATTGGCTCCCAGCTTGCAGTCATCTGTGAACTTGGTCAGCCAGAGTCCCTTTGTGTTGGCCTGGACTTCTGAGAAGTAGATGCCGAACAGGAGAGGACTCAGGACCGATCCCTGTGGAACTCTACTCATGGCTGGTTGGCAGTCTGACTTGGAGTCCACTACTTTCACATTGTGTGTTCTATCTGTGAGCCAATTTGCAACCCACCTAATGATATAGGGGTCGCTGGCTAGTTTGGTGAGTGTAGCAATAATTCCAGAGTGAGGAATGGTATCAAAGGCCTTGGCCAGATCAAGGTAGGCTGTATGCACTGCCTTACCTTCATCCACAGCCCTGATGACTGACCCAAAGACGTCACCATCAACCAGGTTGAGCAGGCATGATCTCTCTTTCATAAAGCCAAATTGCGTGGGGTCTAGTGTTTGAAGATTTCCTATATCTTTGTTAATTAGGTCCATGATGATGTGCTCCATAGCTTTACATATCACACTCGTCAGGCTAATGGGGCAATAATTTCCAGAGTCTGTAGTCACTCCCCCTTTATAGAGAGGGATGACTGTAGCAGTGCACCATTCGGTAGGGACAAAGCCTGAGGTGAGGCTGTGACTGAACAGGGTACACAGATGTGGTGCCAGCTCATTTTGTAGTTCATGTAGAACACAGCCGGGTGTATTATCGGGTCCCATGGAAGTTGTATTCTTGGCAGTTAATGATTGCCTCCAGCTTGCAGGCATCTACATTTGCCTTGATCTAAGAAGTATATACCAGACAGGAGGGGGTGAGCACTAAGCCCTGTGGTACTTCATTGTGACTATCCTCTTGCTGGATGTGGATTCCCCCACTCTAATAACATGTTTTCTATGTGTGAGCCATTTGGCTCTTCATCTAGTGACATTGAGGTTTATGCCCAATTTTGTGAGTTTATCTGTAATACCCGAGTGGAGTATTGTGTCAGATGTCTTGGCCAGGTCAAGGTAGGTGGTGTGCACTGACATACCCTCATCCATAGCCTTGGTGACTTTCTTAAAGAAGTCAACCAGACTGAACAAGCAGGACCTTGCCTTTGACAGAATATAATAGTCATAATATTTCTGAAACACCTGTAATACATCTACAGCATCTCTGGTTATTTTTCTTGTTATAGGTTCCCTAAATTTGCCAACAACCACCCTTTCTACTTTCTGTTGCCTAAGTCCTTGTGCTAAATGTTTTTGTTCTCCGGAGTTATTTTCAAAAACAGTTGCTTAACAGCAATTTTTCTAAAGTTGTGCATATTGTCCAGATGCCCCCTTATTTTGTATTGTAATTGCACCTTGTATTGTTGATGGTTCTGGATGCACAGAAAGCATTCAAATGAATAATCTGGGATTTTATGAGGAGGACAATGAAACCATTTGCATTTCCTCATACAATAATAAGGTTAATTAGGAGGATGTACAAGGGATTGGAGGCAAAAGTTGCAAGTAAGACGGTTCCTTTCTGACAAGTTGTGTCTGAACACAGGAACCAGGCAGGTGGTGTCCTCTTTCTTCTTTGTTATTTGCTTTATATTTAGAGCCATTGGCAAAGAAAATAAGGGACTGAAGTAGTATTAATGTTAATTATATTGTCATTGGCACAGTTCATAGGTTCATAGGTTCATAGGTAGGCACTAGGCTATCTGCCTAAGGGCATCTACAAGCCTAGCCAGAATGTGTTGGCTTTCGCCTCCCTTTTAGATTAGTTTCCTGGGCCTCTGTCCAGCAGGGCCACTGATGTGATCCCAGGTGTATATTTACGATTTGCCATCCACTCGTCAAGATTTCTCTTGAAGAGAGTCAGTGAGGGGCTTTGCCTAACATAGATTGGGATTCTATTCCAGAGTGAGGGAAGTCTTTGGGACAGGAATCTATCCCTCCAGCATGTCCTATTTATTGTTGTGCTGAGGTTTAAATCCCTAGAGCATGTGGCTTTAAGAGATTTGGTTTTCCTTAGGTGGAGCATGTCCATTAATTCAGGGTTTGACATGGCCTTGTATGTAAGGCAGAGTTCTCCTCTGAGGAGGCGGTAAGCAACCGAGTAAAGATGGAGTTTCTTTAGCTGGGCTGCATAGGGCATCTGTTTGAGGCCCATGATCCTCTTGGTGAGGTACTTTTATGGTCTTTCTAGCTGTTGCAGGTGCCGAGTAAGGTACATCCCAAATGGGGCATTGTACTCTATTATGGGCCTGATGAGCGATGAATAGAGGGGCACAATAACCTTTCTTGATCTAGATGCGAACCCTTTTGTGATTAGGTGGGCTACATAGAAGGATTTTCTAACCACTTTGTCAATGCGGCTATCAAAGGAGAGGTTGCTATCTACCTGGGTCCCCAAGTCCCTAATTACATCTTCCATACTTAGTGGATTACCTCCTATGTGATAGTTTGTGGACACTTTATTTTTCCCAAAGGGGATGACTATGCAATTTTTGACATTTAGCTTAAGGCCATGATTCTGACACC
Source organism: Protopterus annectens (assembly GCF_019279795.1). Classification (NCBI taxonomy): domain Eukaryota; kingdom Metazoa; phylum Chordata; order Ceratodontiformes; family Protopteridae; genus Protopterus; species Protopterus annectens. Next base: position 21,818,940 of record NC_056730.1, read on the forward strand.
AGGTATTCGCCTCCGTGAGACCCTTCTGGAGAATGTCTGTGTCAGCCGAGGAGTTGATTATGGCCCCCAGTTTGCAATCATCTGCAAACTTGGTCAGCCATAGTCCCCCCGTGCTTGCCTGTACCTCAGAGAAGTATATACCGAACAGGAGGGGTCCCAGGACTGAGCCCTGAGGGACTCCACTTGTAACTGGTTTAGAGTCGGACATAGCACCCGCAACTCTGACCATATGAGTTCTATCCATGAGCCAGTTTGCAACCCATCTTGTGACATAGGGGTTAATGTTCAGGCTGGTGAGCTTTTCTATAATGCCAGAATGGGGAATGGTGTTGAAAGCCTTTGCGAGGTCCAGGTAGGCTGTGTGGACTACCTTTCCCTCATCTATGGCCTTGGTAACTGTTTCAAAGAAATCAACCAGGTTTAGGAGGCATGATCTGTCTTTAACAAAGCCGAATTCGGTAGGGTCCAGTGTCTGGAGGTTCCCAATGTCTTTGTTAATGAGTTCCATGATGATGCGCTCCATGGCTTTGCAGACCAAGCTAGTCAGGATTATAGGGCAATAGTTCCCGGGATCTGTTGTTGCACCACCTTTGTGGATAACTGTTGCTGTACGCCATTCTTTGGGTACATAGCATGTGGTGAGGCTGAGCTTGAACAGTGAGTTTAGGTGAGGGGTTAGTTCATTTTGGAGCTCATGTAGGATGCAGCCTGGGATGCCATCCGGTCCCATTGATGCTGTGTTCTTGGCTTTGGAAGGGGCTGTTTTCACCTGAGTGTCTGTGATGTCTGGGGCTCCACAATCATCTGGAATGGACACGGGCCCTTTAGGGGTGAGGGGGGGAGGGGTAAAGTTTGCACTGAACCTGTCAGCCAGGATGTTGGCAATTTCTGTTGGTTCAGTGTATTTTTTGTCATTTTGCACTAGCTCAGAGCAGATCTGAGAGCTGCCACTTAGATTCTTGACATAGCTAAAGAAGGCTTTGTGATTATCATTAGTGTCTTTGGCAATTTTTCTTACGAAGTTGGCCTTGGATGATTTTATGAGGGATCGTAGTTTCTTGCTTTTACTGATTAGGGATGCCTTCCCTTTTTGGGATTTTGCTCTATCATGTAGTAGTTTCCTAATTCTGTTGTACAGCTTATTTATGGCTGGGGTCCACCAGACTGGTTTTCTCATTTTGGAGGAGTGAGTCTTTGTTTTACTTGGGATGGCTCGATCCATGCATTCCTGTAGGTGCACATAGAACGCATTTGTGTATATTAGATTGTTTCCCAATTGCCCCAGAGCACTGTCTGGCTAAGTGACTGGCTCAGAGGTATAGAGTAGGCAAAAAAGAGCCTGAGGGACTCAAATCTCGGATGAGCAAAAATCAAATATTAGGCAGTACAGTAAACTCTCAGTTAACCAGAACTCATGCAGCCAGCATTCTCAGGCAACCAGACAAAAAAAATTGAAGAAATACAGTGCAAGTTTCATGTGTCGCACTTTCTGTCCCCCCCCCCCCCGAAACATACCTTATGTTTTTCCAGTTGTAAAAAGGAAGAAAGGAATAAATTCCCTCTCTGAGAACAAGCCAAATCAAACAGTGTAGGGTACAGTGTTAGTCAGTCCTATTTTTAATAGTAACTCTCAAGCAAGCAGAAACTACAGTTATCTGGCATCTACCAATCCCCATGTATGTGGGTTAACTGAGAATTTACTGTAGTATTATTGTGTGACTAAAGTAGCATCAGTACTGTATTTAAGAGATTTTCAGATTACACACAGATGTAAATAATTACTGTCCCCAACTAAACTTCCTTCCTTCCTTGAATGCAAGCCTGGCCTTTGAAGTCTAACCTCTGTTGACAAAGCTTCACTCATTCTGGAAGAACTCCAAAACAACACAGAAGCAGCAGAGCCACCAATGCTTTGTAAAGTGGCAAAATTAATGACTTTACAGACTCTGCGGTGGTGGTGTTGCCATAGCGTTGTCGCCTCACAGTAAGACATTGTGCCGTTCGATTCTCAGCGAAAGCGTCTTCTGTGTGGAGACATGTGTGAATGGGCGTACCTTCGTTGAAGGTTGTGCATCAGAGCTGGCAACTCGGTACATAAAAATCTACTGCCAATCATTAGCGGACCGGAGTTCAGCTGTGGCGACCCCTAACCGGGAAAAGCCAAAAGGCACAACAGTCCATAGAATGAAATCTACATGTCCTCACAATTCAACCTTCTACTGGCATAACTGAATGGATGAGCTAACACACTCCAGAATCTTCCAGTTTAATAGAATTTACAAGAACCACTTGACATAACATGTATTTCTTTGATAGATATTCCATGGTTTCTGAGTCACACCAGTGTAAAGGGATCTTACGGAGTAGAGCACTGTGCTTTGCAACATGATGTCTGTATGGAATATTTCATCAGGCGGTGAAAGTCTGAAGGAAAGGGCAGCTTCATGCAGGTTTCCATGACTTTTATCTGTTAAGCTAGTCTATACATTATCTGGCAAGCATGTTGTTTACATGGAATCGATACAAAAACATTAGGGACAAACAGGGTTCTGAAAGCAGTATTACATGTGAAAGAAGACACGGCAACTGGGATACAAGGAATCCAGCTTGGAATTCTAAAAAAAAAAACAAAAAAAAACTAACAAATACATTCTCTAACAAATCACAGGAAATGGGTAGTTTCCTAAGATTGGAGAAGGGCCTAAATCCTCTTACAAAATGGAAAGCAAGTTAGTGGAAAACCACCACAACTATTTACTTTTTTTCTTCAGCAATAGTAATGACTGCAGAATAATTTCAAAAGGTTAAAATGTGCAGTATTCAAAAGATCAATCTGACTCTGGGCTCAAGGTATTATGGATTTGTTTTATTTTTGAGCTGGAAGACTGATAGTTGAACTGATAATCTTTTCCAGCCAAGACATACTTACATAAAACAAAACTGCAAGCAATAAACTGATCACACACACCATATATTAAGGAGCATTACAAAGCATACCAATGAGTGATACAACAGGCAAGATAAAAAAAATGAGGGGAAAGGAATTAGGATAGGAAGGCCTGGTCAGATTACTTGAATTTTTTTGGCAACATTATCAAAACATATAGACCCAGGAAGATACATGGGTATAGTTTATCATGGTTTAGGCAAGGAATTATACAAGCAACATACAAAAAAATTAATTCCAGAATTAGTCAACCCATAAATGAGTCTCAAGATGATAACCAAATTAAAAAGAATATTGCACAACAGCAGCAAAAGGAAATAATAAATGTAGTGCAGATAATAAGAGAAGTATTAGTTGATCATCTATGTTAAAGCCGAGCTTTATTTATTATTTATTTTACATTTTGTTTACTGGGAAAGTCCAACTGGGCATGGATCCCGTTTTCAGTGGAGGCCCGGGGAGAAAAGGTCCACAAATATTAGTACAGCAAATATAGTAAATACAATAGACATGTTAATAAAGTGTGGCACAGAGTCAAAAAGTTAATAAGGTGCAGGTCAAGAGAGTGTAACAAATAACTTACACTTCAGGACAGGAAAGAACAAGTCTGAGATCTGCAATAGTGATGATATACAATCTATCCTGAAAAGTTTGAAACAGAAAATGTTAAGGCAGCAGGAAGAGTCAGACATAAGGTAGCTGAGATTTAATACAAATGAATGCTCCAGAGAAGGATGAGGATCTTCAACAGCATGAACATGATTTAGCGACTCCCACCCCAAAAACACTGTTCAATCTCTGCCTCCATACAGGTCTTGTACCAGGTGAATAGATAATCGCTAGAACCATTCCTTTACATAAGGAAGAACCTTCTACAGACCCAGGCAATTACAGGCCCATAAGTCTGACCAGCTTCATATGTAAAGCCCTAGAAAGGCTTATTATGCAACTAAACAGTACAGACATATGGAAACTCCAAACCCAAGATCATTTTCAGTTTGGATTTGTTAAGGGCAGGTCATGCTTACTCTACTAAGTGGACATTTTTGAAAAAGTCAACAAATCAATGGATGAAGGTAAAATAGTCCACTTTGCATACCTCACCTTAGCAAAGGCTTTTGACACAGCCCCTCAGGTGTAGTAAAAATGCTGAATAGACTGGGAATAAACCCCTACATTACATACTGGATTGCCAACTGGCTCACAAATAGGACGCAGGAGATCAAAATAAGGGAAGCTATTTCCACAAAGAAACCAGTCACCAGTGCAGTCCCCCAAGTTTCTGTGCTGGACTCTCTCCTGTTTGGCATCTACTTCACTGAAGAAAAAGCCAACAGTAAAGGGCTCTTGTTGACTAACTTTGTAGATTACTGCAAGTCAGGAGCAGTCATTGCATCCTCAAACAACTTAGCCATCCTGAAGGAAGGTTTGTTCCAAATAAATAAACAGTGCCAAAATCATGGACCAAGATAAGACTTACAGCTACAAAAATGCATTATCTTATTCTTTAGAAAGTCATTTACCCCGAGGAACTACCACACTGACAATATTTATTTGAAGATTCACCCAGTTGTTTAGAATTTGGGAAATTTTGACCAACATGTCCATTATCATAGAAAGTCCTTCTATATTGTGCAGCTTATAAATAAAGGAATTGTGAGTAGATTTAGACATGCCATTACCCCCCCCCCCCTTTGCTCAGCCTTATTACATCAATCATTGAGTATAATGCCCCCTTTGGCATGTATCTGTCCAGGCACATGCAACAAGTGGAACACCCACAGAGATACCTTACTAAAAGGACTCAAGGCCTAAACAAAATGTCCTACAAAGTCGGCCTAAACGCACCGTCACTGTAGTCATTTTCCTCCAGACTACTAAGAGGCGAGCTATGGCATCCTTGACCCATTACTGATGGATTCACTGCACATCCACAAGTCAAATGGCATCAGAAATAATAAGTCTATGGATCTAAACCTCTTCTACACCATTAACAGAACTATCTGGTGAGATAGGTATATCTCACTCAGGATACTGCTGCTGTGGAAAACACTCCCCATCCAGATAAAACAAAGTCCATCCCTGTCCATATTCAAGACTGACTGAATGGGAAACAGAAGATTTACCCCAGGACTGCCCTCTGTATTATTAATGGACAGAGGCAGCTTCTAAATGCTTTATCCCATGCATGGGCCCTCACCAAATTAGCTATAATATGATCCCAGTTATTCTCGTTAGGGGTAATATATAATTATCGACCACGAGATGGATGAGGCCATTCTGTAACCAAATGAGGCAAGTTACTTAAGGCACAAAAAGGGAAATTGGGTAGGCTTAAAATGGCCTGGAAGAGCAGCTAGCCCAGTATTTACCAATGAACCTATAAAAGCAGTGTATATTGTAAAGATTTATTTATTTATATTTAAAGAACCTTGAATTTGTGCATTTTATAGGTTGCTGAACATCCATAAGTGAATATCTCTACCAGGAAGACTTACTGAACATATCATTAAACTACTGAGTCATAATTATCATAATTTGTAAAAGATTCTTTCAATGTATTAAGGGAATTACAGGTTGTGAAGTGGCAATCACTTTTCTATTTTGTGACAGCTGATATAGCAAGACTATACACATTCATGAAGCAATAGTATGGAATCAGGCATGTATCGTCATTTTTACCTAAAAATAAAAGGACATCATTTTTAAAGCAATTGCTTGAATTCTGTCTTACAGAAAATGTCTTCAGTGTTAATGAGAAATATTATTTACACATGCAAGTTACAGTGATGGGGGCCCTGATTGCCACAGCTATGGCAACTGGTTGACAGGCTTCTGTTGGAATCAGTTAGTACATTCATTGTTTTTTAAGCAAACATGTAAAACACTATTATCATGTCACAGATGATTTCTATTTGCAGTGGGGGTTCAAATATTTAATCAGTTTAAGAGGGACAGACTTAAGGTGGGTTTTAAATTTATAGCATAGTATAATTTCAATTCTACACAACAATTTCTGGATGTAGAATTGTGGATTCAAAACTGTATAACCATACTTCTCAGTTCTATAGATTTTCACTGAATGATTTTTTTGCCTCATATTTTTGGTCTGTTCTTCATAAAATTTGTGGTTTTCTGGAAAATAAGTTATGATTGAAGTTGCTAAATAATAACATACGTTTGAATTTCAGAGTTCATATCCTTCAGGAAAAACGCATGCTAACACAGAAACTGTTATTCTAGTAACTTTCTAAAGTTTATAAAAGCAATGTTTAAAATCTGTTTCTATTTCTGTGCCTTTGTCCCCTATTATTTCAGGATTTGTTCATATTTCTTGTGCTAAGAGGCTAAGAGGAATATTTAATAGTATCTAGATTGGTTAGAAAATCTAATGTTCACATTTTATTTGTAAGAAGCTCTCACCATCCACATCTAGTTTGCTTGCTAATGTAAAAAAAATTTTTTTTCCAAGCACTCAGACTGAGCAGAAGTCCTAAAGTCGAAGAGACAACTAAAGAAATTTCATTTTAAAAGAAAAGCTTTTTGAACCAGAGCATAGCTTATCTCGGGAATTCAATAAAGTCCATGTAGGCTTTGAGCAAAGCCTACATGGAATTTATGTCTTAACGCTATGAGCAGCGGGGCTTATCTCACATTTATGCTGCTCATCACGCTTACATGAATACAAGCAAGGTTTCATGGCCAGCAGCAGTGCTGCAGCTATAAAGCCATGCAGAGCAGCACAACCAGTGAAACAAGAAGCATTCAAGTTTACCTACAAACAAACCTGCTCTTTGAGATTGTGAGAACAGCGACAAAAACTACCAGGCGTGAAAATACTAAAATAACAGCAGTGATAACATAGTAAAGAAACGTGCGTTGAGTGTAATGCACAAACAAATATTTGCAGAATGAAATAATGGAGGGGGTAAATGGCAAGGGTAAAAGCAAGGGAATGTACTCTTGGCAGGGGAAGTGTGCTGATGAAAACATATGAATGATAAGAATGCATAAAGAGGAAGAAGAGAACTGTAAATATGGCAATGTTTTCAAGATAGGATATGTCAATGTATATACACTTCCAAGACAAGTCAGAAGCAAACATTAAGCACATATGTAGATAGCACAGTACGTACTGCTGTTTACACCTTCTGTGCTACTACATTATATCATCATACATGATAGTATATCTGCACCTATATATCTATATCTTTCTATATATCTATATATATATCTATATTTATCTCTCTCTCTCTCTCTCTCTCTCTCTATATATATATATATATATGTATACGGGTTTAGGACATATGGCCGAAAATCCATTTGGCCGAAAATATGTTACATAGGGCCAAAATCGCCGAAAATCCATTTTGCCAAAAATGCTACTGACACTGTATATGCCCTGTTCCCCACTGTAGTGTTATCTCGGAGTGAGAATAATAAAGTAGGGGTGGTGTGGGGGGCAGTGTGCCAGTTCAGTTTAGTAGTGTCTGCCATTATTTAATATTGTCTAGTGGCTATTCATAGTATAAGCAAGTATTTGTAAACCTGAGTAGGTGGGGGGCTTCAACCCCCACACCTCCCCACTTTAATATTCTCACTCCAAGATCGCACTACAGTGGGGAACAGGGTATATACACTGTCAGTAGTATTTTCGGTGAAATGGATTTTAGGCCAAATGGATTTTCAGCCATATGTCCTAGACCTATATATATATATATATATATATATATATATATATATATATATATATATATATATATGTATATGTGTGTGTGTGTGTGTGTGAGATGGTCATACAAGGTTACATGTCAGTGGAGGTAAATGTTTGTGATATAAACATCAATGACATTCTCACTGGAGAGGAAATTTAGCAAGGGTGGTATATCCAATGGGGGTATGTGCATACTCTGAAAATCTGCAAAATGACTTGTTTGAATTTGACTGATGTTACCATAGGTTTCAACCAATCAGGTCCACATAACAACAGCTTCATTGATAAATGTAGACAGAAATAGGTGAAATCAAGGACACTTTTGAAACATTATGACCATTAATCTGCAGCATTGACAGAATATCTGAGTGTAACTTATTAAACATGCTCTGCAGGAACAGATTTGTACAACTGCAATGATTGACAGCATGCTATAAGGGGAATTCACCATACCCTTCCCCTAAACTGACCACTGGAGGGGTTAAGAGTGACAGTGTTAAACCTGAAGTTGAAATCAGGGCAATCCTGGCCAGTTTAGTGGTCTCATGACACATAAGCCACAAACCCCACATGCAAAAATAAAACCCATGCTATCAATTTTGTCACTGAGCTGTGTATTTACTTGGTGCAACACAGAAAGACATACCACACAAACATCTAGTAGAACACCTTTAAGGGAAGTCAGCATTGTCAAATCCTAATGGATATGAATCCCAAAGAATAGTTCTGTGTGGCTGACCAGCCATACTGATGACAACAAATACAAATAACATTCTATTATGAGTGGATTCCCTACACACAGCTGCATTTGCCACAAGTAATAGCAATGGATCTTGTCTGAAGCATCTTTAATTATGTGTGAATTAAGAAGTAATCCATTATAATGAATTGTGCAGCACTATGTGAGATTGATGGCAATGCATCAACTATGCTCATGTGTACAGAAAGTATAGCAATGCAAAGTCAAGTGTCAACGAGCGCGGAAGCTATCACAGTGATATTGTACACATACCAAACAATACAACTTCTATAAGAACATTTTAAAACTCAACACATGTCAAATGATTACTGTGCCAGTGACATTGCCAGTGAAAATGTTATACTGCCATGATCTCATGACATACATCCATATTTGCTCATTTGAACTATCAAGTTGTAATACTGATGTGATGTAATGGTACATCTATAATGCAGTGCAGTCACACTATAGCTGTACCTGTGCTACAACTGGACTTCAGTCTGCACATCACCTCCAAATAAAATGCTGTGTTTGAATCACATATGACACAGCAGAATTAACACACTTGTATAATTTCATAGGTGAATATTATGTTACTGCCCTTAAGAGCCATTTTAAGCCTAGTCAAAACATGAGGTCAGACTCAAATCCTGTACCTTGGTATTTATAATGTAAACACCTTAACCATTATGCCAAACTCAACCCTCTGAACTCAGCCTATTTTACATAATTACATCACCTGCACATCATATGCCTATATATTTATCAGTGGAAATGCCTGAGTGAAGGCCCTGACATATATATGGACACATTATAACTGAAGTGGATGTGGTTCATGCAGATCAGTTAATGAGACAAATGCTGATAGGCACACAATGCTGCTGGGGAACACCTGTATAATCTGTGTGCTCAGCAACACAATAGTGCATACAATGAATTCACCAAGGTTGCAAGTGGATCTCAACATGTCACATGTTTATCTATATAAACAGCATTACATGTGGTTGAACCCAGGCGCACATGCCCATGTAATCCGTAAGATGTAATATTGCCATATGTCAGATAATATTTCTGGATGCTAGGTGTACATGTGCACACATGTGCCATACTGTATCTGTCACTGTGATGGCTGCACGACAACTCTGTAAAATGTTGATATACTGCAGGACTAGAACACATGCCTTAGTAAGGCAACAAATACATAGCATCATCCAATGTGAAAAGTCCTCAGGAGTTATATTACTGCAGCTGTTATGGAAGAAACATGTAATAAAATGGCAGCAGAAGCCATCAATGCAGTAGCTCAAATCCCCCAATTGGAATACACCATTCTAGGACTACAGTACATCCACACCTTAACATAGCACATGTGGATGACAACAACATTGGCATGTGTAATGTTCAGAGGGTCATAGGTTCATAGGTTCATAGGTTCATAGGTTCATACTAGGCTATCTGCCCTAGGGCATTTATAAGCCTAGCCAGAGTGTGTGTGGCTTTCACCACCCCTTAGGATGAGAATACTATACCCATTAGTTTGCTGTGCCTCTGTTCAGCAGTGATACAGAGATGATTCCCGGGGTAAACCTACGATCTCCCATCCACTCGTCAAGATTTCTCTTGAACAGAGTCAGTGAGGGGCTCTGCCTCACATGGACTGGGATTCTGTTCCATAGTGTAGGGAGTCTCTGGGTGATGAATCTGTCCCTCCAGCACGTCCTATTTATATCCATGTTGAGGTTTAAGTCTCTTGCTCTCATGGCTCTGGTGGATTTGGATTTTTTGAGGTGGAGCATGTCCATTAATTCCGGGTTGGACATGGCCTTGTATGTCAGGCACAGATCACCTCTGAGCAGACGGTATGCGACTGAATAGAGCTGGAGTTTCTTCAGTCGGGCATCATATGACATATGTTTGAGCCCCTTTATCCTTTTGGTGAGGAACTTTTGGGGTCTTTCCAACTGCTGCAGGTGTCGGGTAAGGTACATTCCGATGGGGCGTTGTACTCAATCATTGGTCTGATAAGTGAAGAGTACAGGGGTACAATGACTTCTCCTGATCTGGATGTGAATCCCTTCATGATCAGGTGGGCAATGTAGAAGGTCTTCCTAACCACTTTGGCAATGTGAGTGTCAAAAGAGAGGTTACTGTCAACTTGGGTCCCCAGGTCCCTGATAACTTCTTCCGTGTTTAATGGATTACCACCTATGTGGTAATTAGGGGTTACCTTGTTTTTCCCAAAGGGTATGACTATACATTTTTTGGCATTTAGCTTAAGGCCATGGCTCTGGCACCAGTTATCCATTTCTATGAGACCTTTCTGGAGGATGTCTGTGTCTGATGGAGTGTCAATTATGGTGCCCAGTTTGCAGTCATCTGCAAATTTTGTCAGCCACAATCCCCTATGTTTGCCTGCACTTCAGAAAAATAAATGCCGAACAAGAGGGGGCCCAGGACTGAGCCCTGTGGGACACCGCTCGTGACCGGCTTAGAGTCTGACATGACACCAGCAACTCTAACCCTGTGTGTTCTGTCCTTGAGCCAGTTTGCAACCCATCTTGTGACATATGGGTTTACATCTAAGCTGGTGAGCTTTTCTATGATGCCCGAGTGGGGTATTGTGTCGAATGCTTTTGCTAGGTCAAGGTAGGCTGTGTGAACTGCCTTACCCTCATCAATGGCCTTAGTGACTGTTTCGAAAAAGTCGACCAAGTTCAAGAGGCAGGATCTGCCCTTGACAAAGCCAAATTGGGTAGGATCCAGTGTCTGTAGGTCCCCAATGTCTTTATTTATGAGTTCCATTATGATCCTCTCCATAGCTTTGCAGACAAGGCTCGTCAAGCTTATGGGGTGGTAATTTCCAGGGTCCGTAGAAGCACCGCCTTTGTGGAGTGGGACCACAGTTGCCGTACGCCACTCTTTGGGTACATATCCCGTAGTAAGGCTAAGATTAAACAGCAGCCTTATGTGTGGGTTTAGTTCCTCATTGAGTTCGTGTAGCACACAGCCGGGGACACCGTCCGGTCCCATTGATGCTGTGTTTTTTGCTTTAGAGAGAGCAGCTCTCATCTGGGCATCTGAGATGTTTGGGAGGCTAGACTCTGGTGGGATAGATATTTCTCCTTCTGGGGGGGGGAGGGGAGAAATTTGCACTGAACCTGTCTGCTAGTATGTTGGCAATGTCTGTGGGTTCAGTGATATTTTTTTATCATTTTGGACTAATTCTGAGCATATCTGGGAGTTTCCACCCAGGTTTCTAACATAGCTAAAGAAGGCTTTATGATTGTCTTTTGTGTCATTAGCGATTTTTCTCTCAAAGTTGGCCTTGGATGATTTTATGAGTGATCGTAGTTTTTGCTAGTATTGATCAGAGATGCCTTCCCATTTAGGGATTTTGCTCTGTCATGTAGTAGCTTTCTCCTCTTGTTGTAGAGTTTGTTTATGGCTGGAGTCCACCAGACCGGCGCCTGCCTTTGGTGGAAAAGGTCTTGATTTTATTAGGGATTGCTTGATCCATACATTCCTGGAGGTGCTCGTAGAAGGCATTTGTAAGGGTTTCAGCAGCGTGGGTTGTGGTTTCCACTGGCTCGGGGCCTTGAAGGATACCACTCCAGTCTTAAGAAGTGTGAAGTTTGCTTTTGAGAAGTTCTTCACTGTGGTCTTTTTTGCTGGGGGTGGGGGCGGGATGTGGATCTCAAGTGAGATTAATTTATGGTCTGATCTCACCAATGAGGGATATACTTCCGGTGTGGAGCATTTTGTCCCCATGTTTGTGATGATCAGGTCTAGTATATTTTCTCCTCTTGTGGGAATGGTGACTAGTTGTTCCATAGCATTTGAGTTTATGAACTCAAGGAACCTTTGGGCTAGAGTGTTGGGGCTTGAGTAATGTTCCCAGCCTATGTTTGGGTAGTTGAAGTCACCCAATATGATGGTGTTTGGAGAGACATTTATACTCTCCAGTGTCTTCAGGAAGGCTGTGTGGGTTTCCTGAGTTTGAGAAGGTGGTCTGTAGCATGTTACAAACTGTAGGGCAGTTTTACCTATGGTTAATTGCACCTGGATGGTCTCCGATGCTTCGTGCGTTGCCACTAACCTGGAGGTGTGGGTATCCTTTATGAATATGGATACTCCCCCTCCTTTTGTAGTTCGGTCCAGATTTTGGGGCCGGAACGCATGATATGAGGTATAACCTGATAGTGCTGGGGTGCTCTCAGGAGCCTTGAACCAGGTTTCAGTCACAGCACAAACATCGATGTTCTCCATACTGAGGAGGGCTTTGAGGGCGTGCATCTTAAGGTTTAGACTTCTGGCATTGAGCAGTATTACCCTTAGTTTTTCTCCATTTTTGTTTTCTAGGGCGGTAGGTTTATCATTTGAGCCTTGCCTAAAAAAGGCACTATGGGGTGGCAAGAGCCTTTGCCAATATCCGGAAGCCCAGGGGTGACAGGTGCAAGCCATCCCTTGCGAAGCAGCGTGGCTTGTCAAGCATGTCATCCCAGGCAGACAGACATTGGATCCCCTTAGAATGACACCAGTAATTAAGTCAATTATTAAAGCTGATTATTTTGTCTCTGTATTGTGGCATCATTCTTGGTGAGGGTAGGATACTGCTCAGGGTCAGGGTCATACCAGCCTGGGCTACATAATCTGAGAGCTCCTCTATGTCTCTTTTCATGTAGTCCAGGGAGGTATCGTCTCAGGTCGCTCACACCGGCATGGACAATGACTGAGTCATACTTGTACTTGCTGTGGAGTGACCTGAGTGCTTGTGTTATGTGGCAGATTCTAGCGCCTGACAGGCAGCTAACTGTGATCTTTTCCTTGTTCAGTCTGGTGAGTTGGACGTCAGTGTGTCTGACTATGGAGTCACCTATAACAAGTGTGTCTGGCATTGTGTTTGGCCTTAAGGGCTGTGACTGTTTAGCACACTGACTTTGAGAACTATGTGTTGCATGTCTTATGTCTTGAGGTGGCAGTTGCTTGGGTGTCTGCTTTGGAGGCCTCTGTAGTTTTGGTAGATTTTTGATCAGTGCCTCCGAGTATGTCTTTGTGTGTTTATGTGTTTGTTTTGCAGTTGTGATAGTTCTATGTGAAACTGGGTTTGTGGTGTGCGTGGTTTCCTTCTCCTCCTGTCTGGTCTTGCCAGTCCTGAGTTGAGAGAGCTCAGCCTCCAGTTTGGCTATATAGTTGCATCTCTCACATGTATTTGTGTTTTGTGGGAGAAGGAGTGGTTTGTCTGTGTACATGAGGCAATTGTAACATTGCCTCAAGATGCCCAGATTCACCAGCTGAACAGGAGAGGACGCTAGCAACTGACCCTTCGACATGCTGGAAAAAGTGAAAAAGTTTGCTGTGTAACTGAGTCAGAAGGGACCTATAGGGAAATGGGTACTCAAGGGGATTCTAGGCTAATGTAGTGCTTTGTTTAGTATACAAGTACTTTACCTATATAAAAATGCTTTAGGAGCAAGTGCTGAGCTATTGAGATAGAGAATAGACTGTTTAGATTGCAAGTAGAGAAGTTCTAAGGGAAAAATTGAAGAGCAGACTTTACGGAGCCAGAAATAGTTTAACCTTGTTTAACCGGCGCTGCCCGATGGTGCTCTATGGGCAACTCCGCGCTAAATCATGCCAAAGCGCGCTAAAGTGGGCTTTATAGCAGGGGGTTGAAAAGACCTAGGAATTGACCCAAAATGGCCAATAGACTACAAGTTTCTGGCTGGAACCACTGCTCTAGGGACAAATAGGCTGCTCAGTGCTCCCCACTCCCACTGGTGAACAAAGAAGCTTCCCTTTATCCAAATAAGGATATGGAATAGCACAGGAACCAAGCCAAAGCCCAGAGATCAGCAAACTCTGAAGACTGGACTATTCTAGTTCAGTAAGGTGGGAAAACAAGATTTTTTTTTTTTTTTTTTGCAGAAAACAGAGGAAAAACAGACAGTAAATGCTATAAATGCTTTTAAACGGCTAGCGACTTGAGTGTGTTAGCCTACAGGTAAAATTAAGCAACAAATAACTTTTTAAAAGTGCAAAACAGTTAATCAACACAAAAACAGTTTAAATAGAATGCAGAGCTGTATAAACAGGCAAAAATGCTGTCGCTAAGTAGTAAATAATCAAAAGCCAGAAAAAATACTTAAATCAGGAAAAGTCACTCTTTTGCTCTCTGCTGCTTGTAGAACTCTGCAGGACACCACGAGGAGCTGTGCTGAGTTGAATACAAGCAAAAAGCGCTAAAGCGGGCTTTATTACAGGGGGCTGAAAAGAGCTAGGAATTGACCCAAAATGGCCAATAGACTACAAGTTTCTGGCTGGAACCACTCCTCTAGGGACAAACAGGCCGCTCAGTGATCCCCACTCCCACTGGTGAACAAAGACGCTTCCTTTTATCCAAATAAGGAAATGGAATAGCACAGGAACCAAGACAAAGCCCAGAGGTCAGCAAACTCTGAAGACTGGACTATTCTAGTTCAGTAAGGCAGGAAAACAAGATTTTTTTTTTGTTTTTTTGTCTTTTTTGCAGAAAACAGAAGAAAAACAGACAGTAAATGCTATAAATGCTTTTAAATGGCTAGCACACTTGAGTGTGTTAGCCTACAAGTAAAATTAAGCAACAAATAACTTTTTAAAAGTGCAAAACAGTTAATCAACACAAAAACAGTTTAAATAGAATGCAGAGCTGTATAAACAGGCGAAAAAGCAGTCGCTAAGCAGTAAATAATCAAAAGCCAGAAAAATACTTAAATCAGCCAAAAGTCGCTCTTTTGCTCTCTGCTGCTTGTAGAACTCTGCAGTACACCACGAGGAGCTGTGCTAAGTTGAATACAAGCGAAAAAGCGCGCTAAAGCGGGCTTTATTACAGGGGGCTGAAAAGAGCTAGGAATTGACCCAAAATGGCCAATAGACTACAAGTTTCTGGCTGGAAACCACTCCTCTAGGGACAAATAGGCCGCTCAGTGCTCCCCACTCCCACTGGTGAGCAAAGACGCTTCCTTTTATCCAAATAAGGATATGGAATAGCACAGGAACCAAGACATAGGGTCATAGGATATTGCTAGGCTACCAGCCAAAAGTAGATAACATCTTAGACATTATTATACCATATAAAGCCAAATCGCTATAGCTATGTGATGGAAGATAGTAGGGGTATATGCGTATGTGTGTATGTGTTTGATAATATTACAAACTGCCTCTGTCCACATGTGTCATTTGAACCACCCTATTACAGAATTAGCAATCACACCTCCAATTGTCTGGAGATGGCTTTCAGAGGGTCATGAAGGGGCTCTGCTTCACAATGTGTGCTTGCATCTTTGAGATGCTGACTTCCTCAGTGCTAAACAGAAAGGATGTTATGTGGGCAGAGGGAAAAAGGGGATGTTGGATTCAGGGGGCTATGTAAAAGGCTTTCCTGAGTGGGAGTCAAATGAAAAGAGATTCAGAATGTCATACAATGATTGCAATATACCACCAATACTAGCTGACTGATGTCAGATTCAAACACCACACCTCACCTCTGTATGCATAGAAGCTGTATTCCATACAATGTACGACTAGCACCACCACACATGTCTGATTGTGCCAGTGTCAGAGTGCATTTTATAGAAGATGACATCATAAGTGTATGCTGAGAAGTTTGGGAGGATTGTCTGACATAACTGCAGACTCACATCCTGGTGTAGAATTGTCTTCAGACTGATATTAAATGAATACACCCTTAGGCTTGACTGCTGTGAGGTTGGAACCCCTACCTATATAATTACATAAGCTATAGAGCACAGTATTTATTGCTAGTACTATCACACACATTCATCATTTTAATAGTGTCAGAATGCACTTTATAGAGGAAGATATCATCAGTGTATGCAGAGAAGAACATGTTGGGAGAAGTGTCTGACATAAATATGGACTCACATCCCAATGTAAAATTGTTTCAAGAAAGACAGTTGAATGAACACAGACACTCAACTTGACTGCTGTGAGATTAGAACCCCTACCTATCTAATTACACAAGCTGCAGAAAACAGTACTTAACACTAGTGTCACTACAAAAAGCTGAATTTAATACTGTCAGAGTGCATTTTATAGAGGAAGATATAATCAATGTATGCAGAGAAGAACACATTGGGAGGAGTATCTGACATAAATGTGGACTCACCTCTTGGTGTAAGACTGCCTCTAGACTGATAGCTGAAGGAAGACAGACACACATTCAACATGACTGTTGTCAGATTAGAACCTCTATCAATGTAATTACATAAATTAGAGACCAGAGTACTTACTGCTTGCACCACTGCAGAAGAGCAGTTTTGCACTCTTATAGTGAACTTTATAGGGGATGACATCATTAGTGTATGTTGAAAAGAGGATGTTGGGGGGCTGTACGAAATAGTTGTGGAGTCAAGTAGCAGTATAAAAGTATCTTCTGAATGCTACTTGAGGGAGAGCAGAGGGACCAGCACTCATGCTATTCTGACTACAAACACAAGTTGATTGCTGTGTGATTAAAACCCCTACCTATCTAATTCCACAAGCTACAAAATGAAGCACTTAACACTCACACCACTGTAGTAGTCTGAGCTGAACACTGTCAGTGTACACTTTGTTGAGGATGACATCATCATAGTGTCACAGGTAACATACACTGTTATAAGACTTATTTGCAAAGTCAGGACCTGTGATTTGATTGTGTGAGAGCAATTTAGAAAAGGACATATAAATACATGTTGACAACTTAAGTGAAAGCTGTCAAGAATGCATATTGCAGAAGTGAGACAAATGTGCACGTGTTTCTCAGGATGTTGTGTAGATGACACACACATACGCAAACATACACTTTGGAAACTGCAGTAGTGCAATGATGGATTTATGTGTCTTCATATTCAGATGAAGGTTTGTCCACATTAAAAAAGTTACTGATAATATATATGAGATATGATCATGGAAGATTAATGCCCAGTGTCATTATAAACCCATATCAAATGTAACAATGCAGTTATGTTCTGTAATTCTGGAGTCTGTTTGACAATTGCCCAAGTCCTGATATGTCATTTACAAATGCATTGCTGCAGGGCACACATGAATATCAGAAAGGATACGTTCAGTTAAGCACACATGGCACTGCCCTTCTCCTGTGTTTATGAATGCATTTCCATGTATAGGAGGATTACAGCACAGTTACCAGAGTTAGACATGCTATATACCTGTTCACATAGTGCATCACAGAGAAAATGATTTGAGTTGATGATGGCAAAGTATTAGTGCATGCATGATTCAAATTTCAGGAATTCAAGTTTATCTTGTAAAGTAGCAGTGCCTACTGGTGCTCTTTGCCAAATTAAATGCAAATAGGAACATACAGTAACTGACCTGATTGGGGTTAACTGCAAAATACATCTGTTTCTTAATGCTTCATGTGTCAGGCTTGCAAGATATGTTATGGGAGAACTTGCTGGCAGCTGGAATGATGTACATGCTGTAGTCTTTCTTTGACATGTCAGGGCCGATGTTTTATTACATCCTTGTTTTCCACATTTGCATGACGTTAAGTGCTGATCAAATGTGGTTCTTTGCTTAAGGAAAACTGTGAAAAATGTAATGTAATATGCATTCCTTTGTGCAAACAGGCCCAGATGCGATGTGCAGCTGTAAGCACTCTGGAAAGTACTGAGTGTGTGAAATACACCAGCTCCATAGCTTTCATTGTAGCACAGAATGTGAGGGGAGTGAGCTCCTTTTCAGAACACAGGTGAGTCAATGGTGTCAGGATGTCATTACCTAAATAGATGTGATCAGAGGTGCAAATGTGGCTATTAATGAGCACATTAAAGTATGTGTCTTCCCCAAATGCCTTCTTCAATACACTTCTACAACTAGTAGCTGTTTTGCAGGTCTCACTGCAGACCACAAGTTAATTGTGTGTACAGTTTGCTACAAATGACAAGGGTGGTACATATTTTGAAATTATATCCTGAGAAGTGTGCGCAGTATGTTTGTCATAGTAAGATCAGTTTCCACATTATTTAGCTGCCATGCTCTGTAGTGTAAAGTGACTAATATAGGGTAAAGAAGGGTTAGGAGAGGAACTATAGACCTATGATAAGCCAAATAAGGTTGGATAAATATGTCATAGTTGTGAGGATGGATGTCAATGCAAATATTTTTTTAGGCCAATATCCAATATATTTCCACAAGAACTCATAACTGCGGCAAATGTTAAGATGTGGGTGATTAAACATCACACTAAGAAATTATTTGAGATGCATCTGGAATTGAACCTTTAATGGTATGGGTGAAAAAAAACATCAGTCAAGGTATTTATGTCAATAATCCACATAGGAAGTAAAAGCTTGCCGCATCCAGTAGTGTACAGAGCTGTCAGAGTAACTGTTTCAGAGTAGTGGCTTTACTCTGCTTTAACTCTGTGTTCACATAGTGCATTGTGTTTAAGCACTTTGTGCAGAGATACACAGACTAATTTGGCCGATAGTGAAAACTCACCAGGTTTTGCCATTCAACATGAACAGCTATTCACCTTTTCTTGGCATTGGTTTACAATGCTAAACTCTGTGCAAATGCAGAGGACAAACAGTGAAGACTTTTTGTAGGCCATTTTTGGCCATGTGTGTTGTGTGTGATTCCATATTTTAACAAGATTAAACGTGTGAAAATAAGGTTAATAAGAAAGTGGTGAAATGGGGACAGGGGAGCAGGTAGAGGGGAGAACAAAGGTTCATAGGTTCATAGGTTCATAGGTTCATACTAGGCTATCTGCCCTAGGGCATTTATAAGCCTAGCCAGAGTGTATGTGGCTTATACCACCCCTTAGGATGAGAATACTACGCCCTTTTAGGGTTTAGTTTACTATGCCTCTGTCTAGTAGTGACACAGAGATGACCCCTGGGGTAAACCTACGATCTCCCATCCACTCGTCGAGATTTCTCTTGAATAGAGTCAGTGAGGGGCTCTGCCTAACATGGACTGGGATTCTGTTCCAGAGTGTAGGGAGCCTCTGGGTTATGAATCTGTCCCTCCAGCACGTTCTATTTATTTCTGTGTTGAGGTTTAAGTCACTTGTTCTCGTGGCTCTGATGGATTTGGATTTTCTGAGGTGGAGCATGTCCATTAATTCAGGATTGGACATGGCCTTGTACGTCAGGCACAGATCACCTCTGAGTAGGTATGCGACTGAATAGAGCTGGAGTTTTTTCAGTCGGGCAGCATATGACATATGTTTAAGACCCTTTATCCTCTTGGTGAGGAACTTTTGGGGTCTTTCCAACTGCTGCAGGTGTCGGGTGAGATACATCCCAAACGGGCATTGTACTCAATCATTGGCCTGATAAGAGAAGAGTACAGGGGCACAATGACCTCTCTTGATCTAGATGTGAAACCCTTCATGATAAGGTGGGCAATATAGAAGGTCTTCCTAACCACTTTGGCAATGTGAGTGTCAAATGAGAGGTTACTGTCAACCTGGGTCCCTAGGTCCCTGATTACCTCTTCCGTACTTAATGGATTACCGCCATTGTGGTAATTTGTCGGTACCTTGTTTTTCCCAAAGGGTATGACTATACATTTTTGGCTCAGCTTAAGGCCATGGCTCTGGCACCAATTATCCGTTTCTATGAGGCCTCTCTGAAGGATGTTTTTGTCCGCTGGAGTATCAATTATGGCTTCAGTTTGCAGTCATCTCTGAACTTTGTCAGCCACAATCCTCCTATGTTTGCCTGTACCTCGGAAAATAAATGCCGAACAAGAGGGGTCCCAGGACTGAGCTCTGTGGGACACCGCTTGTGACTGGCTTAGAGTCTGACATAGCTCCAGCAACTCTGACCCTGTGGGTTCTGTCCTTGAGCCAGTTTGCAACCCATCTTGTGACATATGGGTTTACATTTAAGCTGGTGAGTTTGTCTATGATGCCCGAGTGGGGTATTGTGTCAAAGGCTTTTGCAAGGTCAAGGTAGGCTGTGTGAACTGCCTTACCTCATCAATGGCCTTAGTGACTGTTTCAAAAAAGTCGACCAAGTTCAAAAGGCAGGATCTGCAACTGACAAAGCCAAATTGGGTAGGATCCAATGTCTGTAGGTCCCCAATGTCTTTGTTTATGAGTTCCATAATGATCCTCTCCATAGCTTTGCAGACCAGGCTCATCAAGCTTATGGGCGCTGTAATTTCCAGGGTCCATAGAAGCACCGCCTTTGTGAAGTGGGACCACTGTTGCCGCCACTCTTTGGGTATGTATCCTGTAGTAAGGCTAAGATTAAACAGCAGCCTTATGTGTGGATTTAGTTCCTCTTGAGTTCATGTAGCACACAGCCGGGACACCATCCGTCCCATTGATGCTGTGTTTTTAGCTTTAGAGAGGGCGGCTCTCACCTGGGCATCTGAGATGTTAGGGAGGCTACACTCTGCTGGGATAGTTATTTCTCCTTTGGGGGAGGGGAGGAGGAGAAATTTGCACTGAACCTGTCTGCCAGAATGTTGGCAATGTCAGTGGGTTCAGTGTATTTTGTGTCATTTGGACTAACTCTGAGCATATCTGGGAGTTTCCACCCAGGTTTCTAACGTAGCTAAAGAAGGCCTTGTGATTGTCTTTTGTGTCTTTTGCATTTTTCTCTCAAAGTTGGCCTTGGATGATTTTATGAGTGATCGTAGTTTTTGCTAGTACTGATCAGAGATGCCTTCCCTTTTAGGGATTTTGCTCTGTCATGTAGTAGCTTCCTCCTCCTGTTGTAAAGTTTGTTTATGGCTGGGGTCCACCAGACCGGCGCCTGCCTTTGGGGAATGGGTCTTGGTTTTATTTGGGATTGCATGATCCATGCATTCTTGAAGGTGCCCATAGAAGGCATTTGCAAAGGATTCAGCAGTGTGGGTTGTGGTTTCCACTGGCCCAGGGGCCTTGAAAGATACCACTTCAGTCTTAAGAAGTGTGAAGTTTGCTTTGAGAAGTTCTTCACTGTGGTCTTTTGTGCAGGGGTGGGGCGGATGTGGATTTCCAGTGAGATTAATTTATGGTCTGATCTTACCAAGGAGGGATGTACTTCCGGTGTGGAGCATTTTGTCCCCATGTTTGTGATGATCAGGTCTAGTATATTGTCTCCTCTTGTGGGAATGGTGACTAGTTGTTCCATTGCATTTGAGTTTATGAATTCTAGGAACCTTTGGGCTAGGGTGTTGGGGCTTGAGTAATGTTCCCAGTCTATGTTTGGGTAGTTGAAGTCTCCCAAAATGATGGTATTTGGAGAGACATTCATACTCTCCAGTGTCTTCAGGAAGGCTGTGTGGGGTTTCTGAGTTTGAGAGGGTGGTCTGTAGCATGCTACAAACTGTAAGGCAGTTTTGCCTATGGTTAGTTGCACCTGGATAGTCTCCGATGCTTCGTGCATTGCCACTAACCTGGAGGTGTGGGTATCTTTGATGAAAATGGATACTCCCCCCTTTTGTGGTTCGGTCCAAGTTTTGGGGCGGAAAGCATGATATGAGGTAAAACCTGATAGTGCTGGGGTGCTCTCAGGAGCCTTGAACCAGGTTTCAGTCACTGCACAGACATCAATGTTCTCCATACTGAGGAGGGCTTGAGGGCTGCATCTTGAGGTTTAGACTTCTGGCATTGAGCAGCATTACCCTTAGTTTTTTTCCACTTGTGTTTTCTAGGGAGTAGGTTTGTCATTTGAGCCTTGCCTAAAAAGGCACTATGGGGTGGCAAGAGCCTTGGCCAATATCCAGAAGCCCAGGGTGACAGGTGCAAGCCATCCCTATGAAGCATTGTGGCTTGTCAAGCATGTCATCCCAAGCAGACAGACATTGGATCCCCTTAGAATGACACCAGTAATTAAGCCAATTGTTAAAACTCATCATTTTGTCTTTGTACTGTGGCATCATTCTTGGTGAGGGTAAGATGCTGCTCAGGGTCAGGGTCATACCGGCCTGGGCTACATAATCAGAGAGCTCCTCTATGTCTCTTTTCATGTAGTCCAGGGAGGTACGTCTCAGGTCGTTCACACCGGCATGTACAATGACTGAGTCATATTTGTACTTGCTGTGGAGTGACCTGAGTGCTTGTGTTATGTGGCGGATTCTAGCTCCCAACAGGCAGCTTACTGTGACCCTTTCCTTGTTCAGTCTGGTGAGTGGGACGTCAGTGTGCCTGACTATGGAGTCACCTATTACAAGTGTGTCTGGCATGTTGTTTGGCCTTAAGGGCTGTGACTGTTTAGCACACTGACTTTGTGAACTATGTGTTGCATGTGCTATGTCTTGAGGTGGTGGTTGCTTGGGTGTCTGCTTTGGAGGCCTCTGTTGTTTTGGTAGATTTTTAATCAGCGCCTCCGAGTATGTTTTTGTGTGTTTATGTGTTTGGGGGTAACAATACAGGAATTTGGAGGAGGGAATTAGGAACGAACCATATATATCCACTTTTTCAACATAGTAATGTGCGCATGTAGAGAAAATTTGATGAATTTGGACTGTCACAACAACACAGATGGGTGACAACAATGCAATGCTGTTGTATAGCCATTTAGACTGAATCAAATGTGTCAAAAGACACATATGAAGTTAGCAGCCTTGTATGGAAAAAGGTTTCCGTGGGACAGGTGCTCATTTTTTTTGCATTTCAAAAAGAGAGGAATGCTGGAGAAGGAACCTAGGAATGTGAGGGTTGGGTAGGTAGGGTAGGTGAGAAAGCAGGTGCAGACAGACAGGACCTATGAGACAGTCACAGGGATGGTAATGGACACAAAAGGTTGGGGGACACCATGATTGGGGATAGATACAGGCATCAAAGGCTCATGCCTGTCAAGTGTGGGAACAGTGAGAATCTAACCCTCACCCTCAGACCTGTCATCACTTCCCCCTTCAACAGTTTCCTGTGAGACTGCTTGTTATGGGAATCTCTTTTCTGTTTTAATGACTGCCTCTGCAGGTGTCTGATGTGGGCACCAAGGCCAGTTTATGTTAGATCACATGACAACCCTGGCAGCTCCTGGTGAGTGACATAATCATTGCCTCCAGCAATACTCCCAGAGGGTACCACTGCATCGCCAGCTGGGGTAATGCTACCTGATACGGATGAGCGAGGTAGGGCAGAGACTGTAAAGGTAGTACTGCCAGGTTGCACTCCAGAGGCACTGGATATTGGTGCGGCAGCTGTTGGAGGGTTGGCGGGCCAAACTACAGTGGCTGGCCCAGGTCCCTGTGATGAAATGCATTTGTTTTTTTTTTAGCAGAAAAGTATGATATCAGAATGGTTTTACTGTGGGTAACCAAAAAACAAAGGGACAGAGAGAGAGAGAGAGAGAGAGAGAGAGATAAGGGGTGGGGTGAGACAAAAAAAAAAGAAATGAGATGATTAGAACCAAGAAAAATATCACATTGTGCTTTAATATAATAATAGCCTTTTCTTAATATAGCAGATATAGGGCTTTCACAATCCTAAAAATGATTGTGAATTGTTACAGGTAATCCTTGGAATATGCACATATTCCATGTATGCTTTTAAAGATACTACAGATGAACATACAACAAGGCATTAAAGCCACGATTGCTGTATTTTAAATTTAAAATGATACTTGTTGAATGTGAATCTATAGGTTGCTTATGGGAATAGAGCTCACATAATCCGAATACACTATTACACTTGCCTAATAAAATTAGCAAGAGCTACAGATGAAAGTGTGCATGCTTGCTATTACAGTTAACATACGCAAGCTGAAGTTGATACTGATCTATGTAATTCCAATATATTTAATACCATCAGGTCACTTGTGCTGCATACATACCCCTTGCCTCTCTAAGTCACTCCAGTGTCTCAGCATTTGCCTCCCTATTTGCTGTGATTTCTTCTGCAGCTGTAAAATAAAGAATGAGAGAAAAACAGACATGAAAGCATTAAGTACACCAGTCTTGACTATATGCAGCATTCCATATCATTTCAAGTTGCTTAGTCTATATACTTACACAACTGGGGGATGTCAGCAGTTCGAAACTCATCCAGCCACTGGTCGAATTGTCCCTGCTTGCACCTCTTAAGGTCACTTTAGTGGTGCTTACACTGCTCCTCCATTGAGTGTTATGCCATTTGTACTACAGACAACCTTGCCTAGGCTGTTCCAAGCCTCAGCCTTGTACTGAGACCCATTACAGTCCCCCTGCAGCAGTCAACAGTTGTAGTGCTTCATGAAAAGTGCAACAAAGATTTTTGACTCTTCCACATACCACCTCTGTGCCCTGAATTTGGCATCATCTTCCCATCTCCTGCTATATCTGAAATGGTTCTCCAACATATTGGAACATTGGTTGCAATGATTTCCCAGCTTTCATATGTTAACTGTAACAGCAAGCAGGCACACTTTCTTCTGTAGCTCTTAGTAATTTTATGACCCATGCGCAAACACACACAGCTATGCCAACCACATTTGCACAATGGTAAACAAGGAGAAACATTGCCAAACAAAGAGGAAGGGAGTTTATGAAACAGCAACAGTGATGTGAGATTTGGCATTGTTTTATGGCATGTATGCTGTTATACCTGGTCACACTTTGACCAATGGTCACATTGAAATATTAAATGACTTGGCTTTTAAGCCATGACTTTGGAGGGATCAATTTTGTAGGGACTTACACACTGCTAAAAGAAATATGTACAATCTGGGATTCAAATCCGTGTAAAACAGAATGCATGCATTTCCACATAGCTGATTATTCTTCATTGCCACAGAAGAAGTCCTTATCAACCATGATCATTACAGATATACAACTTAAAGAGCGACTAGTGCTATACTTCAGTTAAGCCTGTATGTGTGTGACAGTAAAAGTCTTGACTTACACAGTCTCAGGAGTGATGCAGGACTAATTTCTGTCAGTATACACCGGAAATGGATAGACTTGCATGACTTTAGTAACAGAGTTTGGAGTTATGATACATGCCTCACAATACATTCTGTTTTACAATTATATTTGGGGTATGCGAGGGTTGTAGATGATTGTCAGTAAACTAATTTATCCATCAGAGATTTGCTACTGAATTTTTATGACATAATCATCATTGTCATGCTAAACCAGTTACACACATAATACATATGATACCTACAAAAGAATGTGCATGCAACCAGTGATGATACCTTTCTGTCAATCAACCTGCTATACATAGCTATTGGTATTTAGTATTATCTTTATAATCAAGGTTTTGTGAAAAATTACAGTGGGACACCCTTAACAAAAAGTGGTGCGTACTGGTTTTGAACGCTGTCTCGTGTGCTCTGACCATGACCTTAATGCATTTACACATGGTGCCACAGGGAAAGCTAGACAAAAAGTGTATTTTCCACGCTTAGTACAGAGTGCTGATGGCTGTGCATTACTGCTAAGCCTGTTTGTGCAAAGGAAGGCAAACCAAATTAAAATTTTCACTTTTTTCCCTTAAATAATGGAAACTGTTTGCGCATGGGTAAGCAATGTGCACATCTAAAAGGCAATAGTGAACATATATCACTTATGTAAATACTCATTATGACCCTTCTTCAGTAAAAATAGCTACTCTGGGACTCTAACCCTGCTTTAACTATGTTGTCTCTTTTTAAGCTCAATGTATTTATACCTTGTGCCACAGAAACAGTCAGGTAACAGGTGGAATTTTCTGGAGTTATTACAATCCATGTTGTGACCATTGCACAATGTTGCTAAACGTGTTTGCACTCTATAAGGTGACTGAAATTAAATTTTCAGTTTTTAAGCAGCTAACTGTGTTTGTTGTATGCCATACCCTGCGCACATGAGGAAAAAAAAAGAAGGGAAACACAGGTTAAACAGTTAGACAGCTCTGGATATGAACCATCTGACTGCTGCACTTACACCATACAGTTGTAGTGGGTTATCTCTCTTTGCCATAGACACAACCTTACATTACTAATCAAACCATGTGCATATAAGCAATTCCCATTTCATACCCAATATTAACAGTTAGACATTCCGCGGTGGTGCAGCGTTAGCGTTGTTGCCTCACAGCAAGAGGTTCTCCTGTTTGATTCTCGGCTGGAGTGCGGGGAGTGCCTTCTGTGTTGAGTCTGCATGTCCTGCCCGCGGTTGGGTGGGCGTTCAAAAGACATGCGTAAATGGGTGTGCCTTTGTTGAAGGTTGAATGTCAAGCTGGCACCTCGGCGTTTGTCAAAATCTACTGCCAATCATTAGCGGACCGGAGTTCCACTGTGGCGACCCCTAACTGGGAAAAGCCGAAAGACAACAACAACATTAACAGTTAGACATTCTCAGTTGGTTTTACATGTGTGGCTAACATATTTAGTGCAATGAGTAATCACACAAGAGTTTATGAATATGTTTGCAAAAATGCAGCTCTGTCCTCTTTGTATTCTGCTATTTCGTATCCCCTTATCTCTGCTTTGCTATCAGACATGCAATGTGTAGTGCATTTCCTATCATTTTTCTTTAAATGTGTGATGCAAATGCATAACACTGAACAACATTTTTAGCAAAGGTAGGAGATACATGTTATCACCAAAAATTATACATACTTGGTGTTTGGTTTTATTTAAAAACTCACTGCAGTTAGTTCCATACTTTATGTGTATCCTTACTAATACAACTACTGCAAGGAAGGGTGTCTGAAATGCTGTTGTGTTTTCCTTCACTCAGACTAATAATCATTCACAGATTCAGTTCATTAGCACCTAACAGTGGCGTAGATGCTACACTATAAAAAGGTAACCGTGTAGCTGGGGAAATGAAGTCAGGAGGTTTTTTCAGACAAAACAGGTGATTGGTATTTCTTTGAAGGAGATTTCTCTGTAGAAAAGCACTTATTTTGCCAAGGTATGTTTCTATTATTCAAGGACATTTAGATTGTATCATTTTAGAAATATTTATATAGCCAGTAGAAAAATGAAGGTTGATCTGTATGCACTAATTATAGCTCACTGTTGACATAGACAGTTTTTGCAGGGCTTTAAATTGTGAGCTACACGGGTTATGCTTATAACACAAGTAAGTTCTTACCATTTGCTTTTGCAATTTCAGCTTGGATTGCAGAGAGCCGTAATTATGTTTTTTCATCTAATGTAAGGGATTGTACATGTGGCTAACAGTGGTTTGAGCTTCTGTCCCAGGGCAACCTTCACAGCAGTAGTGGCCACAGTTTGAAAACTGACTGGCATTCTTGCTTTTGCAATTTCACCTTGGATTGCAAAGAGATGTAATTATGTTTTTTTCATCCAATGTAAGGGATTGTACATGTGGCTAACAGTGGTGTTAGGCTTCTTAGATGCTCCAAGGCAGCCTTCATAACAGTGGTTGCCACAGTTTGAAAACTTGACTGTCATTCCTAATTTACATTCTCAACTATTTGTCAATGCTAACTGTCATCCAGTAATCAATGACGTAACTGCATTCCTCAGTATAGGAATATTGACAGAATGGGGATGTTTCTCCAGACTTTTACGTTTATATTGGTAGATGGGGGCTACAACCCATCATTCTGTTGTCCTAAATGAGGTGTGTTTCAAGTGTTTTATGTTGACAATGGGTACACAGCCTCTCACCTTTTGTTTGTTTTTGTATGGTGGAGGGAGGCCACCTACCATTCTGCTGTCCTAAATGAGAAGTGTTTTTCAAGTGCTTTATGCTGACAATGGGCACACAGCATGATTATTTTTTTGAAAAAAATGCATTTGTTATGTATGATTAATAGGTTTTGTCCTTGTGTGGTTTATGTCACATAGGATCTTAGCACTCAAGCTAGCAAACCCACCAAAACCACCTTTTTTAGTGAGGCTGAGAATGAGGTCATCGTGCAGACTGAGGTGCTATGGAGCCTTCCTACTTGAGTGCTACACAAGAGGGTTGGTAGGGGTGCTCAGAGGAGGCCTGTTTGCCCCTTCACCTGATGCTGGTGTCATTACGTGCCACTCGACATATGCATAGGGCCATCATGGAGGCACAGGCATGTTCCACTAGGGCCTCCGAGGACATGCTTAGGGTTCTAGATGTGGCACAATCTGACCTGCATGACTACCTCCACTGCATGGCCGATTCAGTAGACTGGATGAATGCTATACTGGCACAGGCAGTGCTTGTGATGGAATGGACCACATCAACTTGGCCATAGGGCTGCAACATCATCTGGTGTTAGCTATTTTGGCAATGCCTGATCCAGCTGCTGTAATTACACTACTTCCATAGCTCCATAAGTGGTAGAGGTGTTCACACCCAGAATTTGTAGGCCACAGGGTTGTGTACCTGGGCATAGCTGAGAGGAAAGCTCATCCATCAGACATCGCCCACATTCAGGTAGCACCAGCACATCTGACCATTACCATGGATGTGCCAGTGCACCTCCTGGCAGAACCACTTCTCTTGGTTGGGGACAAAGACACTAAACTGATACCTTTACTATGAATGGCTCACACCTGTCCAGTGTCCCAGGATGTAGTAGTATTACAGAGCTTGGCTGTGTTCATGCAGACACTCACACACACATTTCACATAGGGTGCCTATAGAGGCCCATACATGCCAGCTACATGAGGCATAATGAGGATTGTAGGTCATCCCATCTCCCACACACATTTCACATAGGGTGCCTATACAGAGCCCAACACATGCCAGCTACATGAGGCATTAAAGAGGATTGTAGGTCATCCCATCTCAGTGCCCCTTTTGATATTATTACCTACATTTCTCATTTCTGTCTGTCTGGGTTTCTTACTCACACTCACACACAGTGTCAGCCTTGGCTTACTGCGCCCCCCCCTATGAAAACAATGATAACTGTGCTATCATCTTGTTTCTGTCTTCTGGATTCAGAGTTGCCTATCTATATGCTTGATGCACGGAGTAAATAGCCAACCTGAGGGCTCAGGATATGTACTGGTGATGTAATGTGGAATTTTTTTTGAATTATTACAGAATTTTAGTGTTGTGAGCCCTACCTTGAAATCGTTAAGGCATTCATGCTTAGTGCTCCACTTTTGAGAATGTAGGGATAAATAGACTTTAGACTCCTTTTTCTATGCTGGGTATTTTAGATGCACGAGACATGTTGTTAAACTGCATAAATGTATATTACATAAGCCAGTTATGTCACATATTGATGTCATGGCTAGACAAATCACACATATTCTACATGGGTACATTTACAAGTAACAGTACGCAGGTATCTGTGCCTTCCATGGAAGGCTGGGCGCCGGGCTGGCAACTCAACACCGTAAAACTCCAATGTCAATCATGAGTGGACTGGTGATCTGCTGTGGCGACCCCTAACCGGGAAAAGCCAAAAGACGAAGAAGTACGCAGGTATCTACCATTCATTCACATTCTTGCACATTTATTTTTCTTTTACAGGTTCAACACTTACCTTGGTAGTCCCACACTTACAAAAGTTGTCATTTGGGGCTAAATCTGCCTGATGCTAGCAGCCCATAGCCATTACATGGGTAAGTAAAGGTTGTGAGTTACCTGGCATCAATTTTACTCATGCTTAAGATGAAAGGTGTACCCCTTAAGTGTTGAGCATGTGCACTATCTGTTGCCTCTTGGCCAAGGTGAGGACATATTGTGCACACTTACACCCACAGCAGCTGGGGGTTCCTCCTCTGACTCCTCACCTGCGTGTGGATATGGTGACCATGCCAGTAGTGACGGAATGTTTGCTCCTAGCCCTTGGTGTTCCTGCTACAGCTGTTTGCACAGGATGATACTGTGTAGGATAGCATAGGCTGGATAATTTCAGCAGAAGTACTGGCTCATACATCAGATCCCCCCTCCCCCAAATGTATCTAGACACCAAAACTGTGACTTTAACAGCCCAAATGCATGCTCTGATATGTCTTGTTTGAGTGTGTGCCTCATTATAGCATTCAGCTGTGGGTAGGTGTGAATTTCTGATGGGAGTCCTCAGTCATGTTTCAAGCATATTCTCTGCAGTCCCTAGTAAATGTCCCTGTGGGACATCACCTCTGGAAAATAACTGGTAGTGTTGTGAGGTATGCCAGTTATGGTAGTCGTGTAACTGCCAGGGTTGCCAGCACAAACATTCAGGATAATTCCCCTAGCATTACACATGACCTGGCAGTTAATGGAGTGGAACCCCTTTCTGTTTAGGTAAATCCCTCCCTGATCCCTGTGTGGTGCTTTGATCTCAATTTGCATGCAGTCTATGGCAACCAAGACTTCAAGGATGCGTGCTATGGGGTAGAACTCCTGCATAGTTCTTGCTCTTCCCTCAGGGCTAGAGGGGCAAATATAGTTACTGTCATGCTGTATCACAGCATTCAGGAAATGGTATAGGATCCTGGATGCTGATGCTTGTGACTCCCCCAGCATGTCTCCTGTGGGTCACTGAAAGGTTCCTGTAGCTAATCTAACCCCTATATACCTTAGTCTCCACAGGTATTAGTTTACCCCTGATCTCAGCTAAGAAAGACAGAGGTTGCAGAGTTCCTGGAGTGTCTCTATCCACCCTGTGGTGCTCTGTTTCCACCACATGCAGACCATCAAAAGTTAAATGGGGTCTAAAACATCATTCTCCTTGCAAGATGTCTATCATCATCAGCAGCATAAACTCATGCAGAAGAACAGCAGCAGCCCCTAACATTCTTTCCCTCCAGTGTAGTTTCTGTGGCTGTATTCCAATAGTTTTTGGAGTACAAGGCGAAAGGCTACACTAAGTGTACACAATTGCTTTATAGCTTGTTGAATAACTCTGCCATCTTGGATTGGCTGATTTAGCATACAATTCAGCTGCAGTAATTAGTATGCCACGATGTTTATCATGATTGCGTGCCTCTACATATCATATATAGCCACTTACTGAATACCAATCGGTGACATGCACATGGTTTCAGTGGGCCTTGTAGGGTATATTGAATCCTGCCCTATATCTTTTGAAGGCTTCATAGAAAATAATGGTTGCAACAAACTGACATGCATGAGACCCTGGACATAGACCACACAAAGATCACATAACACATTATTAATATTTAGTGCCAGATTTTTTTGTACCACATATTAGACCACAATGGCACAAATATAAACATTGTTATTATGCTCTCAACCTTAGATAGAGATACAACGACATTAAACGTGTCCTATATAAATACAGTCTTAAATATAATTTATTATCTGCTATGCTTAAGAATTCTCCATTTAGGGGGAAAAGAGATGTTTTCTTGTGGATAGTGCTTCACTCTCAAGTGTTTTACAGAAGCCGACACTTTATTAACAAATAGAAAGTGCTTAATTGCTTTCCAATATAACTACTCTGGTGTAGTTTGTTTGTGCTCGTGTTCATCCAAAATGCATTTAAGAGTTTTTAGAGAACATGTAGAAAACTTATGCAAAAAATGTTTTGGTTGAAAATGGTCAAAAAATTCATGCTTAAAACCTCCAAAATCTATAATTAAGTGTTTTGTATCCAGTTTGTTCTAAGTTTTCCACAGTAACAATGAAGAAAATTCTTCTTATGGATGAAGGCATGGTGCATTTCAAAATATAATAATTTTCATCCTATAAGTTTCAACAATGAAGTACTCTTAAAAGGCAGTTTCTGCCGAGACATCAGAGAGTGTATTAAAGCCAATTTTTGTGGGTTTCTGGTTTCGTTTTGTTGTTTTTGCCATTTACATTTAGTGTTTTTATTTTTTTTTTTGTGGTTGGTGTTCAACAATGAAGTAGTTTGGAAAAACTTTTATAATACTAGTGGTTGTTGGTAAGAGACTATTCCTTCAACCTCTAATTATGTAATTCTTTCATATTAATTTATTCACTCTCTGATAACCTGCTTAATCTAGTTCAGGCCTGTGGGAGAGGAGAAGCCACTCAGTGCACACAAGATAGTGAAATTAATTCTGAAAGGGGGCAAAAAAAAAAAACTGAAAACCATTGCAGAATGCAAAAACAGTGACTCACAGACAGCACAAATACACCTACGGACAATTCTGAAGGATCATCAATTCTCCTGTGGCATCCATTGGATGTGGGAAGAAATTGGAGTATTTAGTCCAAACAGACATAAAGAGGATGTGCAGACTCTGTACAAAAGAGGAGCTCCAGCTGAGACTTGAATGGAAAAGCATGTGCTGTAAGAAAGCAGTACTGACCCTTGCATTGTTACATGGTTTAACTAGCAGTTTTGTATACATATCAAGCAGTACTGACCCCTGCAGTGTTACATGGTTTAACTAGCGGTTTTGTATAAATATGAAGCAGTACTGACCCCTGCAGTGTTACATGGTTTAACTAGCGGTTTTGTATAAATATGAAGCAGTACTGACCCCTGCAGTGTTACATGGTTTAACTAGCGGTTTTGTATAAATATCAAGCAGTACTGACCCATGCAGTGTTACATGGTTTAACTAGCAGTTTTGTATAAATATCAAGCAGTACTGACCCCTGCAGTGTTACATGGTTTAACTAGCAGTTTTGTATAAATGTCAAGTAGTACTGACCCCTGCAGTGTTACATAGTTTAACTAGCAGTTTTGTATAAATATCAAGCAGTACTGACCCCTGCAATGTTACATGGTTTAACTAGCAGTTTTGTATAAATATCCAGGATCATTTTTATACTGTTTAATTCTTGAAGGCAGCATATACAAAGTTACTAAAGGAACCTAAAATAAGTTTTAAATTCTCCCTGTCTGGAGTGAATGTAATAATTTGCTATGTCTAGTAAGTGTTAAAAAAGAAGGAACAATTTATGCTTTGGAAATATAACATGCTTTCTCTAACTGACCAAAGAGGTTCGCCAAGCATTCACCAAGGTACCTGACACAATCCTAGATATATCTATATCTAGGCAGTAAAGCCCGGATGGTGATAACTAATGAAGTGCAATATAAGGAGAGAGCTGTAAAGAGAATATCACAGGACTCAGAACTTTGTTTTGGAATGTAACATTATTTTAGTTTGTGAACTGGGTAAGTGGAGTGGTTCAGGTCCTTTCTCAACCACAACCTGAGCCAAGTAACAAAGACTTAACACGTAAGAAGTATTGATGTTCATAAAGGTCATTTGTATTATATCCCATGTGCCTCTGTTACAGGAGGTTTGGGAGGTCACTCATTGGAAGTTCTAGCTTGGCTGGAGTTTTCATTTAGTTTTTTCTGATTGTTTTTTCAGTGTGACCTTCTAACTCTTTGTTTTAATTTGCTAGTTGGGATATTTTGCAGTCACCCTATTGATAATGGACATCAGCTGGGTATAACAACCCTGTGTTTCTTATGCTTAGTCAAACACTCTGCTTATGCTATGCTGATAAGGTCATAACAAGGCTGAAATATGCATATCCATAGCTAGTGGTGTTTGGCTTTATTGGCCTGAAATTGTCCATTAAAATGACTTCCAATGTAAAAGTCATGGGCAATCAGACTCACCATATAGCTGAAACACCTGATGTTCATAATGGTCATTTGTATTATATCCCATGTGCCTCTGTTATAGGAGGTTTGTGAGGTCACTCATTGGAAGTTCTAGCTTGGCTGGAGTTTTCATTTAGTTTTTTCTGATTGTTTTTTCAGTGTGACCTTCTAACTCTTTGTTTTAATTTGTTAGTTGGGATATTTTGCAGTCACCCTAATGATAATGGACATCAGCTGGATATAACAACCTTGTGTTTCTTATGCTTAATCAGACACTCTGCTTATGCTATGCTGACAAGGTCATAACAAAGCCGAAATATGCATATCCATAGCTAGTGGGGTTTGGCTTTATTGGCCTGAAATTGTCCATTAAAATGACTTCAAATGTAAAAGTCATAGGCAATCAGAATCGCCATATAGCTGAAACACCTGATGTTCATAAGGATCATTTGCATTATACCCCATGTGCCTCTGTTACAGGAGGTTTGGGAAGTCACTCATTGGAAGTTCTAGCTTGGCTGGAGTTTTCATTAAGAGAAGATTGTAAATTGGAAAAGAGTGGGGCACCATAGAGAAGGGATGAGAAATGTGGTAGAGAGAGTGAGCTTAGTAGGGGCAGTTAGGAAGTGATTATGGTGGTAGAGCATGCCTAGTTTCTGGTGGGTTTTTTATGTTAATCTGCAAGTGGGAGTTGAATTTAAGCTGATCATCAATGTGGACACCTAATAGTTTAGCCTCAGATACCAGCTTGAGAGATGCATTGTCCTGACTGGTGATGGAGACTTGCATATCCTGGAAACTGTTCAACCAGGATTTATACAAGAGCATCTTTATTCAACAAGACATAAGCCTTCACATGGTATCAAGAAATTTCTTATAATTATAGAAATATGAATATCTATATTTATTACATAGCACGGAATATTACTCAAGATGTTGAACCTATAATACAAATATCAGTGGCATTTTTCTTTAACATCTTTCTCATCTAAGGTATTGCCTGAAGACATGCATTAATCTGTAGGTCACTTGGTTTGGAATTATTAACGTACATATGGAGATATTGCATATCTTCATAATTACTAGAATCAAACAGTATATTGTACTATACACGTACAGTAACAATGCATTTTTCTGTCACCCACCATGACATCTCAAACCATGTCCATCAGTAACACCTAGCTCTTCAGTTATGAAAAATATGAATGAAAATACAGACATAAATATGAAAATATGAATAATAAGTGACAGAAGTGATTAATACCTCCACTGCAGGATATCTTATCGTAACAATGTTAGTGTTTTGCTACCTACATCTCATCCTTTCCTGTGCTGGCTGTTATTAGTTGCTAAGTCACTTAGTTAAGGAAACCAGGCCTAGGAACTTGTCAAAATAAAAATAAAAAGCTACAGGTATTAAAATGAAGTATACAAGAAAGGTGCTATAGGTTAATCAGACTTTAACAAAATGGGAAAGTTAAGTTAAACAGTAAGTATACATAAAGATGCAAAGGAGATCCGAATGAAAAGATAAAAGAAATGTAACTGCAGATATGCAAATATGGGGTGAAGCAAAATCCAGCTTTCCAAGAAAAATGCTTTGTTGGGGATTAACAATTTAATAGGAATGAGAAAGGGACTCAAGGCAGTATAGCATATTAGGAATTTAAAGAACGGAGAAAACTAGACCACAGATGGAAAATCTGCATCAGAAATGAGTAACAAAGTAACACGAGAAAGATGCTAATTATCAGGAGAAAGAACTGAGAAATATTTCATAGTAACAGACCATGACTTCATTTCTCTTAGTCATGGCAATACCATCAGCTTCAGTCCAGAGTTGCTCAACTTAGAAGTGGAAGTCCTATTTACAGAGCAATATTTCCCTACTGTAATGATTACACCACTGTCAAATGTCAGAAATAAAGTTCCTCTTTTTAAATAACTAATTAAAATATGCACATTAGTCACCAGAACTGTACTAATGTCAGAGGATGAGGCAATTCTGCTCGAAGAATAACAGACTGCCTTTGTTCAAAGCATTTATAGAATTAAAAATTCTGATCCTCGCATGCAGAACTCTTATTCCAGTTTTTGGTTCTGCTGAAAGAAGTGAATCAAAGATATGATGAACCAGGAAACTGTATTGTAAACTTGGAAATTAGCACACAACCAAATCTTCAACAAGAAACCATTATGTCAAGATGCACATTATACAGTACAGACATGAGAGTAAAATGGGAAGAAGGTAGTTCTCTGTATAATTAATACTACTGGGCACTATAAAGGATATAACATTAAGATTAAATAGTTTATTTACAGATACTTTCCCTCAAAGGGTGAAAAAATGATAAAAGAAATATTTAGAATAGCATGAACTGCAAAATAGTAAAATATACTGCTAATATAGTATGTAAATAGGATACATGTCAGCTGAAGCACGTGTGCTGCAGCTACGCTTCAGAGAGCAGTTATGACTGATACCGTGTATGATGCAGGACGAATGTATCAAACGTTATTGCCAGGAGCAAACAATTATAGATCTGATGCTCTCATACTGTGATGCTGAGAAGCTCTTAGGTGTAGAACCAAGATGATATTTAGGAGTTCTTAATTAATACTGTCCACGGTAAACAAAAATACACAATTAAGCAGTACAAAGGCAACAGTTTTGAGACTTCACGTGGGTTGTCTTTGGCAATATGTGAAACCCCGTAAATAAAAACATCAGGAAGCAGTCTAGCGACAAAGGGGGAAGAACTGTAGAGTTAAAATCAAAACTTTTACCAGAGAGGCACATACCCCTCAACTGTACAGATTTTCACAGAATGTCCAGATTTCTACCTTATGTTTTTGGTTCATTTTTCATACAACTGTGGTTTTCTGGTAAATTAGTGGCGAATCATTAAAGACTGAAGTTAGAAAATAATGACAGACATTTCAGTTCCATGCCCTTCAGAAAATTAATGCTAATGCAAAACCTGTTATTCTATCAATTTTCTAAGTTTGTAAGAGCAATGTTTAACAATTGTCCCAATTTTTGGGCCTTTGTCTCACTTTTATTTATGGCTTTGTCTAGATTTTTTGCTCTAAGAAGTTGAGAGATATGGAGAGGCAACAAATATTGATGTAAATAATCTGCAAAATGAAGTGATACAAAACACTACTGCTGGATGCAAAACGTGTGGCATGAATATATAAAAAGAAAATTATACCACTTGTAAAGTATACCAAAGCACAGGAGAATAAAAAGATGAAAAGTACAGCTGTGTAAGCACTTACCATAGCAGTAGATGTTTGAATAGATCACATGGTTGGGAGGGTAGCCTAACGGTTAAGGTGTTTGCCTTACAAACACAAGGTACAGCGTTTGAGTCTCACAAGGGATAATTGGCTAAGCTTAAAATGGCTCGCAAGGACAGTTAGCCTAGTACTAATCTATGAACCTGTTGCAGTAATGCTGACAAATGAGACATCCTACAAATGATACTGTTATTTCTAGCCAGTATGCTAAAGTTTAGGCACTCCTTTCTTATAGCCATACATTCAACCTTAGACCTAGGCAAGGACTTCCTAACTACTTTAGCTACATGGGTGCCGAGACTACGAACAGGTCAGGTCCTGGGTCCCCACTTCCCTTCTGTGCTCATTGGATTACCACCTATTTGGTAGCGGGGTAGCTTTTTTTTCGAAGGGTATGACCGAAATTTTTTGTTTTCATACTTGTTTGTGGCTGGCCCTGGCGTGGCTCTTTCTGTTTCGCCCCTTCTGAAGGATATCTGTGTCAGATGTATTTGTTTACTGGCGCCCAGTTTGCAGTCATCTCAAACTCGTGTCTGCAAAACCTCCTGTGTTTGCCCCTCTGGAAAGAAGATGTAGATGCCAAGTGAAGCCAGGACTGGACTGGGGCCCCTGACTGAGCACTTTGGGACACCACTTGTGACAGGACATGGCGCAACACTGACCGCAGCAGTTCTGTCTGTCACTCAGCCAGTTTGCAACCCATCTTGTGATGTATGGGTTAACATTTAAGCTGATGAGTTTTTCAATGAGGCTGTATGGACTGCCTCTTCTCATCAATGGCTTTGGTGACTGAGTCAAAAAACCATCCAAGTTTAAACGTTGAATGAAGCCAAACTGGGCTAAACTGGGTTGGATCCAAAGTCTGCAAGTTTATATGTCTTTATATATGAGGTCCATGTATGATCCTCTCATGGCTTTGCAGATTGTCAAGCGGGGCTTATGGCCCAGCCAGGAACAGGCACCGTGAGGCAGATACTTTGTGGAAGTTGCAGTGCAGCTGCAGCCTCCCTGGGTAATGTAGAGGTAAGGTAAACACTTGACAAACAGCTGTGGGCCTGTGGGTTTTTTCCTCTCATTGTAAGTGACACACACACAGCGGGGACACCATCGGTCCATGGGATGCTGTGTTTTGTTTTTGCTTTGCAGTTCTCCTTGGGCGCTGCTGATGTTTTGGGGGGCTGCACTCATTTGGTATAGATATCCTTATGATTGTCTTTTTTCTTTTTTTATTATTTTCTCTCAAAAAATTGCTGGATGATTTTTATGAGAGCTCTTTTTTTTACTTATAGTGATCAAGGGTGTCTTACTTTTTTTTTTTTTTTTGCCTCTTGTAGTAGCTTCCTCCTTTGTTGGCAGACTGGACGCTGCCTTTGGTACAAAGCCTATTTGCAGGTGCTGGCAGTGCTTGGTGGTGCATGCAGCAGTGCATGTGCTGGTTCTGCTGTATCTGATTTGGCCCATTTCGGGGGCTGAACCTTTTCCACAGGGGGGCCCTGAAGAGACCAGTAGTCTTTTTTTTAAGTTAGTCGTCTTTTTATTTCCAGGGTCAATTTGGGGGTTTTATGGATGATCTGAGGTGACCTGCCAATCTTTAGATTGAGTTGTGATCTTGTCTCGGTGTTCATGTTCGTGGATGAGTGTACCATGATATCTCCTCTGATGGGGATCTGATGAGATGGTTCCATAGCATTTGAGTTTGATTATTTGAGTTCTTGAAGGCTAGGAACTTTTGGGCTTTTTTGGGCTAGTTGTGTAGTGGGGTATTTGGGGTAATTAGTATTAGGGTGCATGTGTTATGTTGATGATGTGATACATTTTTATTTTTAGTGTTTTCAGGCCAAGTGTGTGAGTTTTTTGTGAGTTTCTGAGTTTGTAACATGCTACAATTTGCAGAGCAGTCTTCTATGGTTAATTGCACCTGGATGGTC
Organism: Protopterus annectens; assembly: GCF_019279795.1. Classification (NCBI taxonomy): domain Eukaryota; kingdom Metazoa; phylum Chordata; order Ceratodontiformes; family Protopteridae; genus Protopterus; species Protopterus annectens. The sequence goes on from NC_056730.1 coordinate 21,857,944, forward strand.
TCCTCCCGATGCATCGTCTCGCGGCCACTCCAGTCTTGAGGGTGTGGGTGTCTGAATATGGATACCCCCTCCCCCCTCCTTTCTTGGTATTGTTGGTTTTTGGGGCATGAGATGATATGGTGTAAAACCTGATGGCGCCAATTCTCTCTCAGGAGCCTTGAACAGGTTCTGGTCACAGCACAGACATCGATGTTCTCCATCTGGAAGGGGGCCTGGTGCTGCATTTTGAGATTTAGACTCTGGTGCAAGCAGGTGCTTGTGTCAAGCGTGGTATCCCAGCGTCCCTTCCAGAGCGGACCAGCCCCTGGGACCCTCACTGTTTCCCTGAATCATACTAAGCCAGTTTAAGCTGAACTCATTGTATCTATCATCTGTGGCATCATTCCATTTGGTGGGATTGGTGAAGGTAGCTCAAGGTCAGGGTCATGGAGCTACATAATCAGAGCTAATCAGAGAGTCTTTCACCCTTCCCAAGGAGAGTCAGATAGTCCATTTCGCACTCGCCAACACACCACACAATGACTGAGCCATGGCACTGTTACTGCTTGAGACTGTGAGTGCTTATGCTTATGTTGAGATGAGACCTGGCAGCGGCAGCTTACTGTGACCTTCTCCTTACTCAGTCTGGTGAGCCGGGACAATCATGTGAAGACTATCAGGATGGACCAGTGTGTCTGGTGTCTGGCATTGCGTTTGTGGCTGCTGGCTGTGATTGCTTTGACTGTGAGACTGACTGACCTGCCTGTGTGTGGTGTGTGTTGGTGGTTGGGTGGTTGAGGTGGAGGTTGGGTGGCCTCTGCTGTCTTGGTTTCTTTTTTTTCCTCCGAGTAGAGCTTCCCTGTGTTTTGTGTGTTTATGTATGGTTGTGTGTTGTGTATGATATGAGAGACTAATGGTAGTATGTGTGGTGTGGTAACTCCTCCCTCCTGACTGGTCTTGTCAGTCTATATGTTGAGAGAGCCCCAGCCCAGTTTGGCCGTAGTTGCATCTCTCGCTCGTATTTGTTTTGTGTGTTTGGAGGGAGGAGGGTTGTCTGTGTACATGAGGACTACATGCTGGTACATCAGGGACATATGGGCAGAAAAATCATCCCAGCTTTCTTGCACTAGAAGACACTGAGGTTTGTTATATAGAGGACAGACTTGGATAGAAGTCAGAGGGAGAAGAACAGACAAAACAGGATTTCACCTTAGTTAAAAGTTAAACCTGGTTGAAGGAGGGAGGATACATATACTCCAACAGTGATCTATTCACACATCTACTGTCATGGTAAGTTCTTACACAACTGTACTGTGTTCATCACTAGATCACTATTGCAGTAATGCTGAAAGGTGGGATGAATGCCAGAGGTTTTAATCTGACTGGGAGGGGGTAAGAAATACAGAGTAGAATCCGGTAACCCTTGGAAGTATGGTTTTGGCAGAAAAAAAAAATCAGTCTTGTAGTGTTTAGTAAAGATGTAAATGGAAGACCAAGTAGCTGCCTCTAGTATGGATTTGGAGCCAAGCCCTTGGAAAAAAAGCACCTGCAGAAGCTATGGCTCTTGTAGAATGAGCTTTGACATTATCTAGAAGCAATTTATCATAGAAGGAATAACAAAAGAAGTGGCAAGGGATATCCAGCTGAAAATGATTTGTTTGGATAATGGAATCCTTTGCTTTTTACCCTCAAAGGAAATTAATAACTGATTAGATTTTCTGATTTTATTTAGTCTTGTCCAAGGAACTTAGATATCTGTGAATATCTAGCAAATCTCTTCAACTCTCTTTTGAGGGTTTGGAAAAATGCAGGATGGTGCATAGAATCAGAAACATTTCAGTGACCACCTTAGGCATAAAAATGCTATGCCCTTGTGGATAACTGGGAAAGGTGGAATAAATATCAGGACTTGTAACTTGGAGATATTAGAAGAACAAGAACAGTTTTCCATGTATAATAATTTAAAGACACAGAAGAGAGATGCATACATCTGTAAAGTTAATGTCTCAAGGTCATAGTTCAAGTCTCAGGAAAAAAGGATAACGTTTCTCAAGCACCTAATATACAGGATGCCTTTTAAGAGTTGTTTAACCTCAACAAGTGAAGAAAGAGGTTGATCCATGGGAAGACGAGCTGAGACAGCTAAAAATTGCACCTTAATGGATTTCTATGCCACATCAGAATTAAACAGCCCACGTATAAATTTAAGGATAAAAGGCACTCTACCTGAAAGGGAACCATTCTCGTCTTTTGGCACCAAACAGAAAATCTTTTCCTTTTTAATATATATGATTTTATTGTTGAATGTTTCTAGCTTTCTTTACGACTTGTAGCACATCCTCAGAATGAAGGAGCCTAAAAAAAAATAAAAATGTTTTTGTCATCCATACTATGGATTTGAGAGCCTTCGGGCTGGGTGTATGAGAGAGCACTTCTGCTGTGTCAGCAAATCCATTATTTGGTGATAGTCCTTGGCTAGATGGAAACCAATTTTATCTGTGTCAAAAGGGAGTCACCAGGAGAATTTTGGAATTGTCCTTCTGAATCTTAAAGAGGACCTTATGAGTAAGAAGAAAACAGAGAAGAGAAACAGGAATTTCCCTTTCCTTGTGAAGGAGAAGGCATCTGTTTACCCTTCTTCCTTGCAAGGGGTCCTGTAGCAAACTATTGTGAATTAATGTTTCAGAATGGAGGTAAAGAGATTTCTGGAGGTTCTCACTGGTGGACAGTCTTTAGGAAGAGTCCCCTGTTCAAAATCCATTTGTGATTGTCTGCCTTTGATCTGCTCAGGCTGTTCTGTTCTGATGGAATGTAGACTGCCTGGAGAAAAAGGCTGTCATGGATAGTAATCTATTGACCAATCATTACTAGCTTCCATAGAGGTTGTGGCATTCTGTTTGTTGATGAACCACATGACAGAACCTGAAGGTTTCCTGGTGACCACAGGTGATAGAGAGATTGAAGATCCAGTATCAATGCTTTTATTTCTTTTATGTATATATGCTCTTTTCTGTTTTTTTAACCAAAGTCTTTATACCTTGAAACCTTTTGAACAAGTCCCTCAGGCTTCTGTCCTTTGCATACGTGGAGTTATTTTAAAGAGGAAAGGGGATGAAATGGCAACACATGGATTTAACTTTATCTGAGTGATCCAACAATGAATCTTTTTCTTCACAAGTGACATGAGGGCAATTGGAAAAGACAGAGGATGATAGCACTTAGCCCAAATAGATTATAGGTACCACTGAATTTTCTTTGTGCAATCTTGCAAATAAAATCGTCTGTATGATGGATGCCATATATTCCAGGGTTCTAAGAATCTTTCTTACTGAGGTCAGAGATAGGTTTGTTAGGGATAGAAGGTAATCTGTTAAGAACAGAACTTTGTCTAAAGGAAGAAAACCCATCATAAGGGATATGTTTGAGTGACAACCTAGGAACTCCAGAGTATGTGAAGGGAGAAGACTGAACTTGTTGAAATTCAGAGTGAAGCCTATATTCTGAAAGAGACTGATAGTAAATGACAGGTCCTGTAGATTTTTATAAAGGGAAGTAATTTGAATTAGAAAATCATGAAAATAAAGGTAGATGTGTATCATTGAGCCTACAGAATATTATGATGGGGATGGGAAAACTTTATAAGCTTGAAATACTGAAATCTCGAATTTCAGTATCTCGAGTTCATAAAGTGGCAGGATCGGAAGATCGCAACCCCAAAAGTGCGAAATTCAAACTCTCAAATGCGGGAGATTTTGAATTAGCGGTTCTGGTGTTGCGCTTTGTTCGTGGATTCAGGTAAGTGTTTATGCTTAAGGTTGTTGGGTGTAGTGTGTGTTAGTGTGTGTTGTTACTGTGTTGTGTGTCTGTGCAAGAGGAATGTAGTTTGTGTGGTGATGTTTTGTGTCTGTGTGTATGTAGTGCGACCTTGTAGTTAGAATATTTAAGCGGGGGTGTGTGTGGGGGGCTGAGTGCAGGGGGGCTTGCCCCCCTGCATATCATAAGGGTAGGTGTATGCTTATTTAGTTGTGTGTGTGTGTTGTAATGGTGTTTGAAAGTGTTGGGAGTTTGAATTTCACGGTTTTGCGGTTTTGGGATTTAGGGCTTCATGGTTGTGTAGTTTCAGGTATTTGGATTTTTGATTTTATGGGCTCAAGATTCTGTAATTCGAGATTTCAGAATTTTGAGCTTATAAAGTGGATCCGATGGGGATACACTGTTTGTGAACATTCTTGGAGCAGTGAAAAGACTAAAAAGAAAAGCAGTAAACAGATAGTATAAGCCCAAAGTACACAATCGTAAGACTTTCTTATGACGATAATGAATGGGAATGTGAAGGTACGAATCCCTGAGGTCCAAGGTAACCAGAAAAGCTACTGGAAAATCAAAGGACATGAATTTGGAGTGTTAACAGTTTGAATTTTGGAACATTCAAGAAGGTGTTCAGGACAAAAGATCTAGGACTGGTCTCAGAGTACCTTCATTTCTTTGGACTAGGAAAATCCTGGAGAAGAAAGTCTTTCCATTTTGATTTGGAAGAATAGTTTCCATTGTACCTTGGTCTAAAAGTTCAAAATGACTGGGAAAAAGCTAATTAAGTGCTGGAAGGGTACAAAATTTCACTGAAGTGTGTGTGTATATATATATATATATATATATATATATATATATATATATATATATATATATATATATATATATATATTGTTGAATGATTTTCAAAACCCAAGCGTTTTTCCTAAAGTGATCTTTTTCCACTGGGAAAGTTTGAGAAGGAGTTTGTTTAGGAGACTGAAGGGGGTATGTTCAAGATGGAGAGAGAGAATGGTGAGCGTTTGATCAGAATCTGGGAGGGTCATCTTCTTTATGTAGAAAGGGGCCTTTTGCTATCTTGAAATCAGATTTAGGCTTTGCCTGCCATTCCTTTTTTTTTTTTTTTTTTTTGCTTTTTTGCTGAATGGACTTTTTGTCTTAGAAAGGGCCTGGTTTACAAAGGAAGAAGATCTGTTTTAAACCCCCTTTCTTCCATTTTTTTTAAATCACTGCAGAAGTCTTTATCTAAAGGAGCATCTAAAAGCTTTGCTCTGTCACCCTGTGGTAGAGATTAGAATCTTACCTAGGGATATCTTTTCAGGAGCATTTTAAAGGGACTGAAGGCAGGTGTCTGCATCCCAAAAGAGACACTATCATCTCTTGTACATGACAGCAGCTCTGAAAGAAGCATCCACCATATTATATTCACATGGAAAGAAATGGCATGCAGTATGAGAGGCAGAAGAAATCATATTTTGCTGAGCAGTTTTTGAATCACTGTCAGGGACTGGGAGATTAGGCATAAATTTAGTCATGTTATCAAAAATGGATAAAAAGTACCTGATCATGTGGGTCTGATAATTAACAGCACAAAAAGCTACTGGTATTTATACGTTTTCCCATACCTGTCCATAGCTGTACTGTCCCTGTCATTTAGAAGGGCATTGGTAGATGGGTTGTCTGAGTCTGTGGAAATGACTTCAGGATCAGACATAGGATCATTGTATAGGTACTTACACCTCTCAGTCACCTTGTAATGTAAGTCTGGCTTTTTTGTGCAGGTAGTTGAGACACAAGACATAAAGATTCTAAAAGAAGGTGTCTTCTAAAGCTTCAAGTAAAGGAGGGACAGCTGAAGGCTTGGGAGCTTCCATGTGTAATAGATTATAGCATACCTTTTAGGATTCAGCGAGCTGCTTTCTCTACTAATTAAGATCTTTCATAATTTTCTGTATTGTTTCCCCAAATGAAGTTTATCTTGGAGATATTCAGATGAAAAAGTGTCATCTGGTTCAGACTCATATCCTGATGGGAATGGATCTGAGAAGAATAATCTAAAAGCTCAGATGTGGATTCAGAGGAACTATCCCTTTTTCTCTTAAGGGGGTAGATGATGTTTGTTTGTGTCTTTCGGCTTTTCACGGTTAGGGGTCACCACAGCGGAACTCCGGTCCACTAATGATTGGCAGTTGATTTTTACATACCGGCTTGCCAGGCCTGATGCACAACCTTTCAACGAAGGTACACCCATTCATGCAGGTCTCCACACAGATGACGCTCTAGCTGAGAATCGAACCGGACAGCGTCTTACTGTGAGGCGACAACACTACCGCAGCACCACCAAGGGGGTAGATGATGTGAAAGTAAAAAAAAAACTGAAGGTGTTCACTAGCCATAAGGGCTTTGACCTACCCCTGAAAAAATCCTGCTACTCTTGTTGAGGATCTCTGCTAATAGGTGTAGCAGGAGAAGAAAGGGTTTTAGCTGTTTGCTTTTTCTTTTTTTGGGGTTGCTAAGGAAACTATATGAGAAGGGCCAGGTCCAGGGCATTCCCCCAAAGAACTAGGATCATCTTCTCATATTAATATTTGGGGAACATCATCCAGTAGTTTAAAAATCACAAGCTTGGATTCTCCCTTTGAGGCCTTAATGACCATCTAACTGGTCAGATGGGACTTGTCTGTAAGCTGTCCCATGTCAGTTTTCCAACAGGATCTCAACAGAGTGAATAACCTCAGAGGCCAGACAGCCTGCGGGCTTTTCATCCACCTCGACAGAGATGTTCAACTCTGACTTGGAGAAAGACTGAAACAGAGACATCTTCTTTCTGCTTTTTTGTTTTTCCTTTTCAACTGTAAATGGGAATTTGAGGCTGAAACGTCCAAAGACATGCACTGGAGCCCTCAGTCATTTGTTGTCTAAATATTTTTTTTACAGAAGAAAGGCAACTTCTCAGGGTTTATGGGCCAAAAGCCTGACAAATAGAGCAGTCCCCAAGGCAGAAAAAAGATGTCTGTCCTTATATAGTATCTGCCACCCACAGAGGCATTTACCTTTCTTAGATGAAGTGAACAAAATCACACTATAAAAATATCATATGAAGAACAAAGTACAGTTGTGTTAGTAACTTGGAAAGACAGTAGATGCTCGAATAATCAGTACTGCAGTAGACTAAGCTATATGGGTTATATCCTGTGCCAGCTTATATCCTTAGCAGGAAATAATCTATATAGCAGTGATCTATATGAAGAACATCTTAGGTAACAAAGTATATACATAAAAGTTAAATATATGAATCTTTAATAACCTTAGCCTTTAAGTGTATGGGCTAATGTGTCCTACTTAAAAACTGTCTGGGAAAAGGACACTCATTGAGTAGTAGTGGACATAACCCTAAATGGAATTCAAAGTGACAAAGGGTAGTGGTGAGGTAGAGAGGTTACAAGAACTGTACTTCAGGCTTCAGTTATGGACGCAGTCATCTTTAATGTCTATACAAGTGACACTGCTAAGACATCTGCAACAGGGTTAATGCAAAGTGTGGGGGATTAAAAGAACTTCACAATGTTGGAAGGGTTGTCAGATATGTAGCAACAAGGGTTTAATGAACAGAAGTTCAAGACACTGCAGATGGGCACCAAACAGTGATGTAAGTGGAAAGGGATGGTGACATAATGGAGTCTATATTATTTCAATGAAAAGTCATTCCAATGAAACTGACTTCATTGACTCCAAATCAGTGAACTGAATTTCCACAAATGAATCCATTGAGAAAAAATTCACCAGGGAAAGTAATCATCTGGCCAACACCACATTGGAACTGCAGTATATCAAACTCACCCAAATGGGGGACTTCACTCCCCACACCCACCAATGTGGGGGGCTGTGCCCCCCCCCAAAAAAAAAAAAAAAAATATATATATATATATATAAAGTTGTGCTGTTGGCCAACTGCTTCCTTTCCTTGGTGAAATCTTTTGCAGTAGTGAACGTTTGCAGAAATTCATTTCCCTTATTTGTGGTTGATGAAGTCAGCTTTGTTGACATGACTCTTTGATAAGTAATATAATCCTGACATAATGAGACTGTTTGATAGAAAGCAAGCAATACATGTGAGAACATATTAGTGAATGCTGATGATATCCAGGAATACATACAGAACAGGCAGTATCTAGAGAAAACAGGAATCTTGTTTCTCTTTACAGGCAGCTGATTAGACCACAGCCAACGTACTGTGCACAGTTCAAGAAAACCAATCACTGCAGTAACAGTTATAGAATGGAGACTCTGCATTGAAAGACAACAGATGGTGCAGGGTCTACAACATGAGATCGGTTCATAGGGTCATACTAGGCTGTCAGTCAGACAGATCATTTGTAGCCTAACCTCAAGGTTCCTTTCTGCAGGTACCCTCCAACAGAAAGTAAGGACTACTTAATTTCTTGAGGAGCCAGACCAGGGGTAAATTTGTGGCTTCCCATACATTTGTCCAGTTTTTATTTGAAGAGGGTGAACAAGCTTCTATGCTTTACATTGAGCGGAATTCTATTCTGTAAAAAGAGGGAATCACTGAGAGATATCTATCTTGCCAGCAAGTCCTGTTTATACTGCAGGGGAAGTTTAGCTCTTTCAAATGGGTGTTTAAGGTGTTGTTTGTTTTGTGGATGTTTTAGGGTGTTGTTTGTTTTGTGGATGGTTTAGGGTGCTGTTTGTTTTGTTCATGGTTTAATGTGTTGTTTGCTTCATGGATAGTTTAAGGTGTTGTTTGTTTTCTGGATGTGTAGGAGGTTACAAAAGTCTGGATCATTTGAGCTTTTTTACACAATGCAAAGGTCTCCCCTCAAACGTCTTTAAGAAACATTGAAGAGAGAAAGTGTTTTAAGACAGCCTAAATTGCACAACATTGATTTTCTTTATAAGGAAACATTGTGGTCTTTCATGTTAGAAAAGTATATACTAAAAGGGGCATTATATTCTAATATGGGTCTGATAACCAAGAAGAAGAGATGGATAATAACTTTCCTTGAACTACAAGATGTATCCCTGGTAACCAGCCTGGCTAAATAAAAGGATTTCCTAATGACAGTAGATACGTAGTGGTCAAAGAATAGTCCATTGCAAATTAAAGCGACCAAGTCCCTAATAACTCTGCAAATTTTCAAAGGCTTGCCATATATGTGGTAGCTGCATGGCTGCCCATGTTTGCCAAAGGACACTATCGTACATTTCTTAATATTTAGCTTAAGGCCACAGTCCTGGCATCATTTATTTGTATGCAGTATACCAACCTGGAGAATCTGGGAATTGGCTAGAGAATTTATTTAGCTCAAAGTTTGCAATCATTTGCAGCCTTGGTCAGCCACGGCCCTTAACATCACCGTTGACATCAGAAAAGTAAATACTGAAGATAAGTAGTGAATCTGTAAGGCTGTTATTGATGCTTACAAGAAAGCAACCTAGCACATTTTCTTGACCCAAGAGGTGTTCTGAGGTGATCTGGGTGGAATGTGGACATGCTAATATGCAGGGGAACATTAGGAGAAAGCAACATGTAAAATTAAAACTACATTTATCAGCTAATATTTTCACTATGCCTTCTGGCATGTGTTGCTGTTGTGTATTAGCTCAGTGCAGTGCAGTGAAGTGCTAGATATCACTTCTAGCATTTCTGATGTAGCTGTAAAAGGCCTTGTAGTTGTCCTTTATATAAATGGTAAGTTGCAGTTCACACTTATTTTTGGCGGATTTAATTTTTTTGCTTGTAAGTCCTATGTTTACCTTTCGAAGTTAACTGTTAAAGGTTGGGGTATTTAATTTATTGTTACAGACGATGCATCTCTTCCTTTTATTGCACAGCTTGTTTTCTAAGATTCCATCACAAGGGTTTATTCCTGAACTAAGCATTGCACTTGTGTCCAATGGGGACTGCTGTCCCAGTGCACTCATTTAGGTGAGCACAGAGATTGTATATGAAAGTAGCAATGAGTGAGTAAGGGTCATCAAGGGGGGGGGGGGTTGCTTAAATTTTATCAAGTCATCAGTTAGCTGTAATAGATTTGCTCTTGAATATACTCCACAAACAGAAGAGTTTAATGCTAGATCAGGTTTAGCCTTATTATTCTTTTATTTATTGTATTTGCTTTTGTTGACAAGGAAAGTCTGACTGAGTACAATCCCATTTTCTGCAGAAGCCCAGGAGTAAAGCTCCACATATAAAGTTATAAGAATTATCTCATCATTTTTTTACAAAGTAATTCAAATGAATAGCAGAAATTTTACGATTCACAAAATACATAATTCTCAAAAGTGTACATCATATACATTCACAGTGAATATTACTAAACCGCAGTCAGTTTTAACCAGTGATAAAGAAACTATATGTTTAGAGTACAGTGGGAGTTATATTGGTGAGAATTAGAGACAGTGGTTCTGATCCCTAGTGGGGACATGAACTATTTGATCAAAGAGGTTAACATTTGTAAAATGTAGGTAGCATTGTGTATACCTTCTGGTAATGTAGGTTACCTCAGTTAATGGAAGGATAGTTGAAATCCCCCAGAGATACAGTAATTGGTTCAATGGGCAGGGCCTCTAGTCTGTTTACATATATCTTGTAGACTGTGGGTGTCACGAAGGGGGTACAATGGTTGACTATGATATGATATGGATTTTTACTGATTCTAAGGCGGATATGAGTGAGCTGAAGGTCTTGCCTTATGAGTGTTGTTGTGATTTGGCTTCTTAAGAATAGGGACACATCAGTATCAACACAGTCATTTTTGGGAATGGGTCTGAGTGAATAGTAGGCACTGAAACTAAGCTATGAGAGAGTGGTAATGCTATACTGAAACCACATTTCAGTAACAGTGCAGAAGTCTATACTTTCAAGTGTCAGCAAGGCCTGTGAGGAGCATTAACTTCTTATTCAGGCTTCTAGTGTTGAGCAGTACTATTTTTACATGCTCTTGATTTCCTTTGAATGTTTTTTTTAACAAGTTTAACTTTATCGAATTATTACTTACAATATAGGTAATCATACGTTTATATAACTGAAAACAAACCATAATAACATAGTCGCACTTACAAACTTTATACGTCGAATATAATCTTCTGTACTGTCATTGTCAATCAAATGTGGCATAGTTCATTCAATTCCTGCCTTCCCTTACCATACCTCTCAACCTCTTAGTGCAAGAAATCTGGACAAAGCCAAATAAAATGGGGGGACAAAGGCCCAAAAATAGGGGCACATTTTAAATATTCCAATTATAAGCTTAGGAAGTTGCTAGAGTAACAATGTTTGCTTTAACATGCATGTTCTGAAGGATTTGAAGTCTAAAACTTAAATGTCTGCCATTATTTAGTGACTTCAAGCCTCAGAGCATCACATTGATTTGTCAGAAACTACAAATTTTACTAGGAATAGACCAAAAATATGAGCCAAAAATGTGAACATTCTGCAGAAATTTGGACAGTTGAGATATATGCCTTAAACTTCATTCCCCCTCCAAAACATTATTCTTCATGTATTGTTCCCACATATCCCATTGTTTCAATGTAATTTGCTCCTATCCATTTCTAAAGATCCCTATTCCAGTTATTTTATCTTCATTACTATATTCACTTCTTCTAATATGGTTGGTTTAAACTTTGATTTCTATTTTCTAGAAATTTCTTTTTTTTTGGCTCAGCAAGGCCTTACTATGTCTAGGCAATTCTAATTCTATATTACAGCTCAGAAAATCATTTCCTTAGTTTCAGCAGTTTGTTCAACCACTATTTTTTGAGGAGACTGACCTTGCATAAAAAGGTACTATAGGGATGCAGAAAGTTTTAGCCTATATATAAAAACCAAAAGGTGAGAGGTGCAAGCCATCTTTAGCAATTCAGGATGGGCTGTCAAGCTTCACAGCTAAGGCTGATAAACACTGAACCCCCTTAGAATGACACCAATAATTAAGCTGATAGTTAAAGTAAATTAACTTTTGTTTGTATTGTGGCATCATTCTTGGCAATGGTAGGTTTCATACCAAACTCAGACATATATTCTGAGAGATCTATCATGTCTTTCTTCATATTATCCATGGTGGTAGGTCTCAAGTCATTCACTCCCACATGCAGAGTGACCACATTATATGGGTACTTTGAGTGAAAGGATTTGACAACTGTAGTGATATGCTGGATTCTGGTACCTGAAAGACAGCTTATAATCACCCTTTTCTTGCTCGGCCTGGTGAACAGTACATATGTGTGTAAAAGCCTATTATGGTAATAGATGTGTCATCTTGGCCTTGTTGCCTAAAGGCACTGGCTTGCCAGCTGGGTGCCCCCCCTTTCACTCTTCATCTGTTTATTATTTCTGTAGACGTGTTGACCGGGCTAGTCTAGCTGGATATATGTCCATTTTCAGTAGAGGCCCGGGAAAAAAGCTCCACATAGAAAACTAACACAAACAGTACATTAAAACATTCATTACAAGAATATTATGAGATGATTACATGTGTTCCAAGGTAACAAAACATATAAAAAAACATTTTTTTTTTTTTTTACTATGAGCAGAGGGAGAAGGATTTAGAAGTAAGTGGAAGACACACAAAGCAAAGTGATGAGCAGGAATAAGAGAACTAAGTAGTTAAAAATGGGATAGTAAGAATTAGGTGTAGGGTAGTAAGTGGTTGATGAGACAGTAAGATGGCCAATTCAGTTGTTCCTGGTTACAGTAAGTCAGCCTAAATGGTAGTGGATTTAAAGTAACAGAAAGAGAGATGCAAAAAAAAAGAAGATGTTGGGCAGGACTAACAGTGGGAGATGCATTTTTATTTATTTATTTAACATTTGTTTACTGGGAAAGTCCGACTTGGAACAAAGCCATTTTTCAGCGGAGGCCTGGGAAGAAAGGCTCCAAATGCATATCTTTGAAGTGTCCGATGTCCTACATAAGAAAGGACATCATGAACCTCTCTTCAGTTGCGTATGTCAGCAATTCTGCACAAGAACTAATGTTACATATCAATTTGTTAAAAGAAAAAAAAAACAGGTTTTGCATTACATTTTCAGGACAGTAAGAACTATGAAACTCCATCTGGCATTATAGATCTTACATTTTCAGGACAGTAAGAACTATAAAACTCCATCTGGCATTATAGATCTTACATTTTCAGGACAGTAAGAACTATGAAACTCCATCTGGCATTATAGATCCACTGTAATCCTCTGATTTATATAAAAAAATCAAACATTTTACAAGGCAGGGACAAGGCAAAAATGAAGAAAGAAATGAACATTCTGTATAAATCATGGACAGCTAGAGAAATGATTCAGTGTAATTTGAGAAAAATCATGGGCACTTGAGAGTTATAGACTGCATTGTATGTATGGGCTTTCATAACTGTGGAATAGAAGCAACTTTTGAATTTCTTTGCACATAAAAAAAGAAAAACTCTGCCACTTAGGGGTTTGAAAATGAATTAACTTACAATGTTTGACTCTTGTAAAATGAAAAATATTACAAAAAACACAAACAAAACTGTTCAGCGTTAAAAATAATTTCTCAGAGTGTCTTCCTCTTTTTGCTACATAATTGATGCTTCCAACTCCAATGTGATGTCAGCAAGTCAGAAGGGAAACAAAACTTCCTACAGAGGAATCAATGAAGGTAAAACACGTTACAGCTGTTGAGGGCACTTTCAAGAAAGAGGTTTTCATTTAAGGAAAATAAGAGTCCGGCGTTAGATGACAAAGAGCAGAGCCAAGTCAAGACGCTAGTGAAGGAACTCATTTTTAAAATAGATAAGCTAATCTGTGTTTGCCAGTGTGCACATAACCTTTAAAAAAGCAGAGGAAAAAAAATGTTGCTGGAACGACCTGACTTTGCATCATCAAAGCAACAAGCACGATGATGAGGAAATAGGAAGTACTGGACTAGAACGTCTGTAGAGAGCTGAAATTTGAGAGCAGGAAAGTACTTTAAAATTAAGTATAAGAATATCGTAATAAACTAAATTTCAGAGCAGGAAATCATCTCAGAAGAAAGAAAACCGCCTGCAGCTATGAGCAAAAATCATTGCACATGTTCTTTAAACATCTTAAAGCAAAACTGTTTACCAAAAAAAAAAATGAAAAAGTGGAACTTGCATGACATAGTTAAACTGAAAAAGAAGATCTAAATCTTTTAAAACAAATCTAAGATCATGGTGGAGGGTATTTTAATTCCTACTCAAAGTCCATCTCACTGTTACTAGACAGACTTAAATAACAAGGTTATGCAGAGGCTGCTCTTCTAAACTTCTTTCTTCGAGGTCACAGTGAAATTTGTATGATCAGCTGCTGTGTGTTTAGTTTTAGTTACAAATATATGTTCATATCTGAACCTTCTAAGTTGGTATGCTTTTTAAGGAGCTAGGCAATGGAATTAGAGACCCCTGAAGGACAGGATCTTACCCTACATAGTGTTATACAGTGTAATACAATCTATAATATCTGATGTATTAACAGTTTTTTGCTGGTATTCACATTCCGGGGCTTTGCAAATAACTTCCAGTTATCTGTGAATAATGTTGCTGCATAGATATGCCAATAAGTTCAGTGAAAGTCATTTGCAATGAATTCAGAAAAGTAAAATATTTTTAAAAATACACCCACTTCTCACAAATAGTAAGTTTTATAAAGTTCAGAATTATGAAGTTAAGAATTACTTTGCAAAGTGCAAGTGTTTGTATTCCTTTTTTTTTAAGAGTATCATGGGCAAGTGTGGCTAAGCACAGTCATGCTTAAAATGTGTAAGAAAATCTATGGACTGCACAGAGATTAAATTTGATTTTTTTTTTTAAGAAAAGGGATTTATAATGTTCTATATATGAGTATCCTCTTGTGGATACTCATGGTTTCATTTAAGAATTGAAAGGGAGAGATGGAAAAGACTGAAAAAGGGCAGACAAACACAGGCAAACAAAGAGGGAAACAGTGAAGAGAAACATCAAGAGGATTTCTGCTGGAGGAGGTGGGAGAACATGGGCATTGTGTTTTTGTTGAGGGATAGAACCCCCTATTTTTTCAAAGTTTTTTGTAAGAGAGAGTAGTGTGGTGGGAAATAGGTAAGAGAGTGTAAGAGAAAGGATAAGGCTGAGGAAGTGCAGCTGGAGTCCCAGTCCACAGACCCTCAAACGTGTCCTTGGCCAGATGGTGTTGCAGTGGAGGACTCCAGTGTTTAGGGGGTAGAGGCCTGTGTTGGTGCTATGGTCAACACCAACTCAGACAGTGTGTCTCCTACAGGCTGAAGGGAGGCTTTTACTGGCTGAATTTTCATGTCCACTAAATCCATCAGTACATCCTCCACCAAGCCACAATGCCCCCTTTTGGTGAGGCTTGCCAAGCTGCCACATGATGGAGTGCCTGCTGGACAAGTGCCTCCACTCCAAACCTGTGAGGATGTCCCAGAATGGAATTTAACCCTAACCTGGGATGCACATTTCCGGCCTGCTCCTGAGGGATTTGAATTGTAAAAACAGACAAATAAATGGAAAAGAAACAAAACAATAAAGGGAAAAAAGAAGTGCAGAATCAAAAATAAGGAAATCAGAGAAAAAATGGGGTGGGGAGAGATAAAACAGAAAAGCACACCAAATCCACACATCATGTTTACACAACAATTCATAACTACTGAAATATTGTAGTGAATTCTTCAAAGTACAACTTATGTACTGAAAGAACTTATGCATACAGTGGAAGTAGTCATTTGGGAAATGCTTTTGTACTTGGCAAGAATGATATGAGTAATACTTATGTGTACTTAAGATGAATTCACATGGCAAGTGCTTGTGACTTCTTGAAGGGGAGAGTATGTATCTGTCAAGTTATGTACATAGAATACATTCACTGTCAGAGTTTAAGATTGGAATCTGCAGTTAAAGTGTTATCCTAAATCCAAGGTGCTTCATATAAAAAATGGATTGTTTGCCTGTTGTATTAAGCGATTTCTCCTATCCTTCAAACAGATGTTTCTTTAAGTACAGTTTAGAGATTAAACAGTATTATATAAACAGACACAGGTTAAAATATGGAATAGGTAGTTAGAATATTATTTGCTATTCATTAGTAAAGGAAGTGGGGGTGATAATTGGTTTATAATTAAAGTAAAAACAAACAGCTTTTTGGGACAGTGAGGAGGATAAAAGTGATATGAAAACAGTAACAAACCTGGAGATAAAGCAACATAACATTAATGAGGAGAGAGATGTTTATGGGATTAAGTAAGTTATTAAACATGAGGAGATTTCTGAAGGGGGTAGGGTAAACACAGTTTGTTGAGACTGAGCCATATTTGAAGGCTTAACTTTATCTGTACTGATAAGGCCTGGGCTCAGACCTAAGCAGCAGAAATGCTGAAAAGTTATGTATATAGTTCTATTCAGGGGTAAAGTAAAAGAGAAGGGGAGGGATCAGTAATAAGATGCAACCATACATTTTGAAAGTACAATAAATAGAGCAAATACTAATATGTTGACACATCTTCACACTTTGCAAAAAAAGAAAATATGTAAGGATGACAACAGATACAACCAACTTGTAATAACCCACAAAATACTATATCAACCCGAAAAAACACCAGCAATAAATAAGATCATCAAACCATACAGCAACCTGAAGTCACTATGCTCTGCTGACAAACTGATGGTACAAACAATTAAGAGCATAAATGTGGCTGAGGGCTCTCTATTCGCCAACTCAGTAGGCAAAACTTGGAATATGCTACCTGCCGAACTTACTCACCAATCCTCCTTAACCCAGTTCAAAAAAAGCTTCAACTACACTTCCAACAGCATTGGCAATGTCCCTGCTTAAACCCCGACTAATCACCACCTGCTGTGCTGCACACTCTACCTAAGCATTTCAGGCTCTTGTCACCCCTATAGTGCCTTTTTTAGGCAAGGTTCAAAAGGCAAATTCACAGCCATAACTGGTACAAGCAAGCAAAATCTGAGGGTAAAGCTACTTAATGCTAGAAGTCTAAACCTCAAAATGCACTCACTCAAGGCACTCCCTAAAATGGAGAACATCAACATCTGTGCAGTGGCAGAGACCTGGTTCAAGGCTCCAGAGAGTACCCCTGCATTACCAGGCTATAATTCATACCACATCTTTCGGCCACCTAACCTGGACCAAAACACTAAAGGCAGAGGCGTGTCCATATTCATTAAGGATATCCACACCTCCAGGCTAGTTGCTCAGTATAATGCATCCAAGATTATCCAAGTGCAACTAGCTCTGGGCAAGACTGCAATCCAAATTGTAGCTTGCTACAGATCCATCACCATGCCCCAGGATTCCCACTCCTCATTTCTTAATACACTGGAAAATATTAGGGTACAACCTAACACCCTAATAATGGGCGATTTCAACTACCCTACCATTAACTGGGAAAATTACTCATGTACCAACTCTTGTGCTCAACGTTTTCTGGACTTCATAAATTCCAATGCCATGGATCAACTTATCCACACCCCCACCAGGGGCAGCAATATCCTAGACCTGGTTATTACCAACATGGGCAACCGGTGCTCCACACCAGAGGTCAATTCCTCGTTGGTCAGATCCGACCATAAGCTAATCACCCTAGACATCCACATCCCTCCCTCACCCCCATTAGGGAAACCACAGTAAAAATTTCTCCAAAGCCAACTTCACGCTTCTTAAGACAGAAGTGGCAAACTTCACGACACCCATGCTGACGGACAATAGAGGTATGACTGCTGAATCCTACACAAATGCACTTTATAAGCACTTACATGAGTGCATGGATCGTGCAATCCCTAACAGAACCAAGATGCTATCCTCCAAAAAAGGAAGCCAATCTGGTAGTCCCCTGCCATAAACAAACTCTACAACAGAAGAAAGAAACTGTTGCAAAAAAGAGTAAAATCCCATGATGGGAGAAACTCCCTGGTCAGCTTCAGTAAGAAGCTGAGATCCCTCATAAAATCCTCCAAAGCTAGATATGAAAACAAAATTGCCACTGACTCTAAACACAACCACAAAGCATTCTATAGCTATGTCAAGAATCTCAATGGCAAAACTCAGATCTGCTCTGAGTTACAGCACAATGGCACTAAATATACAGAACCAACGGATATTGCCAACATCCTGGCAGATAGGTTCAGTGCTAACTTTACCCCTCTGTCATCCCCTAAAGGGCCCATCTCTATACCAGAAGAATGCAAGGTTCCTGTAATCACGGCTGCACAGGTAAAAAATACACTATCCAAAGCCAAGAACACAGCATCCATGGGACCTGATGACATCCCAGGCTGTGTTCTACATGAACTACAGAACGAACTGGCACCCCACCTAAGTACCATGTTCAATCATAGCCTCACCTCAGGGTATGTGCCCACTGAATGGCGCACAGCGACAGTTATCCCACTCCACAAAGGGGGAGCCACGACAGACCCCGGAAACTACCGCCCAATTAGCCTAACGAGCCTGGTCTGCAAGGCTATCATCATTGAACTTATAAACAATGACATTGGTAATCTCCAAAGTCAGGACCCCACCCAGTTCGGGTTTGTAAAAGTCAGATCATGTCTCCTAAACCTGATAGACTTCTTTGAAGCAGTCACCAAAGCCGTAGATGAGGGTAAGGTGGTTCACACAGCCTATCTAGATCTCGCCAAGGCTTTTGACACCATCCCCCACTCTGGAATTATAGATAAACTCACTAAACTAGGTATAAATCCCTATGTCACAAGATGGGTTGCCAACTGGCTCACTGACAGAACCCACACTGTAAAAGTTGCAGACTCCAAATCTAGCTTCAGACCAGTGACAAGTGGAGTACCACAGGGTTCAGTCCTGGGTCCTCTCCTGTTTGGTATCTACTTCTCTGAAGTACAGGCCAACACAGAAGGTCTTTGGCTAATGAAGTTCGCAGATGACTGCAAACTAGGAGCCATAATCAAAACTCCAAAAGATGTGGACATCCTACAAAAGGGCCTTGCTGAGACAGATGCCTGGTGCCAAAGCCATGGCCTCAAGCTCAATGCCAAAAAGTGCATTGTCATTCCTTTTGGTAAAAACTCAGTACCCATGAACTACCACATAGGTGGTAGTCTACTTAACACTGAAAGTGTGATAAGAGACCTTGGGACACAGGTGTACAGTAGTCTCTCCTTTGATAATCACATCACCACAGTAGTCAGGAAATCCTTCTATGTGGCACACCTCATCACAAAAGGTTTCTCATCCAGGAAAAAAGAGGTCATTGTTCCCCTCTACTCGTCACTCATTAGACCCATTATAGAGTACAATGCCCCTTTTGGTATGTACCTCACAAGACATCTACAGCA
Organism: Protopterus annectens; assembly: GCF_019279795.1. Classification (NCBI taxonomy): domain Eukaryota; kingdom Metazoa; phylum Chordata; order Ceratodontiformes; family Protopteridae; genus Protopterus; species Protopterus annectens. Next base: position 21,877,074 of record NC_056730.1, read on the forward strand.
ACTGGAAAGGCCACAGAAATACCTCACAAAGAGGATTACCGGCCTCAAAGAGATTCCCTATGCAGACAGTCTCAAAAAACTGCAGCTTTACTCCATTGCATATCACCTACTCAGAGGCGACCTCTGCCTAACACACAAAGCTATGTCAAACCCAGAGCTTTTAGACATGCTCCACTTAAAGAAATCCCAATCCCTACGAGCTACATGCTCTAGGGACCTAAATCTCGTCTCCGCAATAAACAGAACATGCTGGAGGGATAGATTCCTGTCCCTGAGACTTCCCATACTCTGGAACAAACTACCCATCTATATCAAACAAAGCTCCTCGTTAGCACTGTTCAAGAAAAATCTTGATGATTGGATGGGAGATAGGAAATTCACCCCGGGGATCACTTTTGTGGCTCTGCTCGACAGTGGCACAGGAAAATAATTTTCTTGGGTGGCGAAAGCCAGGGTACCTTTGGCTAGGCTTATATAGGCCCTAGGGCCAATAGCCTAGTACCTACCTATGAACCTATGAGCCTATGACACAATCCCACACTCAGGCATTACTGATTAAACTTAGCAAACTGAATGTAAACCCCTTTGTTGTAAGATGGGCTGCCAACTGGTTCACAAACCAGTCACACGTTTTCAAAGTGGGTGACTCCACATCAGCCAGCAGACCTATCACCAGGGGGGTGCCACAAGGGTCAGTGCTGGGCCCCCTACTGTTTGGTATATACTTGTCAGATGTTTAGGCTAAAACTAAGGGGCTGTGGCTGACCACGTTTGCAGACAACTGCAAACTGAGTGCAATTACTGAATCCTCTAAATGATGTCAGTATACTTCAGGAGGGTCTTATGCAGACCAACGACTGGTATCTTAGTCATGGTCTCAGACTGAATGTAAAGAAATGCATCACCATTCCCTTTTGTAAAAACTATGTCCCTTCACATAATCAAATTAACAACAATACCCTATGTACCTACGAAGTGCTAAGAGATCTGGGATCATATGTAGACTGTGAACTTAAGTTTGACAACCATGTGTCTACTGTATTAAGGAAGGCTTTCTATGTAGCACACTTGATTAGCAAAGGCATCACCTCTAAAGTAAAGGAGGTTATAACCCCTCTATACTCATCACTAATTAGGCCCATAATTGAGTATAATACCCCTTTTGGCATGTACTGTACAAAGCACCTCCAGCAGATGGAGAAACCTCAGAGGTCTCTAACAAAGAAGATTAAGAGACTCCAGCATGTGCCTTAAACAGACTGACTAAAGTCGCTGTTACTATACTCAGTATCATATAGACTTATTAGGGGAGAATTATGACTGGCATACAGAGCAATCTCTGACCCAAACCTTACAAATTTGTTGCACATCTGTAAATCAAATGGGACTAGAACTACACATTCTAGGGGCCTAAATATGACCTGTGACTTGAACAGAACATGCTGGATGGACATATTTGTCTCCCAGTGACTGCCGCATTTTTGGAACAGGCTACCAATTCATGTGAAACAGACTACCTCTATGACAGTGTTCAAAAGGAACCTGGATGAGTGGAGGAGGCACCAGAAATTCTTACCAGGGACAGCACCCACAACCCTCCTGGACATGGGCAGTCGTTAATAAATATAATCCTGGGTAATGACTAGAGTATCTATGGTATTACATTGGGATGAAACAGCTAGACTTGAAATAGCCTCCGGGTTGATAGCTTAGTAACCTCCTATGATCCTATGATCCTATAATATTACTCCAGGAAACAAATATGCCAGATCCAGAACATGAAATATATATATATATATATATATATATATATATATATATATATATATATATATATATATATATATATATATATTAAATCAGCTGAGAAAAGCAGTTAATACGCTGGATAAAACACAGAAAGAAAGAGAGGAGTAATTCTATTAGTGTTGACAGACGGGGGCATGGATGTGGCAGAAGATAAAAAAGACAAATATGGGAGGTATGTAGCCATTTGCAGAAGATGACAAACCAAGTCATTGACCACTCTGTCAGTTTATTCACTCTCCAAAAGAAAAAAACACAAAAAATAGAAGGCATATTAGGAAATATAACTGAGTTTCAAAATGGAATGACAGTAGTGATGGGGGAATTTGACATCAAACCCTAAAGATGTGTTTGGAGGCCCACAAACATTTTTAAAGACATTTGGTTTCCTTGAAGTCACAACTAATGATGCTTAATTACAAATTACATATACTGTTCTATACCAGTGAACTTGTTCCAGCAATTACCCTACTGGTGGGGCCGCTACAAGATGAAATATTTAGAGGTTTAGATAAGAGTTAAAATGGAGGAGGCAGCAAAAGGATCTTGGAATGAGGAGAAACAACATATTTTCTAAAATAATAAAATGGAAACTGATGTGGATGAAAATGTACAACAAAATGCAAGTAGTAAAAATGTTTTGGTCTCACTGATTTTATATGCAAGGCAAGCTTTTTTAATCAACTCACTAGGAATATGGCAAAAAAATTAGGAAGGAATTACATTAATTTATATGGGAAGGTGAGGAAAGTACCAATAGAGCAGGGAGGACTGGGGATGCCTGACTTGGAGGCAAATGTTAATATAATGGCGGGTGGTAGAGTGGCCTAATGGTTAAGGTGTTTGCCTTACAAACACAACATGCAGGGTTTGAGTCTCACAAGGGATAATTGGCTAAGCTTAAAATGGCCCACAAGGGCAGTTAGCTTAGTACTAATCTATAACACAACTGACACTTTTGTATCTCATGCAGGAAAATGTGCATTTACTTAAGTGGAGAAGGAGGAGTAGCTTGTTGTTGTAGTGGAGGTGATAGGAGCCTGAAAGGCCTTAATGTATGACCCCAAAGATCACTACTTCCATTACTATATCATCGCCATCCTGGAAAAACTTCTAAAACAAAAGGAGCTACTGAAATGAAATGGCACAATGCGTTTATAGGAGATTACTAGGCTAAGAGCTTAAGAGCCCTTACAAACCTAGCCAATTTAACCCAATATATGGCCCCTAGGGACAAGAGGATGACATGGGTTTGTACCTATACCTTGGCTATGTTACAGATTGCCCCTGTCCATAAGGGACATAGGCATTACCCCTAGTGTGAATTAGCAATTCTCCATCCACGGATTCAAATTGCTTTTGAATAGGGCCAGGGAAGAGGTCTGCTTAACGTGATTAGGGAGTCTGTTCCAAAGAAGGGGCAATCCTTGAGACACATATCTGTCTTTCTAGCATGTTTTATTTGAGTTTATAACTAAGTTTAGATCCACAGATCGGGTGACGCTCATGCTGTTTGACTTGTGGATGATTGGATACTCCAACAGGGCTGGATTTGTGAGTGTCTTGTAGGTCAGGCATAGGTCACGCCTGAATAGCCAGTAGGAAATGCAGAAAAGGGATAGGACTTTTAGTCTATCCACATAGGGCATGTTGTTTACACCCTGTATTTCTTTCTGAGGAACCTCTAAGTTCACTCAAACTGCTGTAAGTGCCTAATCAAGTATATGTCATATGGCTCATTGTATGCGATTATTGGTCTAATAAAGGCTGAGTACAGTGGGACTATAATTTCCTTGGATCTGGATGCCATACTTTTACTTGCAAGTTGTGCCACATAGAAGGACTTCCTCACCACTGTGGACACATGGTAGTCAAAGTTCAGGCCACTATATTCCTGTGTATCTAGCTCTGTCACCTCTGAGTCTACTCTTAGGGGTGTGCCATTGATGTTGTAATTTGTAAGGGTATTTGACTTCTTAAAGGGTATGATAATGCATTTTTTCACATTTAGTTTGAAACCATGGTTCTGGCACCAAGTGTTTGTCTGATCTAGACCTTCCTGAAGGATATCTACATCATTGGAGGATTTATTGATTGCCCCCAGCTTGTAGCCATCAGCAGACTTTATCATCCAGAGGCCTTCCACATCAGCCTTGACTTCAGAGAAGTATATTCTGCACAGGAGTGGTCACAGCACTGAGCCCTGTGGCACACCTCCTAGTAACTGGCCTCTTGCTTGATATGGATTCACCCATGTGTCCTGTCTATGATCCATTTGGCTATCCATCTGGTGAGACAGAGAGTTATACTCAGTTTTGGGAGTTTATTTATAATACCTGAGTGGGGAATTGTGTGCAATGCCTTGGCCAAGTCAAGATAGGTGGTATGCACTGTTTTACCCTCATCCATGGCCTTAGTGACTTTCTCAATGGAATCAGATTTGGTAAGCATGACCTGCCCTTGACAAAGCTAAACTGGGTCAGTCCCGTGTTTGCAGGTTTCCTGTGTCTTTATTTATCAGGTCCGTGATTATTCTTTCCATGACCTTACATATAAGACTAGTCAAACTTATGGCGCTGTAACTTCCTAGGTCAGTAAATGGTACCCCTTAATGCAGAGGGATGAGTGCCACTGCCCTCCACTCTACCGGGACAAAGCCAGTCCAGGGACTGTGGTTAAACAGAAATCCTAATGGGCCTGATAACCTGTTTAAGAGGCAACCTGATATATTGTCAGGCCCCACTAAAGCAATGTTTTTAGTTTTAGAGAGTGCTGTGGCAACCTCTTCATTGGTAATAATTGACAGTGGTGTGGTAGAAGATATTTCGTGAAGGGGAACTGGGGTGATGTGTGAAATTTGAGCTTAATTTATCAGCCAACAGATTTGCTATATCTTCTGGCTGCATATAGGTGATGTCATCTACAACTAATTCCACACATTGTTGGGTATTGCCCTTAAAATTGAGGCTATTTTTATATCAAAGTGTGCTTTGAGAGACTTGACTAATTCTCTGATTCACTTGCTTTGATTAATTACAAACATTTTGCTCTGTTGTGCACATTCCCTCTTAATTCTTGACAGGATTTTCTTTCTTTCTTTTGTTGTACAACCTATTACTACCAGGGGTCGATCAGGGTGACTTGTTTTTGTGGTTTAACCTGGGTTTATTTCAGTCTGGTCCTGCCATGTCTATGTAGTTGTTTATATGGTCACACAGGGCTTTTGTGTACATCTCTGCATACTGTATCTGCATTTTCTGGATTTGGAGGAGCTTGGAAACTAGCTATGCCATCCCTTAATAGGGTTTAAGTTACCTTAAAGAAGTTCTTAAATTTTTTTGTCGTTAGGTGGGGGGATTCGTTTTACCTTTATTTCAAAGGAGACCACTTTGTGATCTGATTTTACACCTGGACATCACACTGGGGATTGTGCAGAACTCTCCCATATTTGTGAGTACCAGATCAAGATATTTGCTCTTGTAGTGGGACTGCAGACTAGTTGCTCCAGGGCATTTGAATTTACAAAGTCAAGAAATCTTTGGACCTGCATGTTATGGTTGTGAATGCTGGATGGTGAGTGATTCTAGTAACTTCAGGTAGGCTGCATGGGTTTCCTGTTTCATGGCGGAGACCTGTAGCTAGCAAGAATTTGGTAATGGATGTTTCTCAAGGTTAGCTGGACATGGAGTAGCTCAAGCATTTCATATTGTTTGACCAGTCTTGTGGTGTGCTTATATAGATACACCTCTGCCTTTTGGTCTTTCACGTTCAGTGGTTTGTCAGAACATATGAAAGGCATTATAGCCATGCACTGTTGGAGTACTTTCCATGTCTTTCAACCATGCTTTACTAACTGCACAGATATTCGCATTCCCAGGGTGATGAGAGCTTCTAGGCAGTGCAGTTTCTTGTTGAGATTCCTAGCATTGAGCAGTAATAACCTTTAGTTTGTGCTAAGTAGCTTTTGTTATGTTAGAAGGCTTGTCTGTTTGGAGATGCCTACAAAAGGCACTATAGGGTGGATTGGCCAGTGTCCAAAAGCCTAGAGGTGAAGGGTGAAGGCCATCTCTGGCAAAGCTGCATGGACTGTCAACCATGTCCCCCAGGCTGGCAAGTATTGGAGCCCATTAGAATTAAACAAGTAGCTACGCCAATTGTTAAAGTCTATCATTTTCTGCTGGTATTGTGTCATCATCATTGGAGACAGTAGAATGCTGCTCAATCCTTGGCTCATACTTGCCTGTGACACATATTCTGAGAGCTGAATTCTGTCTCTTTCCATGTAGTTCAAGGAGGCATCTCAGGTCATTCAAACACTTGTGTGATCTGGTCCCGGCCCCTAACAGGTAAATAACTGCAACCTTCTCCTTATCCAGCCTGGTAAGAGGGACATCAGTGTGCCCAACAAAGGAATCTCCTATGACCAGAATATTGGGTTGTGGGGTGTTTCGCCTTATGGGCTTGGTAGTTGAGACACAATGAGATGTGACTTTATGTGATGAGATGGGAATTGTCTTGTTTGAGTACATGTAGAGTTTCTGAGGGCTGCACCTGAGAGGCCTTGGAGATTTTGGTAAGTTCATGTGAGCACTTTTCCATGTGTTAACAACCTGTTTACTTCTTTTTGTGTCTGTATGAGAGAGTATAGCCTCCAGTGTCAATGTGTAACTTGTCTGTTTTAGATTTAACTGGCAGACATTGTTCATAAGGCAATTGCTACACTGCCTCAGGATGCCCATGTCCCTAAGCTGGATGCAGAGATAGCAGAAAAGTGCCCACCCATGGTTGCAGGTCCTAAGGTGTACTTGCAAGGAATAGAATTGGAGGGTGTTTGTAATTGGATGAGGAACGGGTGCTTACTTGGTGTAATCTGCAGCTAACCTAACCATTGATGCTACCCAGCACCCAAACCAGAAGGTCTCTGAGCAGTGATAGTTCTGGGTGCTACAGTAAATTAAGGTATGCCTAAATAGTCCTTACTAAATGCATAAATGCTGTTCACCATGCAACCTAGTTGGCCTGTGAATAATGCAGAGCTGAGGTAAAGTTCTGATGTGTTTTATATGAGGAAATTTCAATTTATGGTGACTGCATATCTACAAGGCACCATTAATCACCAATGCATGAAGAGCAGCTTCTCACAAATGCGAGGATTATATATCATCAGAATAAAGCAAGTTTTACACTAACTATGCCCTAAGGCCAATCAGAGAAGCACACAATGAGCTTTCCATCAGCAATTCACAGCTAATAAAAAAAGCCCTCTTCTGCTATAGGAGTGCAAACTCTCATCCTCTTAATGTAAAATAACTGGTTTGGAGCCCAAGTGTTAAGGATCCACAAACAGGTACCTAATATTAACTAACAAACAGTAGATACAATGTATTTCAGTTCAGAACAGCAGCCCTTACACCTGGTAAATGTGTATATATTTAATGGGGTTAGGTATATAGTAGTAGTTGTTACATATCTAGTTAAAGATTACTAATGAAGTTAATATCTCTTGAAAAGAAAATATGTAAACTTGTAATCTCCAGTTTTGGACTGGCTCAGATGTATAACTTTTAAATATAAGATTTTGTGAAATTGTATATTCTAGATAACGTTTAAGTTGGATCACTCATCACGGAATTTTAAAAGAACACCATGCATGAGGTATGAACAAGTTGTAACAGTTTTGAAAGTTGAGCCATTTAAATAAAGTATTATCTGATAAAAAATATTTATCTAGGTATCTTAGGAGGAGAGTTGAGTCATTTAAATAAAGTATTATCTGATAAAAAAATATTTATCTGAGTATCCTAGGAAAATATAGCCTACTGACTGGGGGGATGTACAAAAAAGAAGAATGGGGCATTCCCCAAAATAAAGTAAAAAAGAAAGAATAATTAGTAAATAATGAATGGGCACAGGTTAGTGAAACACTATCATTCAGTAAATTTGCCATCTCAAAGGATGGCTTGATCTTTGCCTACTGAGATTCTGACAGCATTAGGGGCTTAGGTAGCTCATTCCCCAAAGCTCAATCCTTTTTGTAACCTGAGACATTGATATAATCACCACCTAACAACAGCTGACCCAAAATATCTACAAATGAAGCCTGAAGAAAACCAGCATTCTCAACTTCTCTCAAAGAAGTGGTCCAGATACTGCTGAGGTGATTAACTCCACATTGTAAAAAACAGTCATCCTGATTAAAATCAGAGGTTTTCTTTGTTCTTTTTTTATTGCCTCTGAAAAAAGGTATCAACCCAAATAATTTTCAAATAGGTGTGCTCCACTGGCGAGTCCTTTACACATTCAAACACACCTCTTAAACTGTCCAAAACTTTGCAACATGCCATTGATTTTGCTTCATATTTTGCCCTACACAAATTTTTTTTGGTAAATAACTGAGGGCTGCAGGAAGTCAGTAATGCCAAGGATTAGAGTTTCAAACATTATTAATGTCCAGAAGTCCATATTGATGCAAAACCTTCTGTTCTATTAACTGTTAAGCAAATTAAAGTAATATTTAAAATTTGGTCCTCATTTCTACTCTTTGTCCCTGCATTATTTATGGCTTCGTACAATATTCGTGAGCAAAGAAGGTGAGAGGTCTGCCTGTTATCCTTTGCCTGCTATTATCAGAAATCTTTATTTGAGCAGTTTCCACAGTGCTGAGTTGTCTTTTCATTAAAGAAGACATTTTCGTAGGTTCGTAGGTAATTGCTAAGCATGCAGTCCAGGAAACCATTAAGGAGCCTAGCCCAAATGCCCAGCTGCCCCAAAGCACTGCCTGGTTTATTGAGGCTGACAGACTCAAACCATGTAGTTTGGGAAGCAGCTCATGGCCTTTCCCTTCAAAAGTGATATGATGGAAACAAATCTCTTTGCATATCCTTTCTTATTTGGCTTAAATCCCAACAACTATTTTGCCAGGATGACCTCTTTAGTTGAAGGTCCTTAGTCTCCACTTCATGTCTCAAGAAGTATTTAACCTTATCTAGTTTCTAGTTCATTCAAGACTCCATTGCCAAATATATGGTCAGTCTGTGCAACTTACAAGCTACACTATACAACCCCACAGCTAGAAAATGAATTCCACCCTTCAGCTTAGAGCAAGCCATTGCACCTTTCCTATGTTCACCCTGGGATAAGCTGGTAGCAAAAAAAGCTTAGCTAACTATTGATGCTAAATATTAATAATGCTGCCAATGCAATAGATATAGTAATTTAAGTAAAAGGAACATTTTAACTATTTTGCTCCATTGCCTACACAAGATATTCCATAACACTGCCACTGCACAAGATATTCCATACACAAGATATTCCATAACACTGCCACTACACAAGATTACACAAGATATTCCACAACACTGCCACTACACAAGATATTCCATAACACTGCCACTACACAAGATATTCCACAACACTGCCACTACACAAGATATTCCATAACACTGCCACTACACAAGATATTCCATAACACTGGCACTACACAAGATATTCCATAACACTGCCACTACACAAGATATTCCACAACACTGCCACTACACAAGATATTCCATAACACTGCCACTACACAAGATATTCCACAACACTGCCACTACACAAAATATTCCATAACACTGCCACTACACAGAATATTCCACTCCACAACACTGCCACTACACAAGATATTCCATAACACTGCCACTACACAAGATATTCCATAACACTGCCACTGCACAAGATATTCCATAACACTAGCACTGCACAAGATATTCCATAACACTGGCACTACACAAGATATTCCATAACACTGCCACTACACAAGATATTCCATAACACTGCCACTACACAAGATATACCACAACACTGCCACTACACAAGATATTCCACAACACTGCCACTACACAAGATATTCCACAACACTGGCACTACACAAGATATTCCATAACACTGGCACTACACAAGATATTCCATAACACTGCCATTACACAAGATATTCCACAACACTGCCACTACACAAGATATTCCACAACACTGCCACTACACAAGATATTCCACAACACTGCCACTACACAAGATATTCCACAACACTGCCACTACACAAGATATTCCACAACACTGCCACTACACAAAATATTCCATAACACTGCCACTACACAGGATATTCCACTCCACAACACTGCCACTACACAAGATATCCAATAACACTGCCACTACACAAGATATTCCATAACACTGGCACTACACAAGATATTCCATAACACTGGCACTACACAAGATATTCCATAACACTGCCACTACACAAGATATTCCACAACACTGCCACTACACAAGATATTCAACAACACTGCCACTACACAAGATATTCCGCAACACTGCCACTACACAAGATATTACACAACACTGCCACTACACAAGATATTACACAACACTGCCACTACACAAGATATTCCATAACACTGGCACTACACAAGATATTCCATAACACTGCCACTACACAAGATATTCAGACACACAACACATATATTAGCATATATACACAACATTGAATCTATCCCCTCATTAAGCCCTTAGTTTAACAGTAACCCACAAACACTCGCGCACACATTCCTATCACTAATGCTGAAAGCTTTGCTATATCTGGAAGTTTTGACATTAAACTCCCAAGCCCACATTTAACCTTATCCACATGGATTTAATGGTCCTTCTTTCAACATCTTCCACACTCATTGATGAAAACTCGACCAAATTTCAAAGCTGTTCACTATGTTTACCAACTGCAAATTCAGCAGAGTGAACGACACCCTATTAAAGATGTTGATATGACAGAATAATCACAGTATAACAATGGAGGTAATATACCACAATATTTTGCTTGCAGGTATCTGGAATATGATATCATAAGATATTCTCATCTAAATATGAAGTATAAGTTATGCAGGGAGTGCTGTTGTGTGTTTTGATACCTTTATGCACCCTAATTTTCTAATTTTCCTTCTAGCAGTAACATTCTTTGAAAAGTTTGGCACATGTTTATTTATTTATTTATTTTTTATCATCTTTATCTGGACCATGTGCAGAGTTGCATTGTTTGTCAACATTTCCCAAGTTTGATAAACTATGTTCTGAAATCCATAGTGGATATTCCTTGCCCGAGACACATTTGTACTTTTACTTTCACTGTCTAATTGCATTATTTTATCGGTCTTTTCTGTGTCCACCGTACTAAAGTCATGTTATGGGATATTTCACCTTATTCCTTCCATCTTTTTTATCTAGTGTATTGGTGTTATTCCCAGCTTTTTTTTTTTAATTATTTTTACTCCTTTGTGAGCCAATAAGGAAGCTCTCTGTTTCTTTGCTGTATGAGTATATATATATATATATATATATATATATATATATATATATATATATATATATATACATATATATTGTCAATGGATGCACTGTGGTGATGCTCATGTACTTTTGGGGTAAAATAGCAATTGCATTTTGTAAGTGTGCTATTGTCATTTTGTATATTTGTATGGTTACTTCGTTCATACTAACTACATATATGCCTTGTTCTTGTGTAGAAACATTTTCCTTTGCCTGTGTTAATTTTATCTTGGTATTTCCATTTTCTTTTCAGGTCATTAATGAGGGATACTACTGTTCCCCATGTTGTACATACTGCACCATGACACATTTTATCATTTATGTACACCCTACCTCAAATAATATCTAGGAAGTATGCTCATTTTTCACAAAGGAGCAAGTCTATTACCAGCTAAAAGGGGCTTGTAATTACTTCCACATGAAAAACAATTATTTAAGGAATTTGTGATTTAATAAGTTATTTATTAAAGTTATATAGCTTTTCCATCATCAGTTACAAATACGTCTAAAAACAATAGTGCATTTTATGATTCCTAGTCTGAATACACCAACAGACTTTTAATACAGATAAGGTATAGCATGACAAAAGAAAAATCACCAAACTTATTTCGATATATGTAGAAAGGCTCCTTAGCTCAGCATAATAGTCTAACCCTGGGATTCAATAACGTCTACACTGTATACACTGTTCTGACTGAGCAGACAACACAAGACATAACTTACACCTTCTTCCTCCTAATTTCAGTTTTCCTACTGATATTCTTGCAGATTTAAATATTGACAGGGATTCACAAAGGTTACCACAAAGTGTAGACTACATGTACACTTAGTGTAATCTTTCTGAGTGACTAGAAAGCACAGAAAATGGTATAAGGATGTTCTCGAATACATATTGTGTACACTTTGTGTAGACTTAGTGTAGGCGGTATTGAATCTGGTCCATATGTTTTACTATTTGATTTGAATTTGTTAACCGGATCCTACTGGACCTATTTCAGTCTCAGCCCTGGGAGAACACAATAAATGCATGATATTATATACAGAGTGAAGGACAAGATATAATATATACAGATATCATATGTAAGGTTAATATCATAATTGGCTTAAGCATATAAAGGCAATAAACAAATGACATTATATATAGAGTGACTGAAAAAACATACTATATGCATGCATCGTACACAAAGGGGCATCAGAGTTGGCATGCTAAAAGAATCACAATCTAAATATAGTCAGAGCGAGGTACGTAGACAGATGAAGGGAATGAAAATGGAAAGCTGTATGACTAGAGGGACAGCAGCTGCCTTTTCCTAGTGCTCTGGAATGTGCTTTTATTTGTAAATGGAAATTTGGTAAGAGGCATGATCTTTAAGAAAAGAATGTAGAGATTCCCACAGTTTGGGATCAAAGACTGAGAAAGCATGGTCTGTGCAGCCAATGTCAAGTTTGGTGGGCTTGAGTGAAAGGACATGAGTGGTTAAAATGTCTACTGTTGTATGTTGGTGCATCTCTGAACATTCTGGAAGCTAGTGGAGGGAAGGTGTCATTCTTGATAAGTTTAAATGGCTGAGAGACAAGTAGAAAGTCAGTTTCACAGGTAGTCAGTCAACTTTTTTCACTGGTTTTGCAGTGATGTTCATTTCTTGGGGAGAGACTGATGAACCTGCAGATGGCATTTGAAATGGACTGAATGGTGGAAATATGTTTTTTAGAAGCTTTGCAATTAGCCAAAGACAAAATTCCAACTGAGCCAGTAAGATACTTTTACCTACACCATTTCTACATGGTCTGGATAGAAAAATGGGAAGCCTACCCTCCCAGAATAGTAGAAAATGTATTTTTGTGTATAGTGCAGGTGGAGGTGGAAATTTAGGAAGGGGTCCAACCAAGCCCCTAGGTATTTGTATGAAGTGACATTTTTAATAGGTCCCATAAGATGAACAAGGATTTTTGGAGGCCTGGATATAGAAGTGAGCTTTTTTCCTTGTGCCAAAAGCATTGTTTTTGGTTTAGAGGAGTTCGGTAGTGATTGTTACTTTCTTTTTCTTAATATCATGAACTATCATAAAGGTGTAGCTCTATGTAAACAATATGCTACAGCAAGAAATACATAGGAAAGTCCTTGAAATAAAAAGACAGGAAGTAGAAGGCAGGAGGAGCTGACTGCATTGTGTTATTGTCTTGTCAGTGACTCCGAGACCCACATGACTATTCTGTTAGGAGACATTTATCAACAGGTTCATGAACTCAAGAATTAAGTTTCTCCAAATATGCATATAGAGTGCACTCCAAATAAATCAAACAGACCACCAACATTACACAAAATGCATGCACTGTTCATAATGAGTACACCTCGGCTTCAGGGCATACTGGGTATGGTGAGAGATGTGCTCCCATGATTACTGGTGATGGTCACAATGAAAGCAAGATTTTTTTCTCCAGTTTTGGGAAGCAGGCTCAGAAATGGATATATGAATATTGTTAAGGTGGAGATGCATCAGTTAATTGAAATCTAGTACTCATGGAATGCTTCAATTCAAGTCCTCTCATTCTGATGATATTTCTGTTCACCTGAGAGGCTACAGCTTTAGTAAATCATAACTGGGCACGCTCAGTGCTAAGATGAAGTTATTTCATACAGACTGCACTGTGTACATGCCTTTGGCAAACAAACGCTGCCAGGTTCAGCTACTTTAGTAGCATAGCTTCTACTTTAGCTCCTCATGTAATTTGAGTTGGGAGGGTGGCCTAATGGTTAAGGTGCTTGCTTTACAAACACAAGGTGCAGGGTTTGAATCTCACAAGGGATAACTGGCTAGGCTTAAAATGGCTCATAAGGGCAGTTAGCTTAGTACTAATCTATGAAGTGGTACACAGATGCTCAGCTATACTTCATCATAAGGCATGAGCGCCAGTACCTACAAACTAGTATGACAAGTACGAAAGCTTGTTAACAATATGAGCAAAATAATATATTTTAAGTAAATATTTCTGGGGGGGGGGGGGGTCAGAGTGTGTAGAGCCTGTCTTAGTCTTTCTATGAACAGCTTCAAGACTGCTGTACTTATTATGTCATCATCCATGGTCTTCACATCTTCTTCTGGTCTTCACATCTTCCTCTGGTCTTTAGCAATAAACAAAAAAATCAAAGAGGAACTGATCAGGTAAGCCTAAGGACATGTCATACGACTGTTTGTAAACCAAGCAAGTGACTGGAAGCCTTCTAAATCATCTTTTTTTTTTTTTTTGCAGGCTATGCCAATCATTTACAAAACTCCTGAGTCTTTTGTTACAACAGGCATCTTTTATTTATTTTCTTTTTATTCAATGCATTTTGTTGAAAAGGTAGATTCCACTCGGGCAATTGTTCTTTTTTTCAGGGAAGACCATTCCTTTCACCTGTTCAGATTTTTACAGACTGTCCTGATTTTGTCTCACATTTTTGGCCTGTACCTCATAATATTTGTGGCTTTCTAGCAAATCGAGTATCAAATTCAATAAATAATAACAGATTCAAATTTCAGATTTTATATACTTTGGACAATGTATGCAAATGTAAAAGCTATTATTCAAACAACTGGTTAAGTTAATAAGACAATATTTAAAAGTTGTACCTGACTGTGGGCCTTTAGTCCCCCATTATATTTGACTTTGTCCAAAATTATTATGCTAAGATATTGTGAAATATGGGAGAAACCCACTGTAGCATTTACACTGAGTAAGATACATTTGGACAGGGCCCAATCAGAACTTATTCCCACTTTACTAACAAATACCATAGAATCTTCAACATACACCTGGATTGCCATCAAAAGAAGCACAGGGCACCTTGCTTTATAATTTTAAGAACAGTATTTCAGAAGTATAGAGGAGGCTGCGATGTTGCAGTGGTTAGCGTTGTCACCTTACAGCAGAAGGCTCTCCTGTTCGATTCTCAGCTGGAGCGTCTTCTCTGCAGAGTCTGCATGTCCTCCCTGTGGTTGAGTCAAATTTAAAGACACAAACCACACCATGAAAGAGCTGGAATAAAAACTTTACTGGTGTATCTGGTACCCCGGCTTACGCCTTCAAGGAATATTAAGTACACCAAATGACACATCTTTTAATACACCTTAGTTCATTACATAATTGAATAATGATGCAATTAATTAAATATAAATTGCTTGCTCTGGAGAAGGTTACTTTCTCCTATAGTAAATTTAAGAATCTCAAAGAATTGTTATCTACAAATAGGATGGAGAGAGAACTTTCCTTGTGGAAGATGTATAGTGTGTAAGAAGATTAAGAACATAGATGGGGTTAACATCAATGGAAAGGTGTATAAGGCTAGGGATCAGTATAATTGCAAATCCTGGAGGGTGATCTATATTATAGGGTGTGGATGTTCCTCAGTGCAATGGTATATAAGGCAGACTAAAAGGGTAGTGAAAAAACGGATTATGGAACACTTAGGGGACATCAGGAGAGGTAGAATGGAAAGCCCTGTAGTGGAACATTTTGTTAGGTATCATGATGGTTCAGATTCAACCTTTTATAGTGTGTTGGCCAAGCCCAGTTTTTGTCAAGGGGATGAATTTGTAAGAAGACTGATGTGGTTAGAAACTAAATGTATTAACTTTGGCACTTTACACCCAGGGGGATTATATCTTGATATAAATTTAAATGTGAGTTAAATGTCAGTCAAAAATGGTTCAATGTACATTATTCTTCTCTCTGATATTCATGTTATTTATGCTATTATAATATTGTAATATGTCTGTGTTTATGTAATTTATAAAATCATTATAAAATAGTCTTAAAATATATTTCTTCATATATTTAGAAGCATCAAATTTAAAAGTATTACATAAAATTTAAGTGTATTATTTTTAACATATTGTGGGTGATAAGCAGGTACTTTAATATGTGCATAAGGACTATTTGAGTGTTGGCATACTTAATAGGAATGGGAACAAGCAATTTATATTTAATTAATTGCATCATTATTCAATTATGTAATGAACTAAGGTGTATAAAAAGATGTGTTGTTTGGTGCACTGAAGATTCCTTGAAGGCGTAAGCCGAGGTACCGGATGCACCAGAAACATTTTTATTCCAGCTCTTTTGTGGTGTAGTTTGTGCTTTGGAATCAATTTTGAAGTGTGTGGATGAACTTTAAAGACATGCAGGTAGGTGTGTGTATGTCAGTGGGTGTTTCTTTCTTGAAGGTTGGGTGGTGGGCTGGCAACTTGATACTGTAAAAATCCACTGCCAATTATAAGCGGACTTGTGATCCGCTGTGACGACCCTTAACCAGGAAAAGCCAAAAGACAAAGAGCATGCCCTCCTGCTGATATATTACATTTTAGTATGAGAATGACAATTCAGCAATTTACTTTAGGGCTATAATCCATGACCCTTGGATGTTCCTGGTAACAAAAGACAAAAGTATCTGTTTGGAAAATCCACTCCTTCCATTTCCACACAGAAAACACAGTTAATCTTTGGCCAAATAAAATATACCTAAAACACTTAAGGTTACTAGAAGAGCAAGTCCTAGACGTATTGGTACAAGGTTAAGTACATCTTATTGTAAGCCTAAACTCCTCCCACCACACATCAGCTTTACAAGTTGCAAAAAATAAAATATTTTGCTTCTTGATGTTTACTAGTGAACTGGAACATCACTATTAATCAATTACCAGTGCCATATGATTACTTATGCCACAGCTGCCCTTCCTTTTAAAATGCTAATATTTATAATTTACTGTACTGTTAATATTTATACATGAATGTACTTTTATTCACAAGGACTGCTGCTGTCCTATTACTAATAGACTTAAGACAAGAGCTATCCCTTAGTCTCTACTTAACAGGGTTGTCTGCATTTCACCACACCTACCTTCAAACTATCCATTGGAGAGTAAGTCTTTTGAAAACTTTCTCCAGCTTCCAAAACTTAAACTCATTACCACAGAAATAAGAATCATAAATGACTACTCTTCTTTTAAAAATGTACTAACAAATCATCCCAAAGAAACTTACAACCTTCAGGATGGGTGTGAGGTGAGTTAATTCCGTAGCTTTACCTTTAGTAGATAACCTGATTCTGCTTTCTCTACACCTGTGGTGTGTGCAACACTAATTTGACTTAGAATGAACTACTGTTTATCTAGGGTTTTCTGATTTGCCTGTATAGTATTCATAACATGCAAACTAATAAATGTTTATACTATATATATATATATACATATATATATATATATATATATATATATATATATATATATATATATTCTTGTAAAATAATATATTTTTTCACAATACTTTCACAATTTACTATGCTCAAAACACTATACCATTCTTATATAAATACTGCACACAAGTCTACTACTCAGTGAATGAGCTCTGTATCATTAGAGAACATTCATATTTGTTTATGCCAGTTAACCTAGGTTATAAACACAAGAGTTCTTGGATTAGCACACTTACCCTGGTTCACAAATGTAACCAATAAATAATGAATTACAGTATGGTAGCCACTAACACTGATACTCACTAAGGCTCTTCAACAGTGACTTGTTAGATCTGTGATGTAGTTAGTATTTCTGATAGTTTTCTTCGTTTCTTGAACATTGTTTCTAGTTTAGCAACAGTCTTGTTGAAATGCAGTATTCATAGTTTCAAAAGGGACTTTAGTACAGAATCAGAGAGATGGATCTTATACCATTAAACACATTCCTCCTTCATCTCCACCACTCATACACACCAAAACCCCTTTATCATCTCTCAACCAAAGAATGCATTATGTAATGAACTTCCTTGTTGCTTTTAGTTAGAAATCACATGGTAAGGTGAAGCACTGTGAGAAAATTATTTACTGAATGCTTATAGTTTCCTGACAGACAGCACAAACACACATTTGCACAAACTCAACAGTTTTTGTAATACTGCCTGAGGTGAACTTAAAGCATAGAAACAGATTTGTTTTTCTTTCAGTGCTTTGGGAAATGACTGTGTAAAAAAATCCAGTTAACTTTCAGCTTTTCCTCAGGACATCTGGCACATTCTCTGTTGGCAATTTTTTACCATCTGAATTTGCAGTGCTTTGGCTGTTCCTCTTGTATTAACCCCTGAATCTGTTGTCGAGCAATGCCTTGGCTGAAGAAGTCTGATAAGAAGCAGCAGTGAAACACTGTATCCTTTGCAGGCGCCAGGATGAGCTCATGGGTCTTGGCATGCTGAGCAACCTTCAGGCTGAAAGGACATGCAATTAATTGGAACTTCCTATGGTATTTGACAAAGTGTATGTTTTCTATCTCAGCCATGCATCAAGTGCCAATAGTATAGCACTGCGCTATGCATCAGACCTATAAACAGGAAAACACTGCCAAACAAGCATCAGCTCTTTACAGCGCAAAAAGGTAATGTGAGAGGCCCAACTTCCACCCAGATATCAGCATTTTCTGTGCAACCTTTTAAAATAATCTAGGCTATTGTTAACAGTCTTGTTGCTGACATGAAATAATCAGCAATTAGCATCTCACGGCAGAAAGTGACCATTCAGCTCACTGAAATCTACTAAAAGAAACCTTAGAAACCACTCAAAGACTCAGATTTTCTTAAGATGCGATTTAAGATTTAGTCAGAACATTGCATGCAAAACAGCTGTAGCGAGCAGCACTCTTGTATTGCTAACTTAAGCAGCATGCAAAAAAAAAAAAAAACTTTGGGGGAAAGGAATATCAAAAACTGTGTCTATCAACTCACTAATGCAACCCCATTTGCATACAAACTACATGAGAATTTAATAAAGGCTACCGATTAAAGTGAAAACAATATAGCGCTAGGGAGCTGGGATAGTGTAGGAATCATTTAGAAGTGTGTGTGGAAAAGTAGCAAGTCAAGAGCATTTTAAGTTCTGACAAGGAATGACTACAGCTGATAGCTACAATATATTATCTTTTGAGAATGAATATGGAGTGCATGAAAATCAGTAATCTAAATTTGAGAAAGATATCCTTCGGTATTTTTTCATAAGAACATGAAGATGTAAATCCCATACAAGGAAAGGCAAGAAATATATTTGATTTTCAACAACCAAAGAATTATAAACATATTTGGACTCGCACAACTTAACGTACCAACAACCAAAACAGAGAGATGTTCTGGAAAATAGAGTACAGTAGACCAGCTACTCATAAATAAAACCATTAACAAATATATACCCTCAGAGGCAAAACACCAAGAGTCACGATTCATCTCTATACTCCATCAATATAATGGGTCTCCTTTGTAACACTAACACTTAGATGAAGGAAGCAACTTCTTCAACAACAACTTTCTGGACATTCTTAACTTCCAAGCACCGGTCTGTAGAAAAAGAGTTAAGAACAGAATAGCCCAATGGCAATCACAGATTAAACTGGGATTAGAACCTTGCATTACCTCTGCCATTTCTCCAAACTTACTGCATTAACACTTGGAGCCGCAAAGAAAAGTATGAAACGACACACACCCACAATTGCACTCAAGCTGACTGCCAGGAGATTATACACAAGCTACAGAACACAGTATCTAATACTAGCACATCCACACAATGAATTATGACCACAGGATACAATTTCTAGAAAACTTGGAAAAAAAAATGAACATACTAAATAAGATCTTCTGAACCCTAAGAAATACATTAAAGAAGCAATTGTAAAATGACAATGAAATACATTTCATTAATTTGTACAGCAAAAGCTAACATAAATCAAAATGGCTATGAACTCTATCAAGTTAGTAATACATCTAGGGAAGAAAACTCAACCCAACTCACTCCCAAACAAAAATGGCTACACTGTAGCATGTACCAAGACTACATACTTTATAGAATCTGTACCCAAAGAATTAAATCAAACTAACCCAAAACAGTATGTAATTTTAATCAATGTACCTGTGGTACCTTTACCTTACAACCTGTTCATGTTCACCTCATTAAGGAACCACTGAAGAAAATTAAATCTACTACTCTTGTACCAAACAGTCTTCCATGAGAACCTCTAATAAAAGCTGCTGATGTAATAACACATCCCATTGTGCCTCTACTAAACAGATTAATAAGTAATAGCATACCCCATTGTAATTCTATTAAACAGATCAATAAATAATAGCATACCCCACTGTAATTCTACTAAATAAATCAATATGTAACAGCATACCCCACTGTAATTCTACTAAACAGATCAATAAATAATAGCATACCCCACTGTAATTCTACTACACAGAATAATAAGTAATAGCATACCCTACTGCAATTCTACTAAACAGATCAATAATTAATAGCAAACCCCACTGTAATTCTACAACACAGAACAATAAGTAATAGCATACCCCACTGTAATTCTACTAAACAGATAAATAAATAATAGCAATACCCCATTGTAATTCTACTAAACAGATCAATAAATAATAGCATACCCCACTGTAATTCTACTAAATAGATCAATATGTAATAGCATACCCCACTGTCATTCTACTAAACAGATCAATAAGTAATAGCA
Organism: Protopterus annectens; assembly: GCF_019279795.1. Taxonomy (NCBI): domain Eukaryota; kingdom Metazoa; phylum Chordata; order Ceratodontiformes; family Protopteridae; genus Protopterus; species Protopterus annectens. The sequence goes on from NC_056730.1 coordinate 21,897,761, forward strand.
ATACCCCATTGTAATTCTACTAAACAGATCAATAAATAATAGCATACCCCACTGTAATTCTACTAAACAGATAAATATATAATAGCATACCCCACTGTAATTCTACTACACAGAATAATAAGAAATAGCATACCCCACTGTAATTCTACTACACAGAATAATAAGTAATAGCATACCCCACTGTAATTCTACTAAACAGATCATAGGTTCATAGGTTCATAGGTTCATACTAGGCTATCTGCCCGAGGGCATTTACAAGCCTAGCCCATAGTTTTGTGGCTTATGCCACCCCTTTAGTATGGGGAACTATACCCATTATTTTGCTGTGCCTCTGTTGAGCAGTGACACTGAGGTAATCCCTGGGGTATATCTGCGATCTCCCATCTATTGGTCAAGATTTCTCTTGAACAAGGCCAGCGAGGTGCTCTGCCTCACATATACCGGGATTTTATTCCACAGCATAGGGAGTCTTTGGGTGATGAATCTATCCCTCCAGCACGTCCTATTAATAGCCGTGTCGAGGTTTAAGTCTCCCGCCCTTGTGGCTCTGACAGATCTAGATTTTTTGAGGTGAAGCATATTCATCAAATCTGGGTTTGACATGGCCTTGTATGTTAGGCAAAGGTCACCTCTGAGCAAGCGGTAAGTGACTGAATAGAGCTGGAGTTCTTTCAGTCGGGCAGCATAGGACAGATGTTTGAGACCCTTTATCCTTTTGGTGAGGAACTTTTGTGGCCTCTCCAGCTGCTGCAAGTGTCGGGTCAGATACATTCCGAATGGGGCATTGTACTCAATCATTGGTCTGATGAGTGATGAGTATAGGGAGACTATGACCTCCCTTGATCTAGATGAGAATCCCTTCATGATAAGGTGGGCAATGTAGAAGGTCTTCCTAACTACTTTAGCTACATGGGTGTCAAATGACAGACTACTATCAACCTGGGTCCCCAGGTCCCTGATAACTTCTTCTGTGCTCAGTGGATTGCCACCTATTTGGTAGCTAGGGGTAACCCTGTTTTTCCCGAAGGGTATGACTATGCATTTTTTGGCATTTAACTTTAGGCCATGGCTCTGGCACCAGTTATCCGTTTCTGTGAGACCCTTCTGAAGGATATCTGTGTCAGATGTGTTTTCTACTATGGCGCCCAGTTTGCAGTCATCTGCAAACTTTGTCAGCCATAACCCTCCTGTGTTTGCTTGTACTTCGGAAAAGTAGATGCCAAACAAGAGTGGGCCCAGGACTGAGCCCTGTGGTACACCACTTGTGACAGGCTTTGAGTCTGACATGGCGCCAGCAACTCTGACCCTGTGGGTTCTGTCACTCAGCCAGTTTGCAACCCATCTTGTGATGTATGGGTTAACATTTAAGCTGATGAGTTTTTCAATGATACCAGTGGGGTATTGTATCGAAGGCCTTTGCCAGATCGAGGTAGGCTGTATGGACTGCCTTTCCTCATCAATGGTTTTGGTGACTGTTTGAAAAAGTCAACCAAGTTTAGAAGGCATGATCTGCCTTTGACAAAGCCAAACTGGGATGGATCCAAAGTCTGCAAATTCCTATGTCTTTATTTATGAGGTCCATTATGATCCTCTCCATGGCTTTGCAGATAAGGCTTGTCAAGCTAATGGGCCGGTAATTTCCAGGGTCGGTGGAGGCACCGCCTTTGTGAAGTGGGACGACAGTTGCAGTGTGCCACTCCCAGGGTACATATACAGAGGTAAGGGTACGCTTAAACAGCTGTGCTAGCGGTGGGTTTAATTTCTCGATGTGTTCGTGGAGCACACAGCCGGGACACCATCAGGTCCCATGGATGCTGTGTTTTTGCTTTGGAGAGAGCAGTTCTCACTTGGGCGTTGGAGATGTTTGGGGGCTGCAATCGCTTGGTATAGATATCTCTCCTTTTGGGGAGAGAAGTTCGCACTGAACCTGTCAGCCAGTATGTTGGCAATGTCTGTAGGATCAGTAATCTTCACATCATTTTGAACTAGTTCTGAGCATATCTGGGAGTTTCCTCCCAGGTTTCTAACATAGCTAAAGAAGGCCTTATGATTGTCTTTTGAGTCTTTAGCTATTTTTCTCTCAAAATTTGCTTTGGATGATTTTATGAGAGCTCTTAGTTTTTACTTATAGTGATCAAGGGTGTCTTACCTTTTAAGGATTTTGCTCTATCTTGTAGTAGCTTCCTCCTTTTGTTGTAGAGTTTGTTTATGGCTGGGGTCCACCAGACTGGACGCTTGCCTTTGGTACAAAGAGTCTTTGTTTTGCTTGGGATTGCCTTATCCATGCAGTCCTGCAGGTGCTGGTAGAAGGCATTTGTAAGTGATTCAGCGGCTTGAGTACTGTTTTCCTTGGCTAGGGGCCTTAAAGGAGACCACACTAGTCTTTAGAAGTGTGAAGTTGGCTTCGAAGTTCTTTACTGTGGTCTTTTTATTTCAGGTGGGGTGGGATGAGGACCTCCAGCGAGATTAGTTTGTGATCTGATCTCACCAGTGAGGGGTATACTTCCAGTGTTGAACATTGTGCTCCCATGTTCGTGATGATGAGATCAAGTATGTTTTCTCCTCTTGTGGGGATGGTGACTAGTTGTTCCATGGCATTTGAGTTTATGAATTCCAGGAACTTTTGGGCTAGGGTGTTTGGGCTTGAGTAGTGTTCCCAGTCTATATTAGGGTAATTGAAGTCACCTAGTATGATGGTGTTTGGTGATACATTTATCCCCTCTAGTGTTTTCAGGAAGGCCATGTGAGGTTCCTGAGTTTGTGAGGGTGGCCTGTAACATGCTACAATTTGCAGAGCAGTCTTGCCTATGGTTAATTGCACCTGGATGGTCTCCGATGCATCGTGCGTTGCCACCAGTCTTGAGGTGTGGGTGTCCTTGATGAATATGGATACCCCCCCTCCTTTCTCGGTATTGTCCGGATTTTGGGGCTGGAATGCATGATAAGAGGTAAAACCTGATAGTGCTGGGGTGCTCTCAGGAGCCTTGAACCAGGTTTCTGTCACTGCACAGACATCAATGTTCTCCCTACTGAGAAGGGCCTCGAGTGCATGCATTTTGAGATTTAGACTTCTGGCATTGAGCAGCATTACCCTTAGTTTTTTTCCTTTTTTGTGTTCTAGGGTGGTAGGTTTAGAATTTGAGCCTTGCCTAAAAAAGGCACTATGGGGGTGGCAAGAGCCTTTGCCAATATCCAGAATCCCAGGGGTGACAGGTGCAAGCCGTCCCTTGCAGCGTGGCTTGTCCAGCATGTCATCCCAGGCAGACAGACATTGGATCCCCTTTGAATGACACCAGAGTTTAAGCCAATTGTTAAAGCTGATCATCTTATCTCTGTATTGTGGCATCATTCTTGGTGAAGGTAGGATACTGCTCAAGGTCAGGGTCATACCTGCCCGGGCTACATAATCAGAAAGCTCCTCAATGTCTCTTTTCATGTAGTCCAAGGAGGTACGTCTCAGGTCGTTTACACCAGCGTGGACAATGACTGAGTCATATTTGTACCTGCTGTTGAGAGACCTGAGTGCTTGCGTTATGTGGCGGATTCTAGCGCCCGACAGGCAGCTTACTGTGACCTTCTCTACTCAGTCTGGTGAGCGGGACGTCAGTGTGTCTGACTATGGAGTCACCAATGACTAGTGTGTCTGGCATTGTGTTTGGCCTTAAGGGCTGTGACTGTTTGACACTCTGACTGTGAGGTCTATGTGTTGCAGGTGTTGTGTTCTGAGGTGGTGGTTGTTTGGGTGTCTGCTTTGGTGGCCTCTGCTGTTTTGGTAGATTTTTGATCAGAGCCGAGTATGTCTTTGTGTGTTTATGTGTATGATTTGAGGTTGTGATGGTACTATGTGAAACTGGGTCTATAGTGTGTGTGGTAACCTTCTCCTCCTGACTGGTCTTGCCAGTCCTATGTTGAGAGAGCTCAGCCTCCAGTTTGGCTGTATAGTTGCATCTCTCGCATGTATTTGTGTTTTGTGGGAGGAGGAGAGGGTTGTCTGTGTACATGAGGCAATTGTAACATTGCCTCAATATTCCCAGGTTCACCAGCTGAGCAGGAGAGGACACTAGCAACTGATCCCTCGACATGCTAGAAGGACTAGACAAAAACTTTAAAAGAGATTCCGGGGGACGTGGGTGACCAAGAAATGGGGGTTTGCCTTTTTGGGGTGCTATCTATAAGAGTGCCGTATCAAGGTAATAAGTACTGTAGGAGCAAGTGCTAGGTTTAACAGATAGAGAAAAGTCTACTTGTAGTCAAGTAGAGATGATCTTTTTAGGTATTAGAGAAAGTGCTAGTAACAGGGATGCTTAAAGGTAAGATTGAAAAGAATGCACTCTGCAGTGTGCACTAGAGAAGTTAGATATGAAAGTAGGTAACTTGAGTTTTACCTGTTTAAAAAGTTAAGGTTTAGTGGAGAGTTACTATTTTTAAAACAGCAAGATGGACTGAAAGGGGTGGTTACTTTTGTATTTTGGTACTATGAAATACTGTAGGATGGCCAATAAATTAATATAATTGAAGGGGTGGGATTTCAAAAGTGATGGTTTTGTGATTACTCACATAAGCCGGTGAAAGTAGAGAGAAATGAGATATATGCTCAGATTAACATAAGAGGCGGGCAACTAGAAAGACAGTGGTATTTAACAAGACAACTTAAATGGGTGGGAGGGCGGGAAAAATTCTGCCTGACTCAGAACAGAGAGAGCTGTGGTCTCTTTTGAAGTTTTAATATGCTGTTAAAACAGAATGCAAGCAAAACACAAGGTAAAGAAAACAAACTACAGTATTCAAAATATAGAAAGGCAATACAGAAATACAAAAAAATAACAGCAAACTAACCTTTCCTTCACAGCAAAGTGTAGCAGAGTCTGGATGAGCCTTTCTGGTAAAGCTCTGAAATGTTTTAGTTTACTCCTTAAATAGAAATTTTAGTTCCTAGCTCCACCCCCTCTGTTAACAAGTGATTAACCTTAAGTGACCTCTTCTGTCTTATGAATGAGTCCTTAATTAATCAGTTCTTATTTCTGCCTGACTCAGAACAGAGAGAGCTGTGGTCTCTTTTGAAGTTTTAATATGCTGTTAAAACAGAATGCAAGCAAAACACAAGGTAAAGAAAACAAACTACAGTATTCAAAATATAGAAAGGCAATACAGAAATACAAAAAATAACAGCAAACTAACCTTTCCTTCACAGCTAAGTGTAGCAGAGTCTGGATGAGCCTTTCTGGTAAAGCTCTGAAATGTTTTAGTTTACTCCTTAAATAGAAATTTTAGTTCCTAGCTCCACCCCCTCTGTTAACAAGTGATTAACCTTAAGTGACCTCTTCTGTCTTATGAATGAGTCCTTAATTAATCAGTTCTTATTTCTGCCTGACTCAGAACAGAGAGAGCTGTGGTCTCTTTTGAAGTTTTAATATGCTGTTAAAACAGAATGCAAGCAAAACACAAGGTAAAGAAAACAAACTACAGTATTCAAAATATAGAAAGGCAATACAGAAATACAAAAAAATAACAGCAAACTAACCTTTCCTTCACAGCAAAGTGTAGCAGAGTCTGGATGAGCCTTTCTGGTAAAGCTCTGAAATGTTTTAGTTTACTCCTTAAATAGAAATTTTAGTTCCTAGCTCCACCCCCTCTGTTAACAAGTGATTAACCTTAAGTGACCTCTTCTGTCTTATGAATGAGTCCTTAATTAATCAGTTCTTATTTCTGCCTGACTCAGAACAGAGAGCTGTGGTCTCTTTTGAAGTTTTAATATGCTGTTAAAACAGAATGCAAGCAAAACACAAGGTAAAGAAAACGAACTACAGTATTCAAAATATAGAAAGGCAATACAGAAATACAAAAAAATAACAGCAAACTAACCTTTCCTTCACAGCAAAGTGTAGCAGAGTCTGGATGAGCCTTTCTGGTAAAGCTCTGAAATGTTTTAGTTTACTCCTTAAATAGAAATTTTAGTTCCTAGCTCCACCCCCTCTGTTAACAAGTGATTAACCTTAAGTGACCTCTTCTGTCTTATGAATGAGTCCTTAATTAATCAGTTCTTATTTCTGCCTGACTCAGAACAGAGAGAGCTGTGGTCTCTTTTGAAGTTTTAATATGCTGTTAAAACAGAATGCAAGCAAAACACAAGGTAAAGAAAACAAACTACAGTATTCAAAATATAGAAAGGCAATACAGAAATACAAAAAAAAACAGCAAACTAACCTTTCCTTCACAGTGCAGCAGAGTCTGGATGAGCCTTTCTGGTAAAGCTCTGAAATGTTTTAGTTTACTCCTTAAATAGAAATTTTAGTTCCTAGCTCCACCCCCTCTGTTAACAAGTGATTAACCTTAAGTGACCTCTTCTGTCTTATGAATGAGTCCTTAATTAATCAGTTCTTATTTCTGCCTGACTCAGAACAGAGAGAGCTGTGGTCTCTTTTGAAGTTTTAATATGCTGTTAAAACAGAATGCAAGCAAAACACAAGGTAAAGAAAACAAACTACAGTATTGAAAATATAGAAAGGCAATACAGAAATACAAAAAAATAACAGCAAACTAACCTTTCCTTCACAGCAAAGTGTAGCAGAGTCTGGATGAGCCTTTCTGGTAAAGCTCTGAAATGTTTTAGTTTACTCCTTAAATAGAAATTTTAGTTCCTAGCTCCACCCCTCTGTTAACAAGTGATTAACCTTAAGTGACCTCTTCTGTCTTATGAATGAGTCCTTAATTAATCAGTTCTTATTACTGCCTGACTCAGAACAGAGAGAGCTGTGGTCTCTTTTGAAGTTTTAATATGCTGTTAAAACAGAATGCAAGCAAAACACAAGGTAAAGAAAACAAACTACAGTATTCAAAATATAGAAAGGCAATACAGAAATACAAAAAAATAACAGCAAACTAACCTTTCCTTCACAGCAAAGTGTAGCAGAGTCTGGATGAGCCTTTCTGGTAAAGCTCTGAAATGTTTTAGTTTACTCCTTAAATAGAAATTTTAGTTCCTAGCTCCACCCCCTCTGTTAACAAGTGATTAACCTTAAGTGACCTCTTCTGTCTTATGAATGAGTCCTTAATTAATCAGTTCTTATTTCTGCCTGACTCAGAACAGAGAGAGCTGTGGTCTCTTTTGAAGTTTTAATATGCTGTTAAAACAGAATGCAAGCAAAACACAAGGTAAAGAAAACAAACTACAGTATTCAAAATATAGAAAGGCAATACAGAAATACAAAAAAATAACAGCAAACTAACCTTTCCTTCACAGTGTAGCAGAGTCTGGATGAGCCTTTCTGGTAAAGCTCTGAAATGTTTTAGTTTACTCCTTAAATAGAAATTTTAGTTCCTAGCTCCACCCCCTCTGTTAACAAGTGATTAACCTTAAGTGACCTCTTCTGTCTTATGAATGAGTCCTTAATTAATCAGTTCTTATTTCTGCCTGACTCAGAACAGAGAGAGCTGTGGTCTCTTTTGAAGTTTTAATATGCTGTTAAAACAGAATGCAAGCAAAACACAAGTTAAAGAAAACAAACTACAGTATTCAAAATATAGAAAGGCAATACAGAAATACAAAAAAAAATAACAGCAAACTAACCTTTCCTTCACAGCAAAGTGTAGCAGAGTCTGGATGAGCCTTTCTGGTAAAGCTCTGAAATGTTTTAGTTTACTCCTTAAATAGAAATTTTAGTTCCTAGCTCCACCCCCTCTGTTAACAAGTGATTAACCTTAAGTGACCTCTTCTGTCTTATGAATGAGTCCTTAATTAATCAGTTCTTATTTCTGCCTGACTCAGAACAGAGAGAGCTGTGGTCTCTTCTGAAGTTTTAATATGCTGTTAAAACAGAATGCAAGCAAAACACAAGGTAAAGAAAACAAACTACAGTATTCAAAATATAGAAAGGCAATACAGAAATATAAAAAAATAACAGCAAACTAACGTTTCCTTCACAGTGTAGCAGAGTCTGGATGAGCCTTTCTGGTAAAGCTCTGAAATGTTTTAGTTTACTCCTTAAATAGAAATTTTAGTTCCTAGCTCCACCCCCTCTGTTAACAAGTGATTAACCTTAAGTGACCTCTTCTGTCTTATGAATGAGTCCTTAATTAATCAGTTCTTATTTCTGCCTGACTCAGAACAGAGAGAGCTGTGGTCTCTTTTGAAGTTTTAATATGCTGTTAAAACAGAATGCAAGCAAAACACAAGGTAAAGAAAACAAACTACAGTATTCAAAATATAGAAAGGCAATACAGAAATACAAAAAAATAACAGCAAACTAACCTTTCCTTCACAGCAAAGTGTAGCAGAGTCTGGATGAGCCTTTCTGGTAAAGCTCTGAAATGTTTTAGTTTACTCCTTAAATAGAAATTTTAGTTCCTAGCTCCACCCCCTCTGTTAACAAGTGATTAACCTTAAGTGACCTCTTCTGTCTTATGAATGAGTCCTTAATTAATCAGTTCTTATTTCTGCCTGACTCAGAACAGAGAGAGCTGTGGTCTCTTTTGAAGTTTTAATATGCTGTTAAAACAGAATGCAAGCAAAACACAAGGTAAAGAAAACAAACTACAGTATTCAAAATATAGAAAGGCAATACAGAAATACAAAAAATAACAGCAAACTAACCTTTGCTTCACAGCAAAGTGTAGCAGAGTCTGGATGAGCCTTTCTGGTAAAGCTCTGAAATGTTTTAGTTTACTCCTTAAATAGAAATTTTAGTTCCTAGCTCCACCCCCTCTGTTAACAAGTGATTAACCTTAAGTGACCTCTTCTGTCTTATGAATGAGTCCTTAATTAATCAGTTCTTATTTCTGCCTGACTCAGAACAGAGAGAGCTGTGGTCTCTTTTGAAGTTTTAATATGCTGTTAAAACAGAATGCAAGCAAAACACAAGGTAAAGAAAACAAACTACAGTATTCAAAATATAGAAAGGCAATACAGAAATACAAAAAATAACAGCAAACTAACCTTTCCTTCACAGCAAAGTGTAGCAGAGTCTGGATGAGCCTTTCTGGTAAAGATCAATAAATAATAGCATACCCCATTGTAATTCTACTAAACAGATCAATATGGAACAGCATACCCCACTGTAATTCTACTAAACAGATCAATAAATAATAGCATATCCCACTGTAATTCTACTACACAGAATAATAAGTAATTGCTTACTCCACTGTAATTCTACTAAATAGATCAATATGTAACAGCATACCCCACTGTAATTCTACTACACAGAATAATAAGTAATAGCATACCCCACTGTAATTATACTACACAGAATAATAAGTAATAGCATACCCCACTGTAATTATACTACACAGAATAAGTAATAGCATACCCCACTTTAATTCTACTACACAGAATAATAAGTAATAGCATACCTCACTGTAATTCTACTAAACAGATCAATATATAACAGCATACCCCACTGTAATTCTACACAGAATAAGAAGTAATAACATACCCCAGTGTAATTCTACTACACAGAATAATAAGTATTGCATACCCCACAGTAATTATACTAAACAGTTCTATAAGTAATACCTTACCCCACTCTAATTCTACTACACAGAATAATAAGTAATAGCATACCCCACTGTAATTCTACTAAACAAATCAATAGGTAACAGCATACCCCACAGTGATTGTACTATACAGAATAATAGGTAATAGAATACCCCACTGTTATTCTACTAAGATCAATATGTAACAGCATACCCCACTGTAATTCTACTACACAGAATATAAAGTAATTGCATACTCCATTGTAATTCTGCTACACAGAATAATAAGTAATAGCTTACCCCACTGTAATTCTAATACTCAGAATAATAAGTAATAGCATGCCCCACTGTAATTCTACTCAACAGATGAATATGTAACAGCATACCCCACAGTGATTGTACTATACAGATTAATAGGTAATAGCATATCCCACTGTTATTCTACTAAGATCAATATGTAACAGCATACCCCACTGTAATTCTACTACATAGAATAATAAGTAATTGCATACCCCATTGTAATTCTGCTACACAGAATAATAAGTAATAGCTTACCCCACTGTAATTCTAATACTCAGAATAATAAGTAATAGCATGCCCCCTGTAATTCTACTCAACAGATGAATATGTAACAGCATACCCCACAGTGATTGTACTATACAGAATAATAGGTAATAGCATACCCCACTGTTATTCTACTAAGATCAATATTAACAGCATACCCCACTGTAATTCTACTACATAGAATAATAAGTAATTGCATACCCCATTGTAATTCTGCTACACAGAATAATAAGTAATAGCTTACCCCACTGTAATTCTAATACTCAGAATAATAAGTAATAGCATGCCCCACTGTAATTCTACTAAACAGATCAATAAGTAATAGCATAACCCACTGCAATTCTAATACTCAGAATAATAAGTAATAGCATGCCCCACTGAAATTCTACTCAACATATCAATATGTAACAGCATGCCATACTGTAATTCTACTACACAGAATAATAAGTAATAGCATACCCCACTGTAATTCTACTAAACAGATCAGAAAGTAATAGCATACCCCACTGCAATTCTACTACACAGAATAATAAGTAATAGCATACCCTACTGTAATTTTGATAAACAGATGAATATGTTTGTTTGGTTTTTGGTGTGCTTGTGTTGCGTGTGTGTTTTACGGAAGAGGTATTTGTTTTGTTGATTGTCGGGATTGTGGTTTGACGGGCATGTGAAGTTTTGTATTTCTGAACTTTCGCTTTTGTGGTTTCGGTTATTTCGTTGCCGGTGTTTTGCATGTCGGTGTTTCCAGGTAGACCTAAAAGCATACCCCACTGCAATTCTACTACACAGAATAATAAGTAATAGCATACCCCACTGTAATTCTACTACACAGAATAAGAAGTAATAGCATACGCCACTGTAATTCTACTAAACAGATATAGGTAACAGCATACCTCACAGTGATTGTACTACACAGAATAATAGGTAATAGCATACCCCCACTGCTATTCTACTAAGATCAATATGTAACAGCATACCCCACTGTAATTCTACTACACAGAATAATAAGTAATTGCATACCCCATTGTAATTCTGCTACACAGAATAATAAGAAATTGCAACCTCACTGTAATTCTGATACACAGAATAATAAGTAATAGCATACCCCACTGTAACTCTACTAAACAAATCAATATGTAACAGCATACCCCACTGTAATTCTACTACACAGAATAATAAGTAATAGCATACTCCACTGCAATTCTACTAAACAGATCAACATGTAACAGCAAACTCCACTGTAATTCTACTACAGAGCATAATAAGTGATCGCATACCCCACTGTAATTCTACTATACAGAATAATAAGTAATAGCATACCCCACTGTCATTCTACTAAACAGATGGATAAGTAATAGCATACCCCACTGTAATTCTAAACAGATTAACATGTAACAGCATACCCCACTGTAATTCTACTAAACAAATCAATATGTAACAGCATACCCCACTGTAATTCTACTACACACAATAATAAGTAATAACAAACCCCGCTGTAATTCTACTAAACAGAATAATAAGTAATAGCTTACCCCACTGTACTTCTACTACACAGAATAATAAGTAATAGCATACCCCACTGTAATTCTGCTACACAGTATAATATGTAATAGCTTACCCCACTGTAATTCTACTACTCAGAATAATAAGTAATAGCATACCCCACTGTAATTCTACTAAACAGATCAATATGTAACAGCATACCCCACTGTAATTCTACTACACAGAATAACAAGTAATAGAATACACCAGTGTAATTCTGCTAAACAGATCAATATATAACAGCATACCCCACTGTAATTCTACAACACAGAATAAGTAATAGCATACCCCAGTGTAATTCTACTAAATTAAACAGATCAATATGTAACAGCATACCCCACTATAATTCTACTACACAGAATAATAAGTAATAGCATACCCCACTGTAATTCTACTAAACAGATAAATATGTAACAGCATACCCCACTGTAATTCTACTACACAGAATAATAAGTAATAGAATACACCAGTGTAATTCTGCTAAACAAATCAATATATAACAGCATACCCCACTGTAATTCTACAACACAGAATAAGTAATAGCATACCCCAGTGTAATTCTACTAAACTAAACAGATCAATATGTAACAGCATACCCCACTATAATTCTACTACACAGAATAATAAGTAATAGCATACCCCACTGTAATTCTACTAAACAGATAAATATATAACAGCATACCCCACTGTAATTCTACTACACAGAATAAGAAGTAATAACATACCCCACTGTAATTCTTCTTCACAGAATAATAAGTAATAACATACCCCACTGTAATTCTACTACACAGAATAATAAGTATTGCATACCCCACAGTAATTATACTAAACAGTTCAATACGTAATAGCTTACCCTACTGTAATTCTACTACAAAGAATAATAAGTAATAGCATACTGCACTGTAATTCCACTACACAGAATAAGAAGTAATAGCATACTCCACTGTAATTCTACTTAACAGATCAACAGGTAACAGCATACCCCAAAGTGATTGTACTACACAGAATAATAGGTAATAGCATACCCCACTGTTATTCTACTAAGATCAATATGTAACAGCATACCCCACTGTAATTCCACTACACAGAATAATAAGTAATTGCATGCCCCATTGTAATTTTGCTACACAGAATAATAAGTAATAGCTTACCCCACTGTAATTCTACTACTCAAAATAATAAGTAATAGCATACCCCACTGTAATTCTACTACACAGAATAATAAGTAATAGCACACCCTACTGTAATTTTAATAAACAGATGAATATGTTTGTTTGGTTTTTGGTATGCTTATGTTGTGTGTGTGTTTTACGGAAAAGGTATTTGTTTTGTTGATTGTCGGGATTGTGGTTTGTGCGGCATGTGATGTTTCGTGTTTCTGAACTTTCGGTTTTGTGGTTTCGGTTATTTCGTTGCCGGTGTTTTGCGTGTCTGTGTTTTCAGGTAGACCCAAAAGCATACCCCACTGTAATTCTACTACACAGAATAATAAGTAATAGCATACCCCACTGTAATTCTACTAAACAGATCAATAAATAATAGCATACCCCACTGTAATTCTACTACACAGAATAATAAGTAATAGCATACCCCACTGTAATTTTACTACACAGATCAATATGTAACAGCATACCCCACTGTAATTTTACAACACAGAATAATAAGTAATTGCATACCCCACTGTAATTCTACTAAACAGATAAATAAATAATGGCATACCCCACTGTAATTCTACTAAATAGATCAATATGTAACAGCATACCCCACTGTCATTCTACTAAACAGATCAATAAGTAATAGCATTACCCGATTGTAATTATACTAAACAGATCAATAAATAATTGCATATCCCACTGTAATTCTACTAAATAGATCAATATGTAACAGCATACCCTACTGTAATTCTACTAAACAGATAAATATATAATAGCATACCCCACTGTAATTCTACTACACAGAATAATAAGAAATAGCATACCCCACTGTAATTCTACTACACAGAATAACAAGTAATAGCATACCCCACTGTAATTCTACTAAACAGATCAATAAATAATAGCATACCCCATTGTAATTCTACTAAACAGATCAATATGGAACAGCATACCCCACTGTAATTCTATTAAACAGATCAATAAATAATAGCATACCCCACTGTAATTCTACTACACAGAATAATAAGTAATAGCTTACTCCACTGTAATTCTACTAAATAAATCAATATGTAACAGCATACCCCACTGTAATTCTTCTACACAGAATAATAAGTAATAGCATACCCCACTGTAATTCTACTAAACAGATCAATATATAACAGCATACCCCACTGTAATTCTACTACACAGAATAATAAGTAATAGCGTACCTCACTGTAATTCTACTAAACAGATCAATATATAACAGCATACCCCACTGTAATTCTACACAGAATAAGAAGTAATAACATACCCCACTGTAATTCTACTACAAAGAATAATAAGTAATAGCATACCACACTGTTATTCTTCTACACAGAATAATATGTAATAGCATACCCCACTGTAATTATACTACACAGAATAATAAGTAATAGCATACCGCACTGTAATTCTACTACACAGAATAATATGTAATAGCACACCCCACTGTAATTCTACTACACAGAATAATAAGTAATAGCTTATCCCACTGTAATTCTACTACACAGAATAATAAGTAATAGCATACCCCACTGTAATTCTACTAAACAGATCAATAGGTAACAGTATACCCCACAGTGATTGTACTATACAGAATAATAGGTAATAGCATACCCCACTGTTATTCTACTAAGATCAATATGTAACAGCATACCCCACTATAATTCTACTACACAGAATAATAAGTAATTGCATAACCCATTGTAATTCTGCTACACAGAATAATAAGTAATAGCTTACCCCACTGTAATTCTAATACTCATAATAATAAGTAATAGCATGCCCCACTGTAATTCTACTACACAGAATAATAAGTGATAGCATACCCCAAAGTAATTCTACTAAACAGATCAGTAAGTAATAGCATACCCGACTGTAATTCTACTACACAGAATAATAAGTAATAGCATACCCTACTGTAATTTTGATAAACAGATGAATATGGTTGTTTGGTTTTTGGTGTGCTTGTGTTGCGTGTGTGTTTTATGGAGAAGGTATTTGTTTTGTTGATTGTCGGGATTGTGGTTTGTCGGGCATGTGAAGTTTCGTGTTTCTGAACTTTCGCTTTTGTGGTTTTGGTTATTTCGTTGTCGGTGTTTTGCGTGTCGGTGTTTTCAGGTAGACCTAAAAGCATACCCCACTGTAATTCTACTACACAGAATAATAAGTAATAGCATACCACACTGTAATTCTACTACACAGAATAATAAGTAATACCTTACCCCACTGTAATTCTACTACACAGAATAATAAGTAATAGCATACGCCACTGTAATTCTACTAAACAGATCAATAGGTAACAGCATACCTCACAGTCATTGTACTACACAGAATAATAGGTAATAGCATACCCCACTGCTATTCTACTAAGATCAATATGTAACAGCATACCCCTCTGTAATTCTACTACACAGAATAATAAGTAATTGCATACCCCATTGTAATGCTGCTACACAGAATAATAAGAAATAGCATACCCCACTGTAATTCTACTACACAGAATAATAAGTAATAGCATACCCCACTGTAACTCTACTAAACAAATCAATATGTAACAGCATATCCCACTGTAATTCTACTACACAGAATAATAAGTAATAGCATACTCCACTGCAATTCTACTAAACAGATCAACATGTAACAGCATACTCCACTGTAATTCTACTACAGAGCATAAGTGATAGCATATCCCACTGTAATTCTACTATACAGAATAATAAGTAATAGCATACCCCACTGCAATTCTACTAAACAGATCAATATGTAACAGCATACCCCACTGTAATTCTACTACACACAATAATAAGTAATAGCAAACCCCGCTGTAATTCTATTAAACAGAATAATAAGTGATAGCTTACCCCACTGTACTTCTACTACACAGAATAATAAGTAATAGCATACCCCACTGTAATTCTGCTACACAGAATAATATGTAATAGCATACCCCACTGTAATTCCACTACACAGAATAATAAGTAATTGCATACCCCACTGTAATTCTGCTACACAGAATAATATGTAATAGCTTACCCCACTGTAATTCTACTACTCAGAATAATAAGTAATAGCATATCCCACCGTAATTCTAAACAGATTAATATGTAACAGCATACCCCACTGTAATTCTACTAAACAGATCAATATGTAACAGCATACCCCACTGTAATTCTACTACACACAATAATAAGTAATAGCAAACCCCGCTGTAATTCTACTAAACAGAATAATAAGTGATAGCTTACCCCACTGTACTTCTACTACACAGAATAATAAGTAATAGCATACCCCACTGTAATTCTGCTACACAGATTAATATGTAATAGCATACCCCACTGTAATTCCACTACACAGAATAATAAGTAATTGCATACCCCACTGTAATTCTGCTACACAGAATAATATGTAATAGCTTACCCCACTGTAATTCTACTACTCAGAATAATAAGTAATAGCATACCCCACTGTAATTCTACTAAACAGATCAATATGTAACAGCATACCCCACTGTAATTCTACTACACAGAATAATAAGTAATAGCATACCCCAGTGTAATTCTGCTAAACTAAACAGATCAATATGTAACAGCATACCCCACTATAATTCTACTACACAGAATAATAAGTAATAACATACCCCACTGTAATTCTACTAAACAGATCAATATATAACAGCATACCCCACTGTAATTCTACTACACAGAATAAGAAGTAATAACATACCCCACTGTAATTCTACTTCACAGAATAATAAGTAATAGCATACCCCACTGTAATTCTACTAAACAGATCAATATGTAAAGCATACCCCACTGTAATTCTACTACACAGAATAATAAGTATTGCATATCCCACAGTAATTATACTAAACAGTTCAATACGTAATAGCTTACCATACTGTAATTCTACTACAAAGAATAATAAGTAATAGCATACTCCACTGTAATTCTACTAAAAATATCAGTAGGTAACAGCATACCCAAAAGTTATTGTACTACACAGAATAATAGGTAATCGCATACCCCACTGTTATTCTACTAAGATCAATATGTAACAGCATACCCCACTGTAATTCTACTACACAGAATAAAAGTAATTGCATACCCCACTGTAATTCTACTACACAGAATAATAAGTAATAGCTTACCCCACTGTAATTCTACTAAACAGATCAATAAGTAATAGCATACCCCCACTGCAATTCTACTACACAGAATAACAAGTAATAGCATACCCTACTGTAATTTTAATAAACAGATGAATATGTTTGTTTGGTTTTTGGTGTGCTTGTGTTGTGTGTGTGTTTTACAGAAAAGGTATTTGTTTTGTTGATTGTCGGGATTGTGGTTTGTCCGGCATGTGAAGTTTCGTGTTTCTGAACTTTCGGTTTTGTGGTTTCGGTTATTTCATTGCCGGTGTTTTGCGTGTCTGTGTTTTCAGGTAGACCCAAAAGCATGCCCCACTGTAATTCTACTACATAGAATAATAAGTAATAGCTTACCCCACTGTAATTCTACTACACAGAATAATAAGTAATAGCATACCCCACTGTAATTCTACTAAACAGATCAACATGTAACAGCATACCCCACTGTAATTCTACTAAGCAGGTCAATAAGTAACAGCATACCCCACTGTAATTCTACTAAACAGATCAATAAGTAATAGCATACCCCACTGTAATTCTACTAAACAGATCAATAAGTAATAGCATACCCCACTGTAATTCTACTAAACAGATCAATAAGTAATAGCATACCCCACTGTAATTCTACTAAACAGATCAACATGTAACAGCATATCCCACTGTAATTCTACTAAGCAGGTCAATAAGTAACAGCATACCCCACTGTAATTCTACTAAACAGATCAATAAGTAATAGCATACCCCACTGTAATTCTACTAAACAGATCAATAAGTAATTGCATACTCCACTGTAATTCTACTAAACAGATCAACATGTAACAGCATACTCCACTGTAATTCTACTACAGAGAATAATAAGTGATAGCATACCCCACCGCACTTCTACTAATCAGAATAATAAGTAATAGCATACCCCACTGTAATTCTACTAAACAGATCAATAAGTAATAGCATACCCCACTGTAATTCTAAACAGATTAATATGTAACAGCATACCCCACTGTAATTCTACTAAACAGATCAATATGTAACAGCATACCCCACTGTAATTCTACTACACAGAATAATAAGTAATAGCTTACCCCACTGTACTTCTACTACACAGAATAATAAGTAATAGCTTACCCCACTGTAATTATACTACACAAAATAATAAGTAATAGCATACCCCACTGTAATTCTGCTAAACAGATCAATATATAACAGCATGCCCCACTATAATTCTACTGCACAGAATAATAAGTAATAGCATACCCCACTGTAATTCTACTAAACAGATCAATATGTAAAGCATACCCCACTGTAATTCTACTACACAGAATAATAAGTATTGCATACCCCACAGTAATTATACTAAACAGTTCAATAAGTAATAGCTTACCCCACTGCAATTCTACTACAAATAATAAGTAATAGCATACCCCACTGTAATTCTACTACACAGAATAATAAGTAATAGCATACCCCACTGTACTTCTACTACACAGAATAATAAGTAATAGCTTACCCCACTGTAATTCTACTACACAGAATAATAAGTAATAGCATACCCCACTGTAATTCTGCTAAACAGATCAATATATAACAGCATGCCCCACTATAATTCTACTGCACAGAATAATAAGTAATAGCATACCCCACTGTAATTCTACTAAACAGATCAATATGTAAAGCATACCCCACTGTAATTCTACTACACAGAATAATAAGTATTGCATACCCCACAGTAATTATACTAAACAGTTCAATAAGTAATAGCTTACCCCACTGCAATTCTACTACAAATAATAAGTAATAGCATACCCCACTGTAATTCTACTACACAGAATAATAAGTAATAGCATACCCCACTGTACTTCTACTACACAGAATAATAAGTAATAGCTTACCCCACTGTAATTCTACTACACAGAATAATAAGTAATAGCATACCCCACTGTAATTCTACTAAACAGATCAATATATAACAGCATACCCCACTATAATTCTACACAGAATAAGAAGTAATAGCATACCCCACTGTACTTCTACTACACAGAATAATAAGTAATAGCTTACCGCACTGTAATTCTACTACACAGAATAATAAGTAATAGCATACCCCACTGTAATTCTACTAAACAGATCAATATATAACAGCATACACCACTGTAATTCTACTACACAGAATAATAAGTAATAGCATACCCCACTGTAATTCTACTAAACAGATCAATAGGTAACAGCATACCACACAATGATTGCACTACACAGAATAATAGGTAATGGAATACCCCACTGTTATTCTACTAAGATCAATATGTAACAGCATACCCCACTGTAATTCTACTACACAGAATAATAAGTAATTGCATACCCCATTGTAATTCTGCTACACAGAATAATAAATAATAGCATACCCCACTGTAATTCTACTACTCAGAATAATAAGTAATAGCATACCCCACTGTAATTCTACTAAACAAATCAATATGTAACAGCATACCCCACTGTAATTGTACTACACAGAATAATAAGTAATAGCATACCCCAGTGTAATTCTACTACACAGAATAATAAGTAATAGCATTCCCCACTGTAATTCTACTAAACAGATCAATAAGTAATAGCATAACCCACTGCAATTCTACTACACAGCATAATAAGTAATAGCATACCCTACTGTAATTTTAATAAACAGATCAATATGTTTGTTTGGTTTTTGGTGTGCTTGTGTTGTGTGTGTGTTATATGGAAAAGGTATTTGTTTTGTTGATTGTTGGGATTGTGGTTTGTCGGGCATGTGAAGTTTCGTGTTTCTGAACTTTCGGTTTTGTGGTTTTGGTTATTTCGTTGTCTGTGTTTTGCGTGTCGGTGTTTTCAGGTAGACCCAAAAGCATACCCCACTGTAATTCTACTACACAGAATAATAAGTAATAGCAT
This sequence comes from Protopterus annectens, assembly GCF_019279795.1. NCBI lineage: Eukaryota > Metazoa > Chordata > Ceratodontiformes > Protopteridae > Protopterus > Protopterus annectens. Next base: position 21,917,585 of record NC_056730.1, read on the forward strand.
ACCCCACTGTATTTCTACTACACAGAATAATAAGTAATAGCATACCCCACTGTAATTCTACTAAACAGATCACCATGAAACAGCATACCCCACTTTAATTCTACTAAATAGATCAATAAGTAATAGCATACCCCACTGTAATTCTACTACACAGAATAATAAGTAATAGCATACCCCGCTTTAATTCTACTAAACAGACCAATATGTAACAGCATACCCCACTGTAATTCTACTAAACAGATTAACATGTAATAGCATACCCCACTGTAATTCTGCTACACAGAATAATAAGTAATAGCATACCCTAGTGTAATTCTACTAAACAGATTAATATGTAACAGCATACCCCACTGTAATTCTACTACACAGAATAATAAGTAATAGCATACCCCAGTGTAATTCTAGTAAACAGATTAATATGTAACAGCATGCCCCACTGTATTTCTACTACACAGAATAATAAGTAATAGCATACCCCACTGTAATTCTGCTAAACAAATCAATAAGTAATAACATACCCCACTGTAATTCTATTAAACAGATCAATAAGTGATAGCATACCCCACTGTAGTTTTACTAAACAAATCAATAAGCAATAGCATACCCCACTGTAATTCTGCTAAACAGATCAATTTGTAACAGGATACCCCACTGTAATTCTACTACACAGAATAATAAGTAATAGCATACCCCACTGTAATTCTACTAAACAAATCAATAAGTAATAGCATACCCCACTGTAATTCTACTAAACAGATCAATAAGTAATAGCATACCCCACTGTAGTTTTACTAAACAAATCAATAAGTAATAGCATACCCCACTGTAATTTTACTATGCAGAATAATAAGTAATGGCTTACCCCACTGTAATTCTACTAAACAGATCAATATGTAGCAGCATACGTACTGTAATTCCACTACACAGAATAATAAGTTATAGCATACCCCACTGTAATTCTACTATGCAGAATAATAAGTAATAGCTTACCCCACTGTAATTCTACTACACAGAATAATAAGTAATAGCATACCCCACTGTAATTCTACTAAACAGATCAATATGTAACAGCATACCCCACTGTAATTCTACTACACAGAATAATAAGTAATAGCATACCCCAGTGTAATTCTACTACACAGAATAATAAGTAATAGCTTACCCCACTGTAATTCTACTACACAGAATAATAAGTAATAGCATACCCCACTGTAATTCTACTAAACAGATTAACATGTAATAGCATACTCCACTGTAATTCTACTACACAGAATAATAAGTAATAGCATACTCCACTGTAATTCTACTAAACAGATCAATAAGTAATAGCTTACCCCACTGGAAATCTACTACACAGATCAATAACTGAACAAAATGTATCAATAATTTGGAAACAATCAGGTATCAGATGGAAATTACACACTTCAGACCTATTGCTATGCTAGTCTTATTTATCAAAACCACAGGAAATTGCATCCACAAATAGCTTCTAATCCATCTACTTAAAACACTCTAATATCCTCTACTCACCGTGTTTCAGACATTGATGCAGCACTGAAATTGCTATGCTGACATTTCTAAACATTATTAACAAACTAATAATCAAGGAGACAAATTAGCTTCACTATTATTGGACCTCCCACATGGCTTTAAATAGAATATCACATCACGTACATCTACAAAAGTTAAACACACTCATTATTAGTGAAGACACTATCTACTAGATAAACAGTTACCTAACAAGTAGTTCAAAAGTTATAAGATGGCAACACGCACTCCTCCTTCAGACCAGTAACAGTAGGGGTACCTCAGGACAGGAGTTCGGTATACTTAGAAAAGATATGTCCAAAAGTGTGCTACAGAACTCTTCTCTTGTCAAATATGCAAATAATTCAGTTGTCATCTCCTCAGTAAAAAATACTAATTTCCAGAATTGTACACAAAAACTACTTCACAATATTGAATAATATCTGCCAAAAAATACTTGTATCCTTTGCACACCACTAAAAACAGAACCTGACACTTTCAACATCACCATTATAAATTGCTCCTCCACTGAGAAAGTATTACACAGACGCTACTAGGAGTTATCATAGACCAGCATCTAGAATTTGATCTTCATATAGACATATGAAATATCCAAAATAAACAAAAAAATAATGTTATACAGAGCAATATCATGCCTAGCTAATCATGCACATTATTCAAAAGCCATATATGCTCCATCTGTCTCTTCTATACTAGTATACTAATAAACTGGCAAAGAAATACACAAATATACAAACTAGAGCTAAAATATTACAAAATATCAAGATATGCAAACTTACCTAACATAATGTATCATACTCCTCTACAAAAAGTATAACAGCTGGACCTATAAAGATATGTAACAATCACTGAACTGAAGCTTATACACAATATAGTCTATAATCCTAATAAATACTCAGCTATACTGGAACTTGTACACAGAACTTGTACATGCTGATAGCTGATAGCCCACCACATCCATTATGATCTCAATAAAAACAATTGCTAGTCATTACAAATCTAATAACCATGCTGGGGGGCTCAGTACAATCAGTTTACATATCACAGTCATGGAGCTAGCTTTCAACTCATGCTAGAACTGAAGGAAGCCTTTCAATCTATCCTGGGGATTCAGAAATGTTTCTTCGATGGTCTCATCTAAGCCATTACTATCTACAATGCATGTGTGACAATCCTCGAGGTTCATTAACAATACAACTTTTCAGGCCATTGTGCACCAAGATGTACTGCTCATCACAGCCATAGTAGACACCCATGGGAAGATTGCGTTACACTGACTCATGGGCAGAGTAAAGTATGAGCAGCTGTTGTAAACATTGATATGCAGAGAAATATTTTACGGAAGGAGTAAGATAAGGTGCTCAGTGATGGAGGGTGGAGATTCCAGTAGGGCAACAGAAACAAACAGAAATAGATGAAGACACTGATGACCATATATGGACTGCAGAACACAATGGAGAAGGTAGTGAGAGGCATATACACAGTTACCATTCTGAAGTTCTTGAATTTTGAAAATGTCAAACTGAAGTCAGTATAGGTGTGATACTGAAAAGGAAGAGAATTTACCAACATCCACAGTCCTGACACCATCAGAAGTTTATCAGTGTACTTCTACTAGAACTCCTATATAAGCCTGTGGGGATTTGAACCATCCACTATCTCCAGTAACACTCTACCCAGCATTTTCTTAACATTGAACCAGTCATACTGAAGGCATCAAGGAAGCACATATCAGCTGAATGTTACATATTTGCAGAATGGAAGCAGAAAACAAAGGCAGGCCTCAAGGGATTTGAGCAAAGCACTGCATTAACAAGGTGATCCATAGAAGCAGTCACACTGAAGGTGTTAGAGAATCACATATCAGCTGAATGTTATACATTTACAGAATGGAAGCAAGAAACAAAGACCGACCTCAAGGAACTCAAACCCATTACCTTTTCAGTGTTATTATACAAAACACTGCATTAACAAGATGAACTATAGGACCACTCACATGAACACGAAAGGTGAATGTTACATATATGCAGAATGGAAGCAGAAAAGTAAAAACTAAAATCTGTACAACCTTGAGGGGATTTTAACATTCCACTCTATGCACTGACATTTTAAAAATCAAGTCATAAATAAACTGAGCCATGGAAGCAGTCAGTTTAAAAGCATAACTTTTACCCTATTTCATATCTGATAAGTGACGTGCAGTGATGTTCAGTTCATTTGTGTGACTGATGGCTGCCAAGGTCAATAACTATAGGACACATTATCAACTGGACTTTGTTGTTACTATACAAAGAGTAGTGCCATATGTGAAGAAAATGAAAACTCTGCCATCTGCGTTAGCATGTCTGGCAGGAGATTTGTGCATATTCTCAGATTAACTTGTATTGCATGTCAACATATCTAATTGTGAAATGCAAATACGTTTTAAAATGTTATTTCCCTGTTTACACAGAATGTTCAAAGACTCTGTCAGTGTTTTGATAGATTTCTAATTGCACATGTTTGTGAGGGACATTCTAAAGTGCTGTGGAGAATCTGCTGAACAGTAGGTGATGTCAATTTGAACAGCTAATTGATAGAAAAAACATAACTTTTTCAAACAGTTGACTGATATTTTTTAAACTAAAACAGTTGAGACTGCAGTTTGTCAAGTGCTGAGCAGTTTGTGAAGTACAGTCAGTTACAGTGCTGTGCAGTCAGTGGCCACCCATGAAAGAGAACTCACCAAAAACTGTAAGACTGCCATGGCCTTGCTGTTATGTGTTGGATTAGATCTGGGACTTCATTCTTTAGTTAAATTAGGAAAGCTTAGTTATTAAGATAGAGTTTGTCTAGAATAATGGTGTCCTATCCTACAGTTTAATTTTTCATTTCTGGTGATTGAATTCTGGTGTTTATTGAAAGTTATTGATTTACATTCTTGTAGTCTTTTTACTTATTATTAAATGTTTTCACTACTTTACATTGTGGCTGAAAATCAGTGTTTTTCTTTGGAGATTTGAGAGTGCTTCTACCTGTTTGATACTCCCCAGTTCACCTCGAAGGCCTGGTTGCTTCTGGTCATAGCTATCATTTATTTTGATATTTAATTTTCATAATTGGACACCCCTTTAGAAGGGCAAGAAGGCACTCTGATTGATGGCATTATTACTGTATTATTTTGGGGAAGGGACACAGCTAGAAATCTGTGTCAGGCTTTCCCAGAAGTGTTGGGATGTGTGAGATTTAAATTTACTTTGAGTGTGAGTGCATCAGAGGTCTTAAACTGGGACACATTGCTCTGAATGAAGTGTATAATATGAAAACACATTTGCGGTGGACAGAGGTATATAGTCCAGTTCCAGGAAAACAGAGCATGTTCCTGTTATGCTATTAGAAGAAAATTGTGAAATATTACTCCTCTTTAAGTGACCGTCTCACACTGGAGTCAGTAGTGAGGACTGAAGCTCCTTAGTTACTTACCCAGGATAGTGAAGGATGTCACATTTAATTGGTGGCAGTCTGGTGGGACATAGCCAGATATCACACCATATCTCATCAGTTGTACATGAGTGTGAATTTTGCTTCATGGCCTGTCATGCACAGTATGATCACAAGTGATTCAAAAGCCCATATTAAGCATGTGTGTGTTGTGTTAATGTATTTTTGGCAGATTAAAGATTGGAAATGGAAGTATATGAAACAGATGAAAAGGGAAAGCAACCAGAGTGTATAACTGAAGCTGAGCCAATAAGGATGGCTGAGTATGAGACTTCTCAAGAACTGCTTGAAAAAATGGCAGTTAGATGACAGAGCACATAGAGAAAACCTGAGATTTTCTGCTGTACCAGAGAAACTGGAAGGGAGACACTGTAGTAAATTTATGAAAGCACAAATAAGAATTCCACAGCAGGATTTAACTGAAATGTCATAATTCCTATTATAATGACAATGTTAGTTATATTATTTACAGATTAACCAGTTCAAATGTTTAAACATCGTCTGTGGATACATTCCACCAGGCAACAACTTAAATACCCTAGAGGATATCCTGTACTGGTTATCCACTACTTATCCCCAAGAAACCATAGTTCTTGGTGACTTTAACACCGACTGGCACCCTTGCTCCTCTGAACCCCCCCTCACTCCTGTAAACTTATCTGGGTTTAAACAGACCATAACCTCTCGCACTAGAATAAACAAACTGACCAAAAGGGAAACTATCCTGGACTGGATCCTAGTTAACAACCAACCCCAACTGTATACTGCTGGCACTCTCCCTGACAACCTTAGCAACCATTTTCTAACCTATATCATAAAACATAAGGTAGGAAACCCTCACCAGACCAAATATAAAATGGTGAGAAACAGAAAAAACCTTGACAGTGCAATATTCCTAAATGAACTACAAACAGTTGACTGGTCAAAACTAAAAAAATCTACCATTAGAAGAGGCAGTAGCTCACTTTAACACTAAATTCCTAAGTATCCTTGATTCCCATGCTCCAGTACGTACAATAAAATCTAGATCAAACACAGCACCATGGCTCACAAAAGAGACCAAATCTAAAATCAAAGCTAGAAACAGAGCCTGGGCCAGCTGGAGAACAAGCTAAGCCCTACCTGACCATCTAAAATATCATCAACTCAGGAATGACACAAAAAAATCTATTTTACTGGATAAAAAAGCTTCTACCATAATCTCCTACAAAAACAGTAAAACAACCCCCAAAAGTTCTGGGCAGGCTTAAATCAACTACTTCATCCAGGACATTCTACCACCCCAACCCCGGCTAACCATACCCATCATTACCCAGAGACCATAGCTAGTGCTTATAATAACTTTTTCACCAAAACAATCCAATCCCTAGCAAATCACCTAATCTCCACAAACTTAAACCACACACCTAATTTATCCACAAATCACCCCGAATTTAGCCTCTAACCATATCCACTAGTTTTATCAAAATTCTCCTAAAAAACTAAAACCTACCACCCTCGCTGCTGATCTCCTCCCTGCAGAGTACCTACAAATAGCTGCAGGCGCCATTGCATATCCCATATCTATCCTTATCAACAGAACCTTATCTGAAAATGCTATCCCCTCCCTCTGGAAAATATCCCACGTCATCCCACTCCATAAAGGTGGTAGCTCCTCAGACATATCCAACTGTAGACCCATTGCCATTCTTTCCCCACTACCCAAAATAATGGAGAAATGTGTACACAAGCAACTAATGCAATACCTTTCACAGAATAACTTACTATCTGACTCCCAATATGGTTTCAGGCCATACCACAGCACCACCTCAGCCCTCCATTCCTTTACTAATGCCATAAACCAAAACAGGAATGACAATAGGCTAACCTCCACCATCTTCCCTGATTTATCAAAAGCCTTTGACATGGTCAACCATGAACTTCTCATTCTTTCTCTAAAATTAATTTCCCTCAACATGCACACTACCTAGTGGTTCCACTCCTACCTAACTGGTAGACAATAGGCAGTACTATGGCAGGGCAAACTCTCCAGTCAGCTACCTCTCACACTTGGTGTCTCTCAAGGCTCCATACTAGGCCCACTACTCATCTATTTTTATCAATAATCTTCACACTGCTATCCCTAAAGCTACCTGTATTCAATATGCAGATGATTCCACTCCCATCTGTTCAGCCACCTCCCCATCCGAACTACAAATCTTAACCCAAAATACATTTAACACGATTGAGAACTGGCTCTCCAACCAACGCCTACTACTGAACCCCAATAAAACTAAACTTCTACTTTTCACCCCCACTAGTAGATCTGCCACACTTTCATTCTCTGTCACGTCTAACAATGGCACCACTATCTCCCCAGATCAACACACTAAACTTTTAGGGGTTATCATAGACAATAATCTCAAATTTGACCTACAGGTCAACAAAACCATACAGACCATCAATAAGAAGCTTGGATTACTGTATAGAAACACGACACTCTTAACTCCACTGGCTAGGATTGAAATTGCCCGATCACACCTACTCTCTACTCTTTTAATTGCCTCACCTGTACTCTCAAACCTCAATAAAACCAAACTAAGTAAGCTGTCCCATACATACAACCATATTGCTAGATTCGCCACTGGCTCCATCTATAGAACCCATCACTGCCAGAACCTGAAACAACTAGAATGGCTAGAACCGCCCAGCTTAATTCAATTCAATCAACTCCTAATAGTGCACAAAGTTCTGTTCCACCCTAAGGATTCCCCCTCTCTTATAAATATTATTAAGCCATGTAGCAACCTAAGATCCCTACGGTCAGCTGACAAATTACTGGTCCAAACTCACAAAGCTAATAACTCAGCTGGTGAATCCCTGTTCACCAACTTTGTTGGTAAAACCTGGAATGCCTTGCTAAACTATATAACCCTACAATCCTCCAAAAGTCTCTTAAAAAAAAAAAAAAAACTCAAACAGCATCTCAAATTGAACTGGCTATGCCCATGTACCAACCTGGATTAAGCTATAAAACAATATCATAATCAGTAATTATCATAGCATAATCAGTATTTATCATAACATCTAACTATATCACCATGCTATGTATCCAATCTTACTTGTAATTGTGTCTGTCCATGAGAACTGTGAGTCCCTACTAGGGAACACTTCTAAACCAATGCACATTAGGTATATTACCACTTTTTTATATATTCTAATTGTTTTCTAACTTCTTGTGTAACCTTTTGTATGTTTGATTATGTGGAGCTTTTCTCCCCGAGCTTCTGCTGAAAATGGACATGTATCCAGTCGGACTATCCCGGTAAACAAATGTAAAATAAAATAAATAAATACATTTTGGAACATAAATGTCCTTACAGATAAAGACAAAAAAATAAAAGTAATGAATTATATTAAAAATGCAGAGTGCAAATAGCAATACAGCAGGACATATTTGGTGAGAAATGAGCATGTTAAATTGATAAATAAAAGATTTCAGAATGGATATTCAGCAGAACATCAGGGACAAAGGAAAATGGAGTAATTATACTCATTTCTTGAGAAGATCCATTGGTGATAGAAGAGAAAAACATTAATAATGGTAGATTTGTGGCAGTAAGGGGCTTACTAGCAAGGAAGGAGGATTATGCTGACAAGTATTTATATTTTACCAAAAACTGCTATTATAGAGCTTAAGAACATTTTATGAGAAATATTCAGCTTTCAGCAGGGAATAGTACTTATAGGTGGGACTGGAACTCGATTTGCAACTGTGAGGATATATTTGGGGACCTACTGGGGGAAATATAACAAAAGAGGTTAGATTTCTGAAGACATTTATGTAAATATTCTGTACAGAAGACATAAATTCAGTTTTAGGAACTTTGAGAAAAATTTCATATTATTTCCTAAGGTACAAAAACTGGGCTAAACTTGACAGAAATTATATTTCATATGAATATGAAGCTTTGGCACACCTCCAATAACTAAGATCATGTTCCAGTAAAACTAAGATAAAAATGCAGGAAAATGAAGTAAAAATGAAAGCTGGTGCTTTCCCACTTACCAGTTCAAAAGACGTGAATTTAAGGAATGGACAGTCGAAATTATTCATGAGTTATTAGGGAAGATAGAAATGTTTTTAGAAGATATAGCTAGTAAGTGGGATAAAATGATGTTTAAAAACAGGGTCAAAATAAAAAAAAGGATAGGGTTAAGAAGTAACACGAATTACTAAGAGAGGATTACACAGGTTAAAGTATTGCAGAATAAGGGGAATCTCACAGAACAAGAACAGGCACAAAAGCAGACTGCTAAAGAGAAAATAAGAGAGTATCTAGATAATATGCATGAGTTTAGAAAGATTGCTGTTAAACAATTGATTTTTGATAATACTTCCATAGCACAAAAACTTTTAGCACACCGACTTATGCAACAGAAAGTAAAAAATGGTTGTTGCCAAACTTAGGGATCCTCATACCTCTCAACTATCCAGATTTTTTGCAGAATATCCAGATTTTTGCTTCATATTTTTGGTCTACTCCTCATAAAAGTTGTGGTTCTGTTACAAATCACAGGGATGATCTGAGGACTGAAGCCACTAAATAATGACAAAAATTTGAATTTCAGACTTCAAATCCTCAGAAAATGTATGTTAACACAAACTCTGTTACTCTAGCAACTTTATAAGTTTATGAGCAATATTTAAAATCTGTCCCTATTTTTGGCCTTTGTTCTCCAATTTTGTCAGGCTTTGTCCAGATTTCTTGCAATGGGCACCCTATAATGAAAAAAATGACCAGAGATCCTGTAGAGGTATCAGACAAATTTTGGTAATTTTATGAAAATCTGTATAAAGTAGAGAAATGCAGAAATTGAGGAAGAGCCCAAATGGAGATATTTATGGAAGACTTAAGTATGCCAAAGTTAAAGGCAGAAGGGGTTCAACAATTAACAGTTAAGCTGGCATGAGATACGATAGACTGCTGAAGTATAATCAGTCTTCAGGAAAGTCTCCAGGACCTCATGGTATTTCTATGAAAGTTTGGAAATTATCAGAGAAAAAAGCAATAAAGAGCTGGAAAGTTTTGTTTAATAATATTTGAAAAGGGGGAAGCACCAATATCCTGAAAGAAAGATATGATGGCAGTAATACCTGAAGATGGTAAAGACCCATCAGATCCAGCTTCATATAGTCCCATTTCAATTTTAAACCATGATTATAAAGTGTTTATATCTATATATAATGGCAACTGTATTACCAAATTGATAGATATGGATCAATGAGGGGTCTATATTAGAATCTCGAAGATTTAATGTTTCGAATCACTAAAGCTCAAACTTTAGTGATCAAAACAGTAAATCATCAAAATTCTAATAAAGGCTGTAAACAAACAAAAAAAAAACAATTAAAGGGTGTTTATGCAGGGGGGCAAGCCCCCCTGCACCCCCCACAGCCCCAGCTACTAAAATATACCAACTCCGAGATCGCACTTTAATGGAGTATGGTGCGGAAAGGGAAGATTTCCCTTTTCTACACTGTAGCGCACTCTCAGAGTTGGTATATTTAAGTAGCAGGGGGTGTGGGGGGTGCAGGGGGGCTTGCCCTCCTGCCTACACTCATCGGGGTTTTTTTTTTGTTTTAAATTTTTTTATAGACTTTCGATTGTTTAATGGTTTGATGCATAAAGTTTGATCTTTATGCATTCAATCCATTAAACAGTCGAGATTATAATATAGACCCTTTGTGGAGGGGAGACAAACATTTGACAGCATTAACAGAGCAATAATGATCCAGATGGAAGCAGAATGTAAGAAAATACTGCTGCTGTTGTTAGGTTTTGACGCAGAGAAAGCATTTGACTAAGTAAGCTGAGATTTTATGAGTAGAGCAATGAAAGCATTGGCATTCTCAGATAGAATAATAAGGCTAATTACGAGGATATATGAGGAATTGGAGGCATGAATTAAAACAGGAGAGGTCTTGTCTGATAAGTTGTATCTGAAAAGAGGAGCCAGTCAGAGGTGTTCTCTTTCCCCCTTGTTATTTGCTTTATATTTAGAGCCATTAGCAAAGAAATTAAGGGACTCAGAAATTCAAGGATATAATTGGTATGGTCATCAAATAAAGTTGGCTTTATTTGCAGATGATATTATTTTATACCTGATAAATTAAGAAAGGTGCACCTCAATATTATGGAAAAATTCTGAGACAGTCTCAAGTCTTTCTGGAATGGAAAATTAACGAAGATAAAACTAAAGCTATAGCTGTAAAGTATGTATGCACATATTAATTGATCCAGCAATACCCATATTTTATGAGGACAAGATAAAATGACATAGAAGCATGGATTAAAAGGCTGCTGCTATGCCATCTATGGATATGTGGGAAGAGACTAAATAAAAGACAATATAAAACCTGAGAGACTGGAAGCTCCTGTTTGTGGATATAGATGGTAAGATACAAGCAGTGAAAATGTTTTTTGGCCCATATTTTTATCAAACAGAGGGGAGTTGTGGACAATAATCAATAAAGAATTCAAGGAATTTATCTGAGAGGGGAAGAGTGCAAGGGTTAAGTAGGATAACTTGATCCTTCCAGTAGAACAAGATGGTTTAGGATTACCTGATTTGTAGGGATATTTTAGAACTACAGTGTTAAGGTTCATATACATAACACAAGCAAGCAGAAAGTTATTATTCAAAGTGGAAAGGGATGACGATGAAATGGGGAGGGGGGATCAAGAAATAAGGAGATAGTGTGATTTTGGATGTGGGTCCTTAAGGAAAATAACAACAGCCATACAGAATGTCATATTCATAAACCAGCAGAATGCCAACATGAGACTGGAGAAAGGAAATGTTATTGATAGGGATGAGTGCAAGTAGGGATACAGAGAACAGGCAACAGGGGGCTGGAATGTACTGAAGAAAACTGGCAAAGGAACCAAGGTCCCTAGAGAGGGAAAGGTGATAGAGTGTGATGAATCCAAGAAGACATTTGGACTGCAGGTTAGAGACTGCCTTCCCTACCAGAGATTGTTATCATAGTATAGGCAAAGAGAAAGGGAGACGGGGATCTTACATGAAACACCTGGTCTGGTAGAGTTTTTAGTTAAATCTAGGACAGAAACGGCTTTTAAAAAGGAAAAATTAATAGGGCATATAAAATATTGCACAATGACTGCAAGAATCAGTCAGAGGAGGATAGAAAGGATTGGGAGGAGAAACTGGGCAAGCAATTTATAAGGGAACAATGGGAGGGCATACGTCTGGGTTCCACGTATGCAACAAGTCCAGAATGTTTAGGATTTTTTTCCTTGGTGTGTGTGACCTTATTACCCTTTGGGTTGTATGTGTGATTCCTTGGCTAGACTGATTCCCTCACTGGACAATGCAATGTCTTCTCTGAGTTGTCTGGAAGAGGTGAGGGGCCATCATCACAGATGGTCATCTGCTACAACCACACAGCCTAGTCAGCATGACCATGGACATGTGAGATCCTCCTCCTGCAGTGCATTGGCTACAATTAGGTAAAACCCCAGCATTTATCTAGGGTTGTGGTACAGCCAGCACAAGTCCTAGCAGAGCCAGCTCTTGTGGGTGGGAGTATGCACTGGAAGCTGAACCTTCTGTCTCGCATGCCCTAGACCAATCAAATTGGCCAAACCACAGCACTGCACCAACTGATGATGCTGTGTCCCTGCAGACTCACACACACACACACACACACACACACACACACACACACACACACACACACACACACACACACACACACACACACACACACACAAACACATACTGCCACAGTCCCCAGCACATCACACACATCCACTGAGCCTATCCCTTCTCATCAATAAGCCCCATACCAGTTTAGATACCATAAAGCACGTTTGTATGCACCTCAGCACTCAGTTCCTTGTGAAAGACATGCACTCCTGTGCTCATTCTCTACCTGTGCAAATGGTTAATACTGCACCATGTCCTCTGTACACTGTTACATGGGTTGCCTATGTCTGATGCACAATGTGGCCAGCCTATGCACAGGTAACATAGATAGTGTTTTTGCATGCATCATTTTTACTGTAGTATACCTGCTTAACTCTTGTAGTTATGTTGTAAAGCTATATGCAATCTGCTGTCTCTTTGATGGTGCCACAGCATATTCTGCCCACCTCCATCTAGTATAATCATCCCTTGCTACTGTTTTCTCCGCTGACTCACTGGTACTGGGAACTGCTGTTCTTGTAAGAGGCCATCCTTCCGTAACTGCTTTCTAAGTATAATATTGCATAACATTGTCCACTCACACAATATTTTGGCACACGTGGCAGGGTCATACTGTAAGGCAGTACTGGATGAATCCAGGCAGCAAAAATGTTCCTTCAGCAGCCCAAACATACACACTGTAATGTTTCTGGTTTGTGATAGTGCATGGTTGTACCTCTGATTGGTTTGTGTGGATTTTGTGTGAGTTTCATGAGCCAGGGTTCAAGGGCACATCCGGACTCACCAACAAGATGTCCCTACAGGATATCACCTCTCACAAACCTTTGGCACAGGTCACTTCTTTGTCATATGTCAGAGTCATAAAAGAGCTTGGGTGGCCCTTCACACACACTGTAGATGATACTGTATGCATTACAGATCACCTGGCAGTTGATGGCATGATAATCATACATCCTTCCCACTTCTCCAGGTGGGGCCTTTATTTAAATGTGGGTAGAGTCTGTGGTCCCAGGACCTCATGAAAAGGGGCTATAGCACAGAACTCCTATATGGTGTTGGTTCTTTCCTCTGGAGTATGTGGAAATCACATATGGTCCCCCACATGCTGAAGTATGGCTTCGAGAAACTGATGGAGTACAGTTGAGTCATATGGCTGAGATACCTCCACTGAGTCTCCACTAGGTCAATGAAAGGTCTCTGTGACTGATATATGTAAAGCCACACACACACCTTTGTGTCCACTTGGATAGGTGCTCCATGACTCCCATGCAGCTGTAGACAAAGGTGGTAGATTTTTATGATTTGTTGCATGGTGTCCCTGAAAACATTGTACATGTCCACTATGTCTGTGTTGTGGAGGACATGAAATATTAAGTGTAATCAAATATAAGCCCACATGAATGACGCTTTGCCTCTGGGGGCAACACTGCACACTACTGGGCATTGCAGCTGCAATGGGAGCCTCCTGAAGATACACATTTACTATAGCTGTAGCCACCCCAAACATAATTCCACTATCTACTTTGTCTGAACACGGAAATAGGTCTGAATTAAAATATAAAGCTGGCACAGCTCCACTGCACAGCATTTTGCCATTATTAAATCACTTTGCTATCTTGCTTGCTTTATTATCATACACAGTGCCTCATTATACAGTCATTTGCACATAATATGTCCAACCTCATTATTTGGTCTACCAACATCATGTAACTGATTTTTCTTAATCACACACACCCTGCATATGAACACTTGTCTTGCAAACTCACTTTGTGTGGTGTGGCAAAGATTTATGAATCTGCACCTATGTGTAAAAACTAAAACAGTACCTACTAAGAAACAGAAACTGCTTATGCTCATAATAAAACATATTAAGCAAATTACAATAAATAAATAAATAAGTAAATAAAATTAAAAAAATTAAAAACACTAACAATTACCTGAGGTATTTGTCTCTTTTAGTACTAGCTTTCTGCTATTTCTCTATCAAACAACTGACAAAATAATCCTAGCTAGTTAAATAACTGGCACAAATTGCCATAACTATTTCCTGACTAAATTATTTTACTTTTTAATCGCAAGTTCCTACATCTCTGTCTCAGTACCAACATTGTCATAAGAAGTGGAATTACTTACGTACATTTCATTTATAAATGTTAGTGCAGTTTTGTTTTCCACAGTGATATTTCACTAACAATTCTGTGTTAAAAAGTTTTTTTTTACATCTATGGAGATTTTGTGTCAGGGTCGCTGCTGAAAATGAGCTTTGAAAATAGGCTAAGTCATTCTATCCCAGTAAACAAATCATAGGATCAGAGGATCATAGGAAGTTACTAGGCTATTGGCCCAGAGGATCTTACAAGTCTAGCCAATAATTTAGCACATGTTCCAACAAGTCAGCACCCTATGCCACTGTCCAGCAGGGGCACAGGTGGAATCCCAGGGGTGTATTTTCTGTTCCCTATCCTGTTATCCAGGTTGCACTTAAAAAGGCACTCTGCCTGACATGGAGAGGGGAATATATTCCACAAATGAGGAAGTCTCAGGGACCCAAATGTGTCCCTCCAACAAGTCCTATTAATGTCACAGACCAGGTTGAGGTCAGGCGTGTGGGTTACTAGAGTGGAGATTGACGTGTGGATATGCACCAGTCCCATCAGGGCGGGGTCTGAGTGTCCCGCCAACAAGTCCTATTAATGTCACAGACCAGGTTGAGGTCAGGCGTGTGGGTTACTAGAGTGGAGCTTGACGTGTGGATATGCACCAGTCCCATCAGGGCGGGGTCTGAGTGTCCCGCCAACAAGTCCTATTAATGTCACAGACCAGGTTGAGGTCAGGCGTGTGGGTTACTAGAGTGGAGCTTGACGTGTGGATATGCACCAGTCCCATCAGGGCGGGGTCTGAGTGTCCCGCCAACAAGTCCTATTAATGTCACAGACCAGGTTGAGGTCAGGCGTGTGGGTTACTAGAGTGGAGCTTGACGTGTGGATATGCACCAGTCCCATCTGGGCGGGGTCTGAGATTGCTTTATATGCCAGACAGAGGCCACCTCTGAGGAGTCTGTAGGAGACTGAGTAGAGGGTACAGGGCCTTTGGCCTATCTGTGTAGGGTGGATGTTTGAGACCCTGGATTCTCCTGGTGGGGACCCTCTGGTCTCTACAGTTGCTGCATGCGCTTTGTGAGGTACATGCCAAAAGGGGCATTGTACTCAGTAATGGAAATAAATGACTGACTGACTGAATGAATGAATAAATGAATTAACAAATGTCTGGGCAGTGCAAAATAGCCTTGAGTTATGCAGTTGCCATCAATATTATGGAGGTTTGGCATCTGTTGATGTGAGCATTGGCTCTAAGTGATGCTCACTGTTGATATGACATCCCACCCATGTACAAAATGGGAAAAAGTGGGTTGATGCCGATGCTGTTCAATATTATGGAGGTTTGATGTACATTACTTTCTGATTCTAGGACCTATAGAGCCATGAAAAAAAACAGAATACTGTCCTATGAAAGTTTAGACTTTTGCAGATAGTAAGAATGACTGGCTTCTACTGCACTTAAAAAAGGTCTGTCTTCCATCTCTTCAGTTTTCAATGCTGCATGCTAGAGACTTGCACGAAACAGGATACAAAATAAAATAACAGTGTTATGAATTTGGAAAAACTTGGTCGCTGAAATACAAGAGCTTCACCAGCATGGGATTGCTGCCATTTTGCTAGATGAACAGTAAAATTTATACCACAGAAAGCCCAGTTGGCTTTCCCGACAATACTATTTTGGTCTTTTACTGACAAAACATAGGATTCCATGTTGATATGATCAGTCAGAAGCCTAGATGAATAAAAATGCATAAATAAAAGGCCATTTCACTATTGCGGCCCGCGGCGGTGGTGCTGCGGTAGCGTTGTCATCTCACAGTAAGACACTGTCTGGTTCGATTCTCAGTTAGACGTCTTCTGTGTGGAGACATGCATGAATGGGCGTACCTTTGTTGAAGGTTGTGCGTCAGGCCTGGCAAGCCTGTACGTAAAAATCAGCTGCCAATCATTAGTGGACCGGAGTTCCGCTGTGGTGACCCCTATCTGGGAAAAGCCGAAAGACACAAACAAACATGGAAAACTGGTGACCAAACCTCAGTACAAGAAATCACGCCAAAGCCTAGAATAATGGGGTGGGGGCAAAGACCCAGAAATAGGGATACATTTTAAATATTGCTCTTGTAAACTTAGAAAATAGTTAGAATAACAGGAATTGTGTTAGCAGGCATGTTCTGAAGGATATGAAGTCTGAAACTCAAATTCATATCATTAGTTAGTGACTTTAATTCTCAACCAAAAATTTTAAGAGGAACAGACCAAAATATGAGGCAAGCGTCTAGACATTTCAGAGGTGTGCTGGTGACTGTCTAAACTCAGCAAGGCTGGTGATGAACTTAAGAATTGTGGGTGCATATACTGAACTGGTAAAGCCTTAAACCCCTAATGAAGTCAGTAAGCATGCATTAAATTTGGTAAGGGCTGATACACTGCCTAACTTAAAAGTGATAAGCATGCTGCGACGCTTGTAATGCGACAGAAGGGATGAATTACGACGTAATACTAGCCGCCGTTATTTTCATTTTCTAATAGCAGCATCCCAGGTAAGCCCGTTAGGAAACCATCAGAGCAATATACCGTACAGAACAAACAGATCTGGTAAGAGAAGAAAGTAAGAAAAAATTAGAACACAAAAAGTAGCAGCTGATATATAGAGGCATGGCACTAATTCCATGTACGTAAAAAGGGCAACGTATCAAGTGGGAAGAGAAATGGTAATGATAATTTATACAGAGAATCTTCCTTCCTGCATTTTATACTCTTGCTCTGCTAATTTTTCTCTCCAGTCTCATTATCTGAATCCATACACCTCAACTATTCCAGAGTTTCAGACTCAGATGTCATTTTCCCTTAAAATGTAGTCTGCCCCTCATAAAATCTGCAGCACCTAGCAAGGAGTACAGTTATTAATCAGTGCCACGCACTACTTTTATGAGCTACTGCCTCTTCAGAAAATGCCTGAGGACATTTATTATGTGAATAACAGATACATCAAAACTGTACCTGATTTGTAGTGTTTGTCACGACCATGATTTTTGTGTGAATAAGTTAAGTTTACTATGTGGATTATCACAAATTAACCCTACAGTGCCAATATCTGACAGTGATGGCCATTCACATGTTGTACTTTGCTTTGGTATCAGTACTAGAAAATGTGTCAGACAACCATAGCCATCACATTACCAGGTATGGAATATTGTTTTATATATATATATATATATATATATATATATATATATATATAGCTGTTTAGGTACAGCTCTGACTGTCTCACTTTACACTAGGCTAGTGCAAACTAATCAGCCTGACACTACCCCTAAATTTCTACTTGTTGACACAAGAGAGATGGAAAGGCCTCCTATAATAGACATGTGCATGCACACACACTGATACACACACACACGCGCACACACACACACACACACACACACACACACACACACACACACACACACACACACACACACACACACACACACACACACACACACTTCACAGATGACGCTATCTGCTCCTAGCCACAACTTATCCATCCACCCTCTCTACTAGTCAGTCTTTGGACATGTGATGTTTCTCTAGCTCAAGGCGGCAGTTACAAAACAGCTTATGGACTCTGTAGGTCAGCCCACTGTACAAAAGACATGGTTTGGGAAGAAAAACAAAGGTACACTCTTAAATAAAGGCAAGGAAGTAAACAGCACGCAGAGGAATCAACATTATAATAACCTTGGACAGAACAAGAAAAAAGCAGGGCAATAAACTGTGTAATGTTTGCTGTTTCTGAATGTCTAGCCACCAAGGGAAAATAAGCAGACTATATAAACTTCTGTAGAAAGTGAACAAGTACATGCAGGCCTTGATTAAAAAGCTTAAGCAGGAAAGACTAAATTAATTAAATGTATTTACATAATAAACATGTATAAAAAATATAAGAAAAACTGCACTAATCTCCAAGGTATATAAAGTGCAGAAAAATGAAGTATTTCCCGAATCATAACTAGGTTTATACATGTGTGAATGTGTCTGTGTGTCTAGACTGTGCGTGAATCTGTCTGCACATTTGTGTGTACGTGTGTGTGTGTGTTTGTATGCATGCATGTGTGTGTGTGTGTGTGTGTGTGTGTGTGCACGTGTGTATGTCTGTGTGTGTGCATGCATGTATGTGTGCGTGCATGCTCATGTGCACCCGTGTGTGCAGGCATGTGTGTGTATAGCAGTAGTAATAGTGACAGTAGTTGTTGGGGTGGGAGTGAAGTAGTGGCTGTGAAGAAGTATTTGTGCTACTAAAACATAATGTAGGTACATAGGTACATGCTTCAACAGTCTCCCCACATAGATTAGGTTGAATTGATTCTGGGATTTCAAAACAGCACAGAGCAGACACAAGCAAACTGTGACTATAAGGTGACCAAGGAACAGAGAGATAGCAGTGTATTGAAGATAAGAGGAAAACCCTGACGTCTTGGGACTCTCACATAGTGCAGACATAATGCACACACATGCACGCATACAAACACACGCACACACGTACACATACATTGCAGATGAAGTAAAACTGAAAATACACAAATAAAAACACAATTTGCAACTGTCAGGCAGTACAGAATGTGCATTCCCACCAGGAGTGCAGCAAAAATGTTCCACTAAATGCCAAAAAATGTATCGTCATCCCCTTTGGGAAAAACAAAGTACCCACAAATTATCACATAGACAGCAACCCACTGAGTATGGAAAAAGTAATCAGAGACCTAGGGACCCAAGTTGACAGCGACCTCTCATTTGACACCCACGTTGCCAAAGTGGTTAGAAAAACATTCTGCCTTGCACACCTTATCATGAAGGGATTCACATCCAGATCTAAGGATGTCATTGTACCCCTATACTCCTCCCTCATCAGACCCATGATTGAGTACAATGCCCCATTTGGTATGTACCTCACCCGGCATTTGCAACAGCTGGAGAGACCACAAAAGTACCTCACCAAGAGGATCAAGGGTCTCCAACATATGTCTTATTCTGCCAGACTAAAGAAACTCCAGCTCTATTCAGTAGCATACTGCCTGCTCAGAGGTGATCTCTGCCTGATGTACAAGGCCATGTCCAATTAGGAACTGATGGACATGCTCCACCTCAAAAAATCCAAATCCATCAGAACCACGAGAGCTAAAGACTTAAACCTCGACACAAGTATGAATAGGACATGCTGGTGGGATAGATTCATAACCCAGAGGCTTCCCATGCTCTGGAACAAGATCCCAGTTCATGTTAGGCAGAGCCCCTCACTGACTCTCTTCAAGAGAAATCTTGATGAGTGGATGGGAGATCGTAAGTTTACCCCAGGGGTCACATCTGTGTCACTACTAGACAGGGGCACAGTAAACTAATTCTATTATATAAGGGGACCTTCACTGTGTCACTACTAGACAGAGGCACAGTATTCTAAATCTATTCTGTGCATTTTGTACCATTTTATGGGGTGGCGAAAGCCACATCACTATGGCTAGGCTTACAAATGCCCCAGGGCAGATAGCCTAGTACTAAACTATGAAACTATGAAACTTGTACTCAAAAACTCTTTTTACTACCCCTTAACCCACCTGATATCTAAACAATGGACACATCTTTGAAATATTACCACCCCCAGCAGTTAATAAATATACATATCATTTCCAGTGGTCCCTTCTAAAACTATTAAAGATATTGTTCTGAAATTTAAATCTCTATTTATTTACACAGAAATGTATAATGATGTAATGTCTCTACTTATTTTTAATCTTTTGATTCTTATTGATTTGGTCAAATTTTATTTTGTATTATTTCAACTTATTAATCCATTAATTATCCTTTATGCATAGCTGCTTGTCCACATTGTGTCTAAGCTAGTATTTTAATTTCTTTGTCCTATGTATAATATTAATATATTGTATTTCTGTATGTTCAATGCAAAGCTTTTCTCCCAGGGCCTCTGCTAAAAAAGGACGTGTCCAGGTGGACTTTCCCGGTAAACAAAAGTAAAATAAAAAATAAAATAAATTAGCAAGCCTTTCTGTAAGCAGGTTATTTACCCATTGTTAGAGGGCTCAGTTTAGACAGTTGAAGACATAATATAGGCTGAAAATGCTGCAATGTTTCTGAGCAATGTAAAGAAAAATGTACTCTGTAGAGTGCAAAGAGTATGCCTGGCTACACTCTTGAAACCCACTACAGCTAACCTGAGCCCATCAATATACAAGCAATTGCAAACAAGAATAAACTTTGCAACTAACATATGTAAATAAGCACAAGGCATGTAACCTCTGAAAGGCATTAATGTATGCAAAAAATAGACATAAATACATAAACAGCAAACATCGCTGCCTTTCACAGCAGGAAAAGTCAATCCCTTTCAGCCTAAATCTAAAAGCTAACTTTACACACAGCTTTTACATCTCTTCAGCAACAAAATCTTGTACCACTATTGGAAGTAAAATAAGAAGCCTATTACATACAAAAAAAAATCAAACACCTGTGCTGATGTTTTTTAAGACCCATTTCCAATTACACTTTCACTTTACTATACAATTTACATATGTTTCTCACCTGTAGCTAGTGTTAAAACATACAAACATAACACAAGTTACTTTCTCTCTCTGTTCTGATAAATGTTAAGCAGAAATTTAAATTGGGAGGGTGGTTTAAGGGGTTGGGAGGGTGGTTTAATGGTTAAGGTGTTTGCCTTACAAACACAAGGTGCAGCGTTTGAGTCTCACAAGGGATAATTGGCTAGGCTTAAAATGGCTCACAAGAGCAGTTAGCTTAGTACTAATCTATGAATCTAAAATCTATAAACACTATTTTCTGCTTAGTATGACGACAACCATTAGGATACATATAAAGCCATTCAAGTGATATCAGATTCTCATTAAATTCTATTAAAGTACCTTGTTTTCAAATTATTAACAATATTTTAGTTTAATGAGAAATGCTTCACTGAAATTGACACTAAATACAGGTATAGGGCAGACTGCTACAATATGAAGCTCTGACCGAGACTTGGCCTGACTGCTTAATAAATGAAGACAGAAATCCACACCCATCTTTTCTTTTTCCTATCATCCCAGTAGTTTCTCTTGCATTATGGCATGTTTTAGCTACAGTAAGTACCAAACCAGATGGCTCATCATCTCATCATGGTGGAGGGGTGGGGGAGTGGGAATATAGAAGAAGTAACAAATAATAAAAAGGCATTAAGTTTTAGATCCATTGATGCAAGTGTTGTGCAAAGGCACAGTAATCCTGAAAGAGGGAAAGAAAGAAAGGAATTCAGTACTGGGCTTAAAACTAGCAGTTCAACTAGATTTGCTGCTTCATTTAAAAAGAAGAAAAAAAACACAAAGGCTTCAGGATGAGTAAGCATGGTATGCTGAATGTACAGCTTGGCTAGTCCAAAAAAACTATGATTACAGCAGTAGATAGGAGCCTGGACATGAATGTCTGCCCTTGATAATGTCATAAACAAACCTGCAACACATCGATCAATGAATTATTTGAGAGCTGGAGTAATTGCATAGTTCACTTCCTTTCATTCTCTTTTGCATATGTATAATAAATTGACTTGCTTGATTTATACTTAGAATGATTCTGGACATTACAATGCCTGTACAAAATGTGAGCTCTGTAACGGCATCAAGATAGATTTAACACAAACAGAACGGAGCTTTCTGTTTACTGCTGAGCACTGAATAGTAGCATAAAAGGGACCTCTTGAAAGTTTTAGTTTTTTTCCTTTCAATACAGGCTTCTAGTGTGTTGTATAGTTGTCATGTACACAGCTGCTAAATAATGCAAGAATGTATCAGGAAGAGTGCACAATTGTGTTATTCTCTTGGAAGTATTTACTACCCACAGCAGCAACCCCTCCCCCACCTAAAAGTTTTCAGTAAACACAAAGAGGGGAGTACAATCTGCGACTATACAGCGCTTTCTGCATACCACTACAATTCTGACTTGATTACATCAAAACTGAAACATAGTGACATGGAGGTATACCTCTCAACTGTCCAGATTTTTGCAAAATGTCCAGATTTTTGCTTCATATGTTTAGCCTGTTCCATGCAAAATTTGTTTTTTTTTTTTTTGGCAGGTCACTGATGATTGAAGTCACTAAATAATGGCACACATATGAGTTTCAGACTATCCTTCAGAAAATGATTGCTAACATAAATCCTGTTATTCTAGCAACTTTCTAAGTTTATAAGAGAATTATTTAAAATCTGTCACTATATGTGGGACTTCTGTTCACATTTTTTTGTCTTTGTCCAGATTTCTTACTCTAAGATGTTAAGAGGTATGCATAGAGGTTGCGTTTACAAAAAAAAAAAAAGATTAATCAAAGAGTCTGCTAAGTATACTTTCTCATTAAGTGCTGTATTTCTCAGAGGCATCATATCTGCAGAGGAGAGACACCAAAAAGGAATTTTGTCAGCTGTTCACAACTGTTCCCCGCAACTTTTTCCTTTTTCAGTGGCCATACTTTACTGCCTGGTTACATTCCTGAAAGACTACTTACAACTCCACGAAAGACACCATCCGACTGGAGTGCAGTACACACGTAAGTTCAGTACATACCTCTCAACTTCTTTGCTCAACCATTCTGGACCAAACCAAAAATAATGGGGGGGGACAAAGGACCATACTCTGGGACAATTTTTTTTAATTTTGCTCTCATTCACTAAAAAGATTAATAGAATAACAAGTTTTTCATGACATTGCATTTTCTGAACTGTAAGAAGTGTGAAACTTTAACTCATTAATGCTTCTGTGCTGTGGAATGTCACACCTCTATCAGACTACAAATCTTTACTTCCAGAAGATTTCTTTGAAGAATCAAGTTTAAAAGCATAACACCAACAATCATAACTCTTTTTGTGAACAATAAAAGTTGTTAAAACTTGTTCAACCAGCAATGTTATGTGTGAAAAGCCTTCTTTGCAATCATAAAGTGTTGCTGTTGTTTCATAATCTCGTTCTAAATATTCTTATGCTGCTGTTATTGGGGTTTTCCCCTGGGCCTCTTCTGAAAATGGGTTTTGCCCAGTCGGTTTTTCCTGGCAAACAAAAGCAAAATTAATAAAATAAATGATGGTCAGTGCATTTGCAGTCTTTGCATCAGTACTATAATATATTACAATAAACCCAAACCCTAAATTATAATTTCTTTACATTTTCACAAATTGTCATGTCTTGTGAACTGTACAGCCTGGACATCTGTTGTCAGAGCACTTTTGTTAGTCAGACAAAAGCTTTCACACGACAGCAAGAAACTCCTCTTTGAATAAATGTTGAATGTATTTACAGAAATATTAAACATTATGTATAAGTGTATAATCATTCATATAAACAACATGGAATATGTCTCAAAATGTGCATCTTAGATTCCAAATATCAATGAAAGTGTTCTTCGGCATTGTCCAGGTTTCAACCGATAACATGCAACGGTTTGTAAATCACATGGTTTTGGAAATATGTATTGAAATGATGCATCTCTTCCTACTTCCTTACGAACAGGTGGCAGTATCTTTACTACAGTGTAGTAAAACAGGGAGCTGGCAATATCCTTTTTTTTCCCTTACCATGACATTTCATACCATGCCCTTTAATAACACATTGGTCTCTCCATAATAAAATATATACGTAAATAAGAAAATATGAATAATAAATGAGATGCAGTGATTCATTTCTGCATTGTGCAGATCATCCTAAATCGCTAACGTCAGTATCATTTTGTTATTTACCTTACTCTTTGCAATAATGATTATTCTTAACGATAAGCCACTTAAGGAAGTGTGTCCCAAAAAATGTCTGGACCATAAACAGCTATGAGTGTTTACTGGAAATATATATAGAAAAAAACAATATAGGCTGAGGCTTGAATGAATTGGCATTAATGACTGACAGTAATCCTCAGTGATTTAACAGAAAATTAAAACCTTTACAAGGAACGGGACAAAAATATGAGACAAAGTCAGTGACATTTTGCAAAACTCTGGATAGCTGAGTGGAATAGTTGAGTCCATTGGCTTACTGCTGATAGATTTCAGTGTCTTCTATAGTTCCTGCCTTCTTTAGTACACACACATCTGGTAATCCCCATATAGTTCTTGAAAAAGCAGTTGAAAGGGACATATACAACTTATATAAGACTGGCCAAATGAAACAGTACTGTAACCTGACTAAGGAGAAGTTTGAAGCTATTGTGAAACAGTACTGTAACCTGACTAAGGAGAAGTTTGAAGCTATTGTGAAACAGTACTGTAACCCGACTAAGGAGAAGTTTGAAGCTATTGTGAAACAGTGCTGTAACCCGACTAAGGAGAAGTTTAAAGCTTTTGTGAAACAGTACTGTAACCCGACTAAGGAGAAGTTTGAAGCTATTGTGAAACAGTACTGTAACCTGACTAAGGAGAAGTTTGAAGCTATTGACTCCGTATTTAGAAATGCTGATTTAGTAATTAAGAACGCTGATAAGGATGGAGGTATTCGTGTCATGAACAGTACCTTCTATAGTGAAAAAATGTTCATGTTGTTAGGAGGTGATGAGTATGCAAGTATCACCACAGGAGAAACTAATAGATTGTCACTAGGTGTACACAAATTAATATGTGATAAGCACGAGGCTGGTCGCTTGAATGATGAGTTGTTTGATTGTTTATTAGTTAAAACTGTTAAGATACCCATGATTTACAGTATGCTGAAACTGTATAAGTCACAGACCCACCCATGAGACCTATCGTTTCTGCATGAAGGTGGGTGACAGAACCTATTTTGAAGTTTTTAGAGAAACAATTAAGGCCTTTGCTAGATAAAATTCCTACAGTTTTACAAGATACTAATATGTTTTTAAAACAACTTTATGATTGGAATATGGGTAGTTTTGATGATGATATGTGCTTCATTACTTTAGCTGTAGATTCATTATTTACCATCATCCCCCATGGCTGTGGTACAGAAGTGTGAGAGCATTTTTGGTGTGATAACTCAGATTATGATATGGATAGAATTAACTTAATTTGTGAATTATTACTGATAGTTCTAGAGAACAATGTGTTCATGTTTCATACTAAATTGTTTCACCAAACTAAGGGTGCAGTGATGGGTACTCCCGTCATGAACACATAAGCAAATATTGTGATGTATATGTGGGAGGAGAAACATATATTGTCTGTACAAAATCCTGTCAAGAATTACATTTGTTGTTATAAAACGTTTGTCGATGATTTGTTTGCTATATGGAAAGGAGAAGACATGATTTTTTTATGAATTTTTTGAATATACTACCATCCACTATTTCAGATTTAAGCATGAGATTTCCTCTAGCAGCATTACATTTTTAAACATACTATTATGAAAAGACGATGACAGTACCATTCAGACTGTATTCTACAAGAAAAATGTTAAAAGGAACAGTTATTTACACCAAAATAGCATGCACCCACCATTTGTTTTTGTCAGCATTGTTAAGAACCAAATGTAAAGAATAGCCAGGTTAAATATCACGGATGTGAGTATGTCTAAGTCACTAGAGGATATGTCTAATGATTTTATTGAGCAGGACTACTCTAAAGAACAAACTGTGGCAGTATTTGATTCTGTAAAGCAGCAATGTTTAGAATCTGCTCAATCATTATTTAGTGATAATTATGAATCAAATAGGAGGATGAATAAAACTAATAATGGTATTAGATGTATGCTTACATATAATAAGAACACTGTACTGGTGAAGGAGATAATACACCAGAAATGGCCTATTTTGCAGGATATACCTGAATTGAAACAAATTGCTGGTGATAAACCCAACTTTGGTTATAAACGTAATTGTATACTTAAACAAAAATGTTGCTATAAAGAGCAGCGTAAGCATTTTGTAATATTGCAAGTACCAAGCATGGCACATTTAGATGTAATGACTGCACCTACTGTCAATATGTATGTGAATATAAAGGTATTAAACATCCTGTAACAGGAAAATATTTCATATTACATGCCTATGGGAACTGCAATACAAATAATCTTATTTACATGGCTAAGTGTGAGTCATATGAAGGGTATTATATAGGCATGACTAATCGGAGACTCAGACCATATGAGTGACGTAAGATGTAAAGTTATTACTAAGGCTCTATATAAACAGATATCAGAAAAAGGGGAAAACTATACATTTCGATTTATGACTTTGAAGGTAGTTCATTTGCCCTTACATGAGGAGATATTAAATTATTGATGGAAAATTAAGAAATTAAATGGATTCTTAGAATGAGAGCTAATGGAAACAGTTGATCTGCTGTGGCGACTCCTAACGGGAACAGCCGAAAGAAGAAGAAGAAGAAGGAGAGTTAATTTACCACCTGAGTTAAATGGGATGTTTAGCTTGAAAGCTCTGCTTAAACTTTTAATTGACACATAATAAAGTAATAATTATGACAAAGGAGCAAACCTATGCAGAATAGCGTTATGCACATAGACAACAGATAAGTCCAATAAAAAGACGTTCCATAAAAGTCCAATAAAATGTTTATTCTGGATACAAAACAGGTAAGCACTTTCGCCAACAGGCTTCCAAAGACCATTAACAAAGAATGCAACTAACACTTCTCCTTATATATCTTATTAATTAATTATGTAAATAGTTGATGACATCATTGCCTACATTAAAATATGCTTTAAAAGGGAAATGTAACTCTTAAACAAATATATATAAAATACATTTCTTACATAACATATCAAAATACTGAATAACAGTAATTTATACTAGGAATTCATGTATGAGAAAAATACACAGATAAATTGCAAGCAATTATTATCTCACAACTAATTTCCTATTCTTCAGAACCGGTTTAAGAGAGATTTTGTCATTCAGACCTGGGCTAATATGTGCCTTAGGTCTGCTGATCCATCTCATCTCGATTCTTTCAGTATAATTTCTAATATCTCCTCCCCTCATACTGGGGATATTAACTTGGAGGGCCATAAACTTAAATGTATGTAAACTATCCGTTTCAAGAATGTGCTTAGACAATGCATTAGTACTAGATTTTTAATTGACACATTTTGATTGTCATGTGATTTTAACACACTATTTAAGCTATGTACTGTTTTACTTTCAAAGTGTATTCGCCTGAAGAAGCCTTGTGCTGAAAGTTTCACCTGTGAATAAAAGTGTCTTTTTGACCATTCGACCAGTGTCTTCATTGTGCTTTGCAACTATCCTTCTGCCTTTGCATTTTGTTGATATGGAGAAACCAGATTTATAACCCTTTCACTGCTGTTTTTAGAATGTACTTGCACCCCGGACATCCACTACCTTTAGTTACACAAGAAGCCCTCATTAGGAAGATGTTTTATTGCATCGCTGATGTACCAACCTGAGCAGATATTGCAGTGTTCCTATAGATTCATTATGCATGAATAAATGTGAAGCTGCAGGAATTTGATCTAGTGCATGTACAATTGTCTCAGACTCTTCCCTCACAGTAAAAGGCACAAGTCTGGATAAGCATCCTCTTTCTGCCAACAGCTTCACATTGATTCTTCTTCTTGATTCTTTGATTTCCCAAATTCCAAAATTTAAATTGCCTACTTCCATTTTGTCACTTTTGCAGGGAAGATGAAAAATACACATTTTTCAGAAATGGATACATATGCCTTTGATGTTATTTGCATTTTTTTCTTATTATGAAAATGCAGAAGTAGAGAGCATTGCTATAATGAAAATGATGTTGGTGCAAAGTAAGCTGAAGAATTGTTTTGCTGTTATGGCATGCACTGCCTGATCAAATGTTCAGTAAATAAAACAGTTTCTTGATACATTCCCTACCTTTAGCCAAGCTATTTCTAAAAATAATATTTTTGTTAAATAAATAAAATTAAGAATCAATAAATTACATTCCAGCTATATGGCATGTTATCTGTTGAAGTACTTATCTGGGAAACGTGCCGACCGTAACTGTGGATTTCCATTGCACAGTACCATTCGCATTTAAGGCGAATTAAAAATGAAGCTATTCTTTTCTGAGTGTATTATTTGTGTAAGACAGGTTACAATGGCTTAGTGACTTTAATACTTCCTCTCATGCTTGTTAAAAAATAAAAAATATATATATTTCCAACATATTTTTTAGGATTTCAGACTAAAACACTTTGCAAATTTGCAATATTTTTTTAACAATCTCTGCTAGCAAGAAAAGACCAGTTCTATCCCAATATAATGGAATGCTATGCTTTTCAAAATAACATGTACACTAAGTATAGACACTTTGTCAGCGGAAACAGATAGAGATGTATATGATATCCCGAGTTTGACTGCTTCTGCCGCAAAAAGTAGCTTCACTTTATGGATAGGAATTGCTAGATATTTAAGATTGTTATCCCATCTAAGTGATGTGGCATGAGACTCCTGTACCTCAGCTGGATTCCTTTAGAAGTTAGCGAGACACTGTCTCAGACAGAAGAGAGTATTATATGTATTGCCAGCAAAAAATATATAATATTTATCTATACACACACACACACACACACACACACACACACACATATATATATATATATATATATATATATATATATATATATATATTGCCAAACCACATAGTTTTTCTGAGGGTAAGTAAAGACTTGCCCAAAACTACACTAAAACACACCATACTATCCTAAACCCACCTAGGTAGGGGGCTACACCCCCACACCCCCCAACACAAAATGACAAAAATACACTGAACCCACAGACATTGCCAACATCCTGGCAGACAGGTTCAGTGCAAACTTCTCCCCCACTTCCCCCCCAAAAGAGCAAATGTCTATCCCAACAGAGTGTAGCCTCCCTGACATCACAGATGCGCAGGTGAGAGCTGCCCTCTCCAAAGCAAAAAACACAGCATCAATGGGACCGGACGGTGTCCCGGGCTGCGTCTTACATGAGCTCCAAGAAGAACTGAACCCTTACATAAACTCACTGTTCAATTTCAGCCTTACTACAAGACATGTACCCAAGGAATGGTGTACAGCAACAGTGGTCCCACTCCACAAAGGTGGTGCCACAATGGACCCCAGAAACTATCGCCCTATAAGCCTGACTAGCCTGGTCTGCAAAGCTATGGAGCATATCATCATGGAACTCATAAACAAAGACATTGGAAATCTCCAAACACTGGATCCTACCCAATCTGGCTTTGTTAAGGGTAGATCTTGCCTCTTGAACCTGGTTGACTTCTTTGAAGCAGTCACCAAAGCCATAGATGAAGGGAAGGTAATCCACACAGCCTACCTGGACCTCGCAAAAGTCTTCGACACAATACCCCACTTGGGCATCATAAATAAGCTCACCAGCTTAAATATCAACCCCTGTGTCACAAGATGGGTTGCAAACTGGCTCAGGGATAGAACCCACATGGTCAGAATTGCAGGTGCCATGTCAGACTCTAAATCAGTTACAAGTGGTGTCCCACAAGGCTCAGTCCTGGAACCTCTCTTGTTCGGTATATATTTCTCTGAGGTACAGGCTAACACGGGAGGACTATGGCTAACCAAGTTCGCAGATGACTGCAAACTGGGTGCCATAATTGACTCGCCGACTGACACAAGCATCCTCCAAAAGAGTCTCACAGAGACGGATAATTGGTACCAGAGCCATGGCCTAAAGCTAAATGCCAAAAAGTGCATAGACATCCCATTTGGGAAAAATAAAGTGCCCACAAATTACCACATAGATGGTAATCCATTAAGTACGGAAGAAGTAGTTAGGGATTTGGGGACCCAAGTAGATTGCAATCTCTCTTTTGACAATCACGTTGCCAAAGTGGTTAGAAAGACCTTCTATATAGCCCACCTTATCACGAAAAGGGTTCACATCTAGATCAAGAGAGGTCATTGTGCCCCTCTACTCATCACTCATCAGGCCCATAATTGAATACAATGTCCCATTTGGGATGTACCTTACCCGACACCTGCAGCAACTGGAAAGACCCCAAAAGTACCTCACCAAGAAGATCAAGGGACTCAAACAGATGCCCTACGCAGTTAGGCTAAAAAAAACTCCAGCTTTACTCAGTTGCTTACCGCCTACTCAGACGTGATCTGTGCCTGACGTATAAAGCCATGTCCAACCCAGAATTAATGGACATGCTCCACCTCAAGAAATCCAAATCCCTTAGAGCTACACGCTCCAGGGACTTAAACCTCAGCACAGACATAAATAGG